>NC_046203.1:5115000-5421182 GCF_011004875.1 Balearica regulorum gibbericeps
GGAGGTCCCACTTGGTGGATGCACGCATCCTCTGCTAACACGTGCCCCCACCTTGCACAAGCCCACCCTCGTTACGCCTGGGAAACCATTTGGTAGGAGAGGTCTCTAGTTTGCTGCTCATCGTCGTTTCCATCAAAACTGTCTCTCAGGAAATGGGGACTCTTTTCAGGTCCCCATGGTGTTGGGGGAGGGAATGAACCTGACTTTTTCTTGAGCGAGCGTGGACGGCATCGTGATGCTACCGCTGGCCAGGGGACCCTGTGGTGGGAAGGCGTGAGCCTCTCCGCACAGCGTGCACCAGGCTGTGGAGGTCCATCCTTGCTATGGCCATGCTATGGAATCCTTAAAAAGAATTAAGTCACCGTGGGGCAGGAGCTGAAGGCCTTTCTGTCTGTAGGAAGAGGGAGTTTGGTCCTGTGACTCCAGTGCTACCTCCTGTGCTAACTGGGAACTGCCCAACTCCGTATCGTGGCAACAGCTCTTGATTTGAGTCGATGTTTCTCCTGCCCAGATACTCAGGCAGCAGCGAGGGAAGCTTCAGGCTCGGCTCTAAACAACAACGTTCGAAATCTCCTCGCCCGTTTTGTCAGCTGATGATGGAACTTAGGGTCAATCGTGCTTCCACCTAAATGGGAGGTTTCTGGCGAATGGTGGGAGTCAGGTCACTGAGGGAGATGCATCTCTTTCATTTGGGGTTGGAGATCTACCCAGTGCCGCCCCGTGCACTGCTGAGCCGGCTCGAGAGCGGGAGGTGACTGCAGGTGCTCTTCGCCAGGCTGGTTCAGAGAGCAGCAGAGGGCAGGGTCCCAGCTGGCCTTTCACGGAGATTTTCCCTCCCACCGGTCCTGCCAGGACAGGCGCTCTTCAGCCACAACGGAGCTGAATGTATCTCCTGCCGAAGGACAGCTCTGCTGCGCTGCTCCGAAAGCTTGTCTCAGCCAGGGACCCTGCTGGGCTGGGCCAGGAGCGCCTGCCTTCTCTGGGATTTTGCATTCCCCACGAGCGGGAGAGGCTCATCCCTGACATTGCTGGATCCATTATTCAGGATTAATGCCCATTTGCTTGTTGCACCTTCTGTTGCGGAAATAATGCTGCAGCTTTGACTTGCTTCCAGCAGGGCAATGGAGAAAGCAGAGTTAATATTGTGTCAGAGCGGAGAGGAGAGAGGAGTGTTTTTTCTTGGAAGCAGTAATGTATGCAAGGAGCTTGTGTCACCTAAAGCCCATTCAACATCGTGCGTTGCCTTCCTTGGTATTGCGTGTGAATTTAATAAAGTGGCTGTGACTCATTCGCTCTCGGTAGTGGAGCTGACATAAGTAAATACGCAGGCTGTAACCTCGCTGGAGATTTTATACCATCTGTATTTACAACATGAATATTTCAGCAAATTTGACATTTTGGAGACTTCTGTCTTCCAGGTTTAGTGACGACGAGTATCTGGGTCAGGAGTGCTGCAGGTTCACAAGCAGCATCCTGTCAATAATTTAATGCTCCGAGTGCTAAGCAGCGCTAGCAGGACGCACGCCGGCACTGCAGGGTTTGTTGGCTCATTGAGCCGACACAGCTCTGAAGCGACATAAAAACAGTTTTTGATCTCTTGCTGCTGGACTCTGCCTGAAAAGCATAAAGCAGGAGGCAACCCTGTGGCAGCTATTCTGCTAATGTCACCGTAATATGGATGCTGTTTTACTGTCACTTTTAAGACGAAAACAGCAATCCATGGGGCAGGAGAGAACGAGGCGTTTCTCAGCCCTTTTTCCCGCTGTCCAGGTGTGCGAGCTGTGCGGGAGGGAGGAGGGTGCCCCGCTGAGTGCTGGGACATGCTGCACGGCTGCTGTGCCGCAGGGGGCTCAGGCCTGTCCCCCACAGACCCTGTGGCTCCAGCCCCTGACTGGCAGACTGGCTTCGCTTTGGTCCTGCCTTGTCCCCAGGGACCTGCCAGCAGCCACTGGACCTGACCTAACCTGTGGGTCGGCTTCCCAGCTTGGCACCTGTCTCATCCCATAGACTTGCCGGCTGGTCTGGGTGGGGGGCTGAACCGGGACACGGCCAGCCCTGCTCGCCTCGCTCAGGCACTGTGAGGGGCTGCTGGTGGGTGTGGGGGGGTGTCCCTGCCCTGCTGCCTCAGCAGACCCCCCAGCACCTCCACACGTCCTATGCTTGTGCATGTGTGCACAAGCTTGCACAAGCACTTGCTGTGCTGCTGCGGCTGGGAGCTCTGCCGCTGCCCCCCCACCCCGGGGCAGAGGGACCCGCTCCCCACCCAGCTGGGCCCTGGGAAGGTGCTTGTTGGTGCCTGTCGTGGGCATCGGGGCTGGCACCGTGCGGCGGCTGATGCGCCGATTCCTGCCCTGCTTGGAGGGCAGGGTAGCACCGACAGGAGAAAGGAACAGCCAAGAAAGTAAATACGGGACAAGTTAGTGTAGGAAATCCCACGATTACCCAAGAGACAGAGGGAGCAGTGTCCTGCAGCAAGGTCTTTGACTGAAAAAGAAGAAACTCTGTGAATAGGCTTTCCTGTTAAACTCAAGTGAGTTTTTTTCTCGCTTATAAAACACTGTTCTTAAAATATTTACATTGAAAAAATGCACCACTTTCCATATGAAAGCTATGCTTGGCACAAGCATCCTCTGGGCTAGAAAGGAGCTGGAAGAGCCCTTCTCTTTCTAATGTCAGCTCATTATCGCGTTGTTGAGGCATATTATATACCCTGAAAGGAAAGTCGTTCTCCTCTGTGTTGAATCTCCCTTTGGTTAGCAAGAAATTGATGATTTTGGCAGCAGGGGAGCAGTCCGGCTTCAGAAGTGTCTGCCTCTCAGGATGTGCTTTGAGGGAACCGCAGGCCTGTAATTGTGGAACAAAAACCTCAAAACTTATGTAGGAGTAAACTCAAAGCTGGAAGGAAAATAAAATGGGATGTCAAATTATGTATTCAAAGAATGGCTTCTCATTAGTGATGCTGGGTGATCTGTAGATTCTCCCATCACATGATACCCATCCTCTTGTACTTCCCAGCGATGCAGAAATCTTTCTGAGGGAACTGGCTGATGCGCTTCGTTTTGGTTTTATCTCCCTCCTTGTAAGGATTGTTAGGAGTGTTTTCCTAAAGGGATCCTACAGACGTGATGTTTCAAGTATTGGTAAAGCTGAGAGGACATTAAAGCAGGTGCTGAGCGTGCAGCCTCTTCCCTGCCATCGCTGTAGCTGCCTGCACAGGAGGCTCTGCCTGCAGTCTCACCACGGTGCGGCTCAGAACCGCTCAGCAGAGTCAGGGCTTCTCCTTCAACTGCTGGCCACGGCGGGTTTAGGTTTTTCCATGGAGACCTCATTTCTGAGCTCGTACTCCCCTTTCTGGTCCTGAGCCGCAGCTGCATAATTCATCCGGTCAGATCCTGCCCTTACCCGAGGGTGCTGTGATGCCCTGGGGCCGGGGACCTTGCATTTGGGGACAGCCAGGAGAGGCTGGGGAGGCTCTCGCTGTTCTCACTGGCTCTTCATTAAGGATATTTGGATTGCAATTTTTCTGATCTCCCAGTGATACTGTAATTGTCCAGTTACGACCGACTTTGGCATCGTTATCCACACTGAGTCCTGTCAGACGGATGAGAAACTCGCTGGGGTGCTAATATGCACAAGCTGCAGTAGCCAAGGAGCCAAGCAGCAGCGTCTAATGCTGCCAGCTGGCCTGGGAATTGCGATGGAGGGAGCCGACGTGCTCTTGCAGGAGGGGACAGGGCCCTTGGCATTACCCGGTGCTGCTGCGCTCCGCAATGGCGGGAAGCGAGGTAGGGATGAAGGCTCGGGGCTGCAACTGGGGGCATTCATTCTCTGGCTGCAGCAGTTTAACCAATACACGAATTACTTCTTTAGGTTTAAGAGCAGTGAAGGGTGCCGGCTGTGGCCCTGCTTTGGAGAGTCTGAAGACCAGAGCTGTGGTTTTGGGGTCCTGCATGGCTAAATGGAGAAAGGGCTGCAACTAGAAAAAGTCTTGCAAAGGCAGCTGAACCATGACCGACTTCCCAGCGCCGCCTGCCAAATGGTCACCTATTAACTTACCGGCATTCCTTTGTGCAAACACCCGGTCATCTGAACGCTGTTTGCTGCCAGTGTGTTCCTGGGACAGCAGCTTCGCATCCCTGATAGCCGACATCTGTGGATTTTCCCTGCATTACCCGCAGGGAAGGCCTTGGCAGAGCAGTAAGCGGTGTGCTGCCCAGCCCAGCTCCCTCCGTCCCGCCGGCAGCCGGGGATGGCACACGCCTGGGGCCGCGCCGTGGGACAGTGCCCACCCCGGGCAAGAAAGCAAGGCAAGCAGTAGCACTTCATCAGAGGAGGTCTGCAAAGAAAACATTATTTCCCCAAATGTGTTCATCATTCAAAATTATTCAAGCAAAGGTTTTCATCTCACTGTGGCTATTATTCATAATCTGAGAATCTGGAAGTGTGGCTCTCCTTGGTAATTAGGCCGCATGGAGTTTTTTCTGCCCTCCCTTTGGGTGGAACAGCAGTTGTACCTCAGTCCCGGGGTGTCTCTGCAGAACAAACAGGGCTGGTCCTGGCTGCGGGGCCTCGAAACGGGGCTCACGAATCTGGATTTCAGCCTTGTGCCATTAAAAGATGCCAGCAGCTCCCTGCGACCCAGGCAGGTACAGGATGCTTTGGGCCCTGGTTTCCCCATCCTGGGAGGGAGCTGGTGAAAGTCTCTCCTCCTGGACCATCCCTCCGGGTGAGGATTCCCTTGAGCCCCTTTACAGGGGTACGGCTGGACGCATGCCCTGGGCAGGCAGTCACTGGGTGCCGTGTAAATCACAATTCTCACTAGCAAGGGTGTTGTGTATTGCTGTTCTGTGTACCATCACTGAAATGGGGACTATAAGACAAACATGAGGGCTTACCTGTACAGAATCAGTGCTATTTAGTAACAGCTATGGGATAGGAAAGTAAACAGGAAATAAATCAAGAAATAGTGCCTTTTCCAGATCACTTTGTCTGTTCCAGAATGGATCACTGAAACCACAGTTCAGAGCAATCTTCTGCAAAGGCTATTTTGGTAACTTACCAGGCATTGCTCACTCATGTCCTGTGAGTGTGATGCTCCAGGTAGCAAATAATATTTTCCTGAATGTCTGTGGTGGGAATGGAGAAGTTGGCTGCCCGACAGAGCCGGTTCCTGTGCAAGGTCCTGGAAATGTGCTTGCAGGCACCAGCAGGACACTGACCTGCGTGCAGGCGCATGAGCTCCACGGCCCCGCAGCGAATGTGTTCTGGGGTGTCTGGTGATCCCCTGCTCACCTCTGCCCAATGCCTGCCAGGCTCTGAACCCACCTGCCTGCGGCAAGGGCGCAGGCAGCATCCAGCCCCACAGCTGCGTGCCCCACAGCCATGCACGTCCCCCAGGAGCGACCTGCCCTCCCCGCAGGAGCCTGCCAAAGCAGGATGCGGCCATGGCTTCATGGCTGCTGTCGGGGCTGTCTGACTTCAACAGGCAGACTCGCAGGCTGGTTCCTTTGGGGCTGCCACTGAGTCACTGACCCCCAGCCGTTCTTCTAATTCAGGAGCTGGTTAAGCACGTGCTTGGGACTGAACGCTTGGGTTTAGTGCTTTGCTGACCTGGGGCTAAGTGAGGAGCTGATAACAGTAAATGCAGTGTTTTCCTTCTGCATGCAGGCTCCTGCGTGAGCTGCAGCATCTCCCAGGGACTCGGCTGCAACACAAGCACGAGGCACGGAGCATGGGAACCAGCCGCCCGCTATTCCCGAACAGCATGGCTGTTCGTTCTCTGTGCTGATATCCCGGCCGGATGAGCCCTCTCTGGAGCAGGCTGGCTCCCAGCCTTCCCCGGGCAGGGCTCTGCCCGAGCGTGCTCAGCGCCTGCCAGGAGGGACCCTGCCCGCAGGAGGGACCCTGCCCAGGCTCCCCCAGCACCCACCCACCACTCCTGGTCCCCAGGGCCCAGCCTGGGCTCCTTGCTGCCGGGGTGCAGCCAGCGCCAGCATTGTCCTCGGTGGCAGGGGGGGACGGGTGGCACCCACTTGCGTGGGGGCTCCAGGAGCAGCGTGGGGGCCTCATCGCAGGGTTTGCCACTGTTGGGAAATTTATGAACAATTCATAAATGTGTTTTACAGACAGCTGTTAGTATGTGCTGAGCAATACTCATTCTGTCAAGGAAAACTAGTTACAGGGTTATAGCCAGGCCACTTAAATATTATGATCCATAATATATAAATAGTGGGCTGAGCGCTGCTGCTGCTTTGTGCTGTAAAGAGCCCTGTGCATGCTGCAATCCTGCACCGGCTGAAGGTATCTGCAAGCCACCTACTCACACAGACACCTGGCACTTCCAAAAATCACTTTCCACCCCACCCTGGGGTCATGCAGCACACTCATAATTAAGCTGCAGGTCACCAGGCTGCCTGAGCTGCGGCCGGAGGGGAAGGTGGGGAGAGGCTTGGGGTGGGCAGCAGACCGAGGAGCCGTGCCACCAGCTGTGGGCTCAGGCGTCTGGGCTGCCACTTGAGTTTTACATGCACTGCCCCAAAACCGAAGATGCGGTGATGCTGTGTGCCACTTCACTCTTCAGCTTAAATTCAGAAATGACATCTTTTAACCTTGGCTGAAGTCATACGCTTCCTCGGTGTCGTGGTCAGACCAAATCGGAAGGGACAGAAGGAAGTGTCAGTGCAGATGTGGCAGGGAACCAAAAGTGCAGCTCAGAGGCGAGGACTGCCACACTTTCAGCAAAGTATCCGCCTGGCCGTGGCATGCCTGGTCTGGCCGGTGAGGAGCTCTGATTGGGCTGCAGCCTGGCCTGCCAGCGGTAACACACACCGAGGAGCATCAGACAGCCAAAAATGAGGAGGACTGCAGCAGTAAAATAGTGAGCTATTTTCCCTGCAGGAAATATTACACAGCCTTGTTGAACAAGAATGAAAGATTAAACTCAAAGTAAAACAAAATGCAAAAATGCTGTGAAACCTGGTGGGTGGTCTGGGAGTTTCTGAGTACTGGGCTCCTGAAATATCCCTGCATCTCTTCTCAGGATCATGTTGCTGCCTGAAATCATCTCTTCATTAAAAAGCAACCCCCATCTGTCCCAGTAGAAAGCAGGTGCCTACTGCAGAGTTTGCAGGTCTTTAAAAACCTTTGGAGTGGCTTGTTTGCTTTAGTTAAAAACTTGCCACTGATATAAAAGTTGTCAGCTGCACACTTCCCCCCTTCTCTCCATCGGTCGCTGTCCTTCAAGGTGCATTGGTGACGGGCGGGATGTATGTGGACAGCCGCACCCTTCCCACTTACAGAGGTACCTGCATTAAAACATGTGCAGGAGATAGGAGGACCTTTTCATTCCTTTTAGAATAATCAAGTTTTAAAATAGAAATATAGAAAGGAAGTTGTAGCTGCAAAGAGACATCTTGGTGCACTAAGTTAGAGGCAGCAGGTTAAACCTACCTTCAAGAATCCTTAAAACCAGGCAGCAGCTGAGCCTCAACCTGCAGCTGTTCCAGCACGAAACTAAACTCTGGGCTGATTTTTCTCTAAAGGCAGGCATGGAAAAAATGGTACATGCAGCAGTATTTCACTGCTACACTAAATGTGGCTACAGAGAGAGATGAATTCCTGCAGCATAACGGATTTTAAACAAACAAGGGCTTGAGCTTACAGTCAGGATGAGGATGCAGAATCCTTTATGGTTTGTCATAGTGTTTCCCCCTGCAAACTGGGATCTTTTTTGATAGTGAAGCCTGACCAGCGGTTGCCAGGAATTTCTGCTCCCCCTTGGGAGTGAGGGACTGTGCATGTGAAGCAGAGCTGGGCCAGTGCTCCCTGCGTGGGCCCACAGTGCTGCACATCCCCATCCCGGCACCAGCACACGCTTACAGCAAAGTCGTGCTGCCGCGGTTGAACGGAGAGGGGTAACACAAACAGAGCAAGTCGTGCACAGCTAACAGACCTGGCTAACATGCACTTTTATTTGGAACAATGTTTTGGAGGATGCAAATTTTGGCGTCCATCCACTCAAGGATGAGCGAGCCGTGTTTGTTCAGCCACAGCTCCAGCATCGTAGCCAAGACTGACTTAAATTCCTCCTATTCAGCGTCCTGAAAACAAGACACTGGTATGAACTGGACAGTGTGTACGTGACTGCAGAACTCGTGAGAAAAGACATGCTCTGAATAAACAGACGTAAATAAATGCATTTTGAAAAAGATTTATGTAAAATATTCAGAGGAAAACATTATACTTGCAAATACTTATGCTTTTGAGTAACTTTACACTGGTAGATTAACCAACTCCAGTAAAGCTATTCATGTCCCTAATACCAAGCGTGCAAATATCTGCTGATTCAGAGCCTGTGAAAGAGCACAAGGGTGCCTTTCCCCAGCCTCAAACCTCTGCCAGGGTCTAAGGGTCTCCACGGGCAGAAGCGCCGAGAGCTCACCCTGCGCTGTGCATCCTGCCCAGCTGCAGCAGAGGCGTTGGCTCCCTGGGCAGCGCAGTGCTCTCCCCGGGCAGCTTCTCCGAGCTGAGCTAAACTGTGCTGGAAAGCGACTGTCTCTCTGGAAAAAAGTGTTATTGCAGATCATGCCACAGACACGTTGGGATATATGTTTGCAGTGAATCTTAGAATATTTTGTGGATACTAAGCAGCAATTAGAGTCTTCCTTTGGAATCAATTCATTTCCTACCACAGTGGTAGCAGGGAGGATCTTATTGAAACTCTAGGATTTTTAATATTATTACACTAAAGACTCTCTCAGTATCAGCATCTCCATGGGGGAGCATTAGCACACTGTAATGTGTAACAACTTCTCCAGTTCAGGAAATCTTGTTGTATTTGTAATAGGGCATTTGGGGCATACATTATGTATGGGACATATATTTCTCATTTCCACCAGGCATCATCTTTTCTTTTCTCTAAATTACTCTCCAAATAAAAAAAAATGCATTGTATTCCTTATCGCTATAGATATATATTTTTTTTTTATTTTTTTTTTTTTAAATCTTTGGACCCAGAAGCCACTACCAGCCATCAGGGCTGTATGCGGTAGAAGCCAGAAAGCCTTGGATGAACAGTGAGGGAATAGGGCTGTGGTTAAGAATACCCAGTTATTACCACAGTTCAGCAAGCACCAGTCTAACGTGCTTTTCTGGAGAGAAGCACCAGCCAGAACAGGAGGAAGGTTTGCTCCCAGTCCAGGGTTGTATCCAGGAGAAAATGGGACGCCAGGATCCTGCTGTTGCAGAACACTTTGCTTTACAGACAGGAGTACAAACCCACTAATGTATATGTTGCTTTTCAGACAAGCGTCTCAAACACTAACTAATCAAAGTTTACTTCTCTTGGTAGTAAGTCTGACCACGCCAGGATGAAGAGCAAGGAGCTGGAACAACCCTGAGGATCAAACCCAAGAACTCCCCCAGTCCTCAGCTGCACCCAGCTCTGCAGGCACTTTTTTCTTTTTCCTTTAGATTAGCAGCTCTGACTCAGTCTTGCATCAAAGGCCATTGATGTCAACCCTTACACCAATCCTGCTGCTCTCTAGATTATTGCTGATGACCTTCCTTGAGGTAAGTTGCTCAAAACCAAATGCAGGACAGCTGCAGGATTAATTCATGTGATTATGGCTACAGGCCCCACTACTGTTCCAGGTTATGCTATGATTTGCATCATCTGCTAATTTAATAAGTGTGTTCTCAATTTCATCACTGGCACGTGATAATATTGAGCAGAACCAGACCCCTGCAGAACCTCAGGTCAGGATATCTTCTGTGCTATGAGTGGACCTCTAATGTTTCTGGTTACCCAACCAGCCTGGTGAATGCTGACCTCTCCGGGCTGTATTTGCTTAGTTTTTCAGGCCATGGTGAGAGAGAGCATCTTACTGAAGTCAAGGCAGCTCCCAGAGCTGCCTATCCCCTAACCCCAGAGGACTGTCTTCTCAAGGAGCAGAAAACTAGCTTGCTTTGGCACACTTTGCCGTTCATCAGCCCACAGCACCTGCTGCCTATCTGCTAGCTGTAGCTTTCAGAGGAAGACTGAGGTTATATTGATTGAATTACAATTATTCAGCCCTTTTCCCACCTGGCATTGCCCATCTTCCAGACACTCAAGGACCATGGGGCAGGCTGGGGCAGGCCACCAGCCAGGAGAAGCTGTCGAGGCGTTTCCACCCAAGTGGCGGTCAGTCAGCGGAACCGTTTTCTCTGGAACAGTTTGAATTTTTGGTGGCGCGGGGCTGGCAGCAGCTGGCCTCTGGGCCTCGTGTCGGGACGCTGGGGGGCAGAGCCCCGGGGGTGGCGGGGCCCTGGGGGTGGCGGGGCCCCGGGGCGCGTCCGCCGTGGGTGGGGCAGGGGCAGGGCAGCCGTGTGCCGTGCCGGCCTGCGGGGCCGGTTTCGCTTCGGGCCGTGCCCGGGCGGCGGGAGGGAGCGTTGCGCGGCCGCTGAGGTGAGTGCCCCGGGGGAGGGACGGACGGACGGACGGAGGGGGCCGGGGAGGGGTGTCGGAGCGGCCGGGGTCGCGGTGCTGCCGGTGCGGGGCGGTGCGGAGGCCGGTGCGGGGCGGGCTCTGGGCCCTGCGCACCGCGGTCCGGGCGCGTGTGGGCGCGGAGCGGCGGGGGCGGGGGCCTGCGCGGCGGCGGGGGGAGCCCGAGCTGCGCTGTGCTGCGCTGCTGCGGCTCCAGCCCCCCGCTCCCCGGGGCCCGGCACAGCGCGCTCCGCCGGGTAAGGCTCCGCGCGGGGCAGGGCCGCGGCCTGCCTGCCGCTCCCCGCTCCGCTCCGCCCGGGCCCGCAGGCCGCTCCCCCGCCGCCGCCGCTCCTCCCGCCGGGCCGGGCCGCGCCGCGCCGGCCCTGCCGGGCGATGAGGAGCTGCTTCTGCCTGCGACGGGGGAGCCGCGACCCGCCGCCCGCCGCACGGGCAACAGTTAAGTGTCCCCAGACCCGCCGCGGTCCCTCGGCGCGACCCGGCCCGGCGCGGCCGCCGCGCTCCCGGGAGAGGGGCCGGGCCCGGCGGGTGCTCGGGGCTCCTGCAGGGCGGCCCGGCGGGGGCGGCGCGTCCGAGACCGGGGCCCTGCCCGGCTGTCTCTCTCGGCCCCGCGGGGTCCGGCGCCGGGGGGAGCTCACACGGCCGGGGCGGGCGGCCCCGAACACCCCCACCCCACCCCCACCCCACCCCCGCCCCCGCTTGGGACGGCCCCGAGGTCCCGGTCAGCGGGCTGGGGCAGAGCCCGCCTGGGCCCCCTGGAGTGCCCGGCTGCCTGCGGTGGAGGGGCCGGCGGGGGCACGCCGGGCTCGGGCCTGCCGGTGCCGTGCGTCGCGGGGAGACTGCGCCTTCGCAGCGCTGCCAGCCCAGCCGAGCGCTGGTCTGGTCCTGAGCTCCCTGCTGTGCCCTGAGGGAGATCCAAGGCTCTGCTGGCGGCCAGGTGCTGGAGCAGCTTCGGTGATTAGCAGTGGAGCGAAGCCCTGGTGACCTTGACCTGCTTTACTACAAATTTTATTAGTGACTGGTTAGAGAAAATGACAGAAAAACCTGTGGTTTTTTGATCTTTTGCTGCTAGTGTTTACAGTGTGGGTTTAGTTGACTGCCCGTTTTTCTCACCTGTCTGAGGTTTCTTCGTATCTGAAGGTGATAATATGGGCTCGCTCTCTCTACAGTACTGGCCAGAGCAGTCTGCATTTTACGTACTCACCTCCTGCATTACCGAGGCTTGTGAGTTTTCACTGTGGTTTCTGGAGAGGTTCTCAAAGATCCACCACGTTTCAGGATTTTCCAGGCTTTCTCTGAGCTGGGGCATTCACGGCTTGGCTGTGGTAACACAGGCAGGGTCCTTTGGCTGACACAAGACAGGCTGAGCTTCAGCAGGTGTTCAGCTGGTTGGGCTAAAACTAAGGTTTCTCTGTCTTGCGTTTTGTTTTAACTGAGTGAGAACATGCTAACGTGTTCCTTAGTGGAGCCTGCGTGTTGTGTGGCAGGTTGGCAGTGTCATCCCTGTAATTTTTAGCTGAGAAAAAACTAGAGGGTTTCTAGGCTTTCTCAGCATACTGGGATGAAGGCTTAGTTTGAGCTTCTGGAGGTGTGAAATAAAAGATGCAATGTTTCAGTCTTGTAGTGTGTGCTGCTCTGATAAAGTGAATCCTAGGCTCCAGGGTTCCTGCAGCCACCAGGGAGATGGTCGTACATGTGCCAAGATAGAAATAACTGAACTGAATGTCGTTTAAATTTTGCTGCTCTGGTGCAAGGCCATTTGTGTATAGAAACTTATTTTGGTTTGAAATAGGACACTCCTCACAAACGCGCGTCCATAGTTAGAACTGCTGTGAAGCAATACAAGATCTCAATTTTGTTCATTCTGTGACTTAAGTTCCTGTTTCCATCCAGTTCAGTCACAAACTGTAGAGATTTTGCAACTGATACGGTCAGCTGTCTCAAAGATGGGAGCCTGGGTGCAGGGGTGATTCCAGACATACTTTTGTTGGGGCAACAAGTGAAACTGAAATTCTGCCTGCTTGTCATGGAGGCTGCTGGGGCCCTGACCCTGTGTCCTGCTGCGGTCTCCAGTTTTTCTGATTGAAACTATGTCCTATTCCATGAACAGAAATAGAAAATTGGCTGGGACTATGTCCTGTTCCCGGACGGGGTGGGAGGACCGGGCATGTGGAGGAGTACGTCAGTGTAACTTCTAAGTGACCCGCATTGTGCTAGCAGTACCTACTGCCTTTCAAAATGATGGAGTTCTATCCCAAGCATGTGAACGACGGTTTTAGCAGCGTGTCTGCTTTGGTTTGATGGGATAATTTTCCCGCAGGGTGCAGGAACTCACTGGGGTAGTTGATAACTTTTTTCCAGTTTTGCCTTAGCTCATACTCTTCTGCCTGTGGGAAGAGCAAGTCAGTGTCAAAGTGCAGGGCTTGTAGTTGAAGGAAGAAACAATAAGACCATTCTCTCTCCAAGTCCCTTGCTATTTCACTTCAGAACTTGACCTGCTTTGCTGGCAGCATGATGCTTCTGTGGCAAATACATCATCAGGCCTGATCTGATCATGCACCCACCAGCTCTTGAACTTGCCTAACTAGTTGAAAAGGAACACCGAGAAGGAAAATGCTCTGTAAACTCACAGTTATACATTCATGTATTCCATTGCTATATATATGTCCGAGCCAAAGCCTGGCAGTGTGTGGGGTCAGTCACCTCTGTGGAACACTTGAAATAGCCAGTGAAGCCAGCAGAAAAGTATGCCTAGGATAAACTAATAAAAGCCAAGATGAGCTAGCAAGAAAATGGGTGAAAGCGAGTGAAAAGCATGTGAACAGACAATCTCGGGGATGCTGGGAGAAGGTGAGGTGTGTGTGACTGTGGGCATGGGCTGCAAGACAGCCTCTTCTGGGGTGATGAGCTGCCCTCAGCTTTGCCCTCTCTGCAGGGTGAGAGGCTTGGGGTACTGGGGCGACTACCTGGAGAGTAGAGGGCTCCGCATTGCCAGGGCAGCACAAGCCCATGTTATGCATCTTCCAGGGCGGAGACTCGATGTGCGTGTTGGAAGTAGGTACTTTGCAGTAGGAGGACCCAGACAGAGCACTGGTGAGCGTTGTGTGGTGACGGATCAAACCAAGACCCTGGCTGGACTGTACGTGTGTAGCTGTCTAACTAAATGTCGCTGCCTGCACTTTCTCTGCTCTTCTCCCCTGCCTGTACCTGGTGGCTTGCCCTGCAGGCTGGCAGCCTCTGGACTTGGGGTGGCAGGACAGGACAGAGCTTGCTCTGGTTTGCGTGAAAGGCCATCAGCCCCTGGCCTCAAACTTCCGGTGCAAAGGCTTCTGGAAGCCTGGTTGGTGGCACAGCCTGGAGCTGCCTGCTGCAGAGCACCCCGGCGCTGATCTCTGCTACCCCCTCCACGTGCTGCGGCCTGTAGAGCAGTCTCTGCTGGGCTGAAGCAGGGGGCCTGGCTGTACTGCTGAGGGAGCAGGATGGGGTATGTGCCACGTGTCTGCAGAGGTGCCCGCTGCGGCCAGTCTGGGTCCGGCCATGCCGGGTCTGGGTTGGTGCCACATGGAGCAAGTGGTGCCCCAAACCCTGGGCAGGAGGAGGCAAAGAAGATAAAGCAGGGCCTTGGCCGAGGGCAGAGGGGAGGCAGCTGTGGCAGAGGCTGGCAGAGTCCCTGAAGGCCTCTCCTGCAGCTGGGCATCAACATCCCTGGGGCCCCTGCACCTCCTGCCCTGCAGCATGGCCAGTTTGAGGGGGCAGAAAGCATTTGGGATGAAGCTGGCAGTGTGGCAGCTGTGTGCCAAGAGCCTGTTCCCCACATCTTGTCCTACAGCCATCCTGCCCCTCTCTGCTGCATGCTGCTTGCGCCTGGTGCTGGCAGGATGCACAGTGATTTTCTCTGGTGGAGGCACATCCTTTCCCCGCTGGCTTTGTCTGAGCGGCCCCTGTGGTGTTTTGAAGCTTCTTCCTGCCCCAGGGCTTGCATTCAGCTTCCCTTTGCTGCCTGGGCGTGTTGGGGGCTGGATGTGGCCCTGCAGTTGAGAATGACCTCCAGGAAGCATGCTCCCAACTAATGGGAAAAATGTTCTTCTAATTGTTTTGGGCTGTTCCCAGAATAACCCTGCAGCAGGCAGAGCAGCGGAGGCCCATTGGCAGAGCTGAGCAAATGCAGCTTAGCGCAGGATGGTGAAGGGCCATCTCCTGGTCAGCTGGTTTGAGTTCTTGGTCACCGTGATGTTAGGCGGGCTTATAGGTCAAACTTGAGTTGTTTAAAGAGAAATTTAAAATAACAAGCTGTCTAATAAGAGTATTTATAGAATCATGCTCCTTAATCTAATCTGTTCTTTCACCGTTTGTTTTTTATTTTTAAGTTCAAAGGTGTGATAGAAAAGAAACCAAACTTTGCAGATGCCCTGGGGGAGAAGTGCAATGTAACTAATCATCTGTGTGATTGCCCAGCCAGAGACTCCCCTCTGACCTGCGCAGAGTTCACAAAAACATTTATCTGAGTGTGCAAACCAATTGCTGCTGCTCCATATCTGTTCCAGATGCATCCTTGATGCCACCCGCGCAGTGGGAAGCTGCGGCTGGCCTGGTGTGGCAGAGCCTGACTGGCACCCCTTGCCCGTAGCCCTTGCCATGTTGTGGTGGCCGGGCATGGGCCCAGCTGCCTTCAAGCACTGCTGCCCCAGCCGTCCTGTTGCAGAGCAGGGCACGCCACGCTGCCCAGAGATGCAAACGTTCATTTTCTGGGCAGATGCTCAGCCTGCCTGTCCCCGCCAGCTGCGGCCATGGGCCGTGGCCTGAGCCCCAGGCAGAGGAAGGCACCGGGCTCGCCGGATGCTGCACAGTGATGGTGGGCAGAGGGAGCTTGGTGCAGGGCCCTCACTGTCACTGGGTGCTGCTCCGGGCCCTGCACCAGTGCTGCATCGCAGCTCACCCCACAGCTTCCGCCTCCCGCCCTCTCGAGGCGGAAACCCTGTTCTCCGTGCTTAGCTGCTGCTGCCGCCATAGAGCGGCTTTGTGTGAGCCAGCACAAAGTGAGGATTGATGCGGTTTCCCCTCCCCCTGCCACACCGAGCGGGGCCGCAAACGGCTCCAACAAAGGTGCCCTTCTTCTTCCTGCTGAGCATGGGGTGCCGTTAGGCCGAGGGGCTCTGCCCAGCAGCACTGTGCCGCGGGTAGAGGCACCCACCCCCTTCCTGTGGTGGTCCCGGGACCCCAGGGCCCCAGGCTGACCCTGCTGCTGCTCGGGTTCCTGCTGGTGCAGCTGGGCCTCCCTGCAGCAGGCCCTAGTGTGCTGAGCCGGGCCCTGGGCAGCATTACCCCCATCCCTGCCATCACTGCTGCAGAAGAGGAGGGAGTGCCAGGGGCTCCCTGCCTGCCTGGGTTCTCCCAGGTTCTTAGAGGGGCCACAGCCTCTCTGCTTCCCCCCCCCCCCGCAAGGTGAGGTGTCGGTGCCATCCCAGCCGCCCCTGTTCCTCCCACCTCTGCGGAGTGAGCCAGCCCTTCATCAGGGTGGGTTTGGTGGAGGCCAGAGACACCGGGGAGCAGATTTGTTTCCCTGGGTGCAGCTGCTGCTGTGCTGGAACCTCCCGTGCGGTGTTCTTAGTGTGCTGGGGAATATCTTCACTTACCTGGATTTCAGTTCCAAATGGCCTAAGAGAAGCTTGTATGAGCATTCGTTATCTCCCAGCTCCTCCCGCTGTGTAATAACAAGTCATCACATTATTGAGAGTGACTTGGAAAAGTTTCAGAAAATGTGAGTCTGTATGACGAACAGATTGTAAGTTCTTTGTTAAATTCACATTATGTTTGCTCGATACTGTGTGTTTTAGGCAGTGGATTCTGGATTATTTGCGAGGCGGCTGGGTGAGCCGGTGAGCAGCGTGGGCAATGGTGCAGGGTTTGTCTGGGCTGTGCCTGGTGCCACCAGTGTTCTTGTGGCAGGTCCTCCGCTCTTGCCTGCCCTGAGGACAGGGAGCCCATCGGGAGGGGAGGGCGAGCCCCTACGGCTCAGGGGTGTGAGCTTCTGCTTGTGCTTTGGAGGCGTAAGCTGTGTAGGCAGCAAAGTGGGTCCGCGTTGCTCTGTGCGTGCTGGGTGTTTGTCTAGGTACCAAAGCAGAGCGCTCTCCTGGGTTTGGTTTGTCAGCAATAGTGTTTTCACCATTGCTGATCACCAGCTTCTGTTGTTCTGGACTCCTCAGGTAGTCTGGCTGTTCGTGTGACATTATTATTATTTACATAGGGCCCAGATTTGCTCTCTTTTATTGCCTGCAGCACGATGTTTGTTCAGACTGGGCATTGTGAAGTGTAAATCCAGGTCCCACTGGCACCAGCACTCACCTCTGCCTTTTCTAGAAGCAGTAAGTAACCAGTCATCTACATGGCCTAGAAATGCTGGGGTTTAATTGCTCTGAGGAGGGGATTGAATTAGGTAGCTCTGGTTCACAGCTTGTCTGGCTGCGCAGCAGTAATGCTTGTTTACATCAAGCACTGCCCTTTTATTTCGGGGTGTGTGGGGGACGGTTTCCTGGGGCATTCCTGCCTGAAAGCTGGAGAAGACTTGCCCTAACCAGCTGCCTCTGCAGGAGACCACATGCTGAGGCAGTGGCACCTTTCCCCGTCCTCCTCAGCAAGTTGTTTCGGCAGCCCTCTTGTCTTCTCCTCCTGCTTCTTGCAACAGCATCTCTCTGAAATTGGTTGGTCTTACCTGCTTCTATTCTCCTCTGTGTATCTCCCTCCCCTGAAGTACTCTGTGATGTCTCCCTTCTCCTGGAAGATGCTCAGGCCTCTTCAAGGCCTCTATCTGCTTTGCATCAGACCGTCCTGTGCTGCTTCATCTGTGCTCCCCTCGTGTTGAGGCTCTGCAGCAAGCGCGAATTTGCATACAGTGCCAGATACATCTGTGCTGTTACACAAAAATAGTCTGGTTCAGGAGGGTGCGATGGGACTGAAGCCTTGCAGGGGAACCCCCAGCGTGTTTAATACCCATAGTGGCTGGGGAACCTCCTAGTGAAGCCATTAGGAACAGATTTCTTGCTGCTAAAAAATGTCAGAGCTGCTTCAGCCAGCCTGACTCAGGGATGAAATTTGCTCTCTGGGAGGGAAGGCAATGAACTTGAGTTTTCCCATCATCACTAAATGGAGACCAGCCCATGCTAAGTATCCTGGAAACAACAAAATTAACCTCAGAGGAGGCTGCTGGCCCAAATTCCAAACCTATTGGGCATTGCACAAATGTACCCTCTTATCAAAAGCAAATGAAAGTGCAGAAGGTGTGTCTGGCCTAATCCTGTGTTTAACTTGGCAGTCTGTGGTGTGTCAGCACAGGCACTGTGGCATGCATGCAGGCTCTTGGTGCTCTCTGTCTTCTACTGGGGCATGCTGCTGAGCAGCCCTTTAATTCTGCTCCTTTCTTTCAGGATCAGTCCATAATGCCTGAAGTGCGAGACCTCTCAGATGCCTTGCCCGACTTGCCGATGGATCCCATCACGGGTGTTGGTGTGGTTGCATCCCGGAACCGAGCACCGACAGGTTATGATGTAGTAAGTAGAGCTATTTCAGCTGCTGTTGCTAATGCTTTGGCTCTGCACTAGTGCTGGGAACTAGTTACTTTGCTGGGAGCAGCGTCTCTTCCAGAGAGGGCTTGCCTTCAGAGGTGTGCTTTTAAGAAGTAATTTGATATCCAGCTGCCCACCTCTCAGCCCACAGCACTTAGTGCTTGCCCTTAGTGGAGGTTTGTGGGCGCAATTGTGCTGCTTCATCTGTGCCACTCCAGAGGAGCATAATTACCTGGAGGAGGGATTTTCAGAAACAGCTGGCCACTGTGGCATGCAAATTTAATAATCCTAGTAACATTCATCCTGAAGGAGTCCTAAGTATTGCACAAATTATATCTCTGAATAAATGGATCCCGCATCAGCTGTTTAATCCCTCATATCAGCACTTCACAATGATTATGAGAAGCTCCAGAATGGGAAGCAAAGAGTTTTGCATCCAGCTGAAATTGCAAGGATGATTTTGAGGGACAGAATGCAAACCTGTAAACTAAGCTTTGGCAGGAGGCTAGGCAGTAGGAAAAGGCAGCTGGATACAACAGAGATGAATATGGGAATGGGTAAAGGTAGGTCACTTTAACAGCTGTTTGTTCCTTGAATTAGTTGCTGTGTAATCAACAGCATGATTTTTCTCCCCATAGTTCAGTGTCCCAAACAGTGAAATATTATAAAATACTGACCTTGCAGAGCTTTATATGGAAAGATTTTGCCTGTAGTACATCTGCTCACTTTCTATGTATCTTGCTCCAACTGTGCTACATCACACCTTGGGTTTCCAGAGTCGCACAGCTTGCGTGGTTGGGAGTCAAAACCATTTGACTTGAGGCTTTGCTTACACCTTTTTCAGCTCTGGATCATTGCATATCCTGTTCAGTGTGAGAGGGAAGAAAATGGATCAGTCTGATGTAGGCACGAGGGAGGGAATCGTGAAAAGGCTCCTTAAAGACCTGGAAGGTTTTTGCATTTACTGCATTTTTCTGAGTGCTGATTACCTGTGTGAGCCAGGCTGTGTAATTAGCTGCTTGCCCTGATAAAGGAGCACGGGACAATGTGAGAGTTGTGATAACAGAATTGCATTCTGCCTAAATGACTGGGCAGAGAGAGCGCTCACCCCAGATAGCCTGTCTGAGGTTTAATAGGGAGCTTCAGTGCTAACACAGTTTAAACTAAACAAGATAAAAGAGTCTTCCTGTGGCTTAATCCAATTACGGTGGTGTTGTAATAATGCTTGTGAATGTGGGTCGCTCTCTCCTAGGGGGCACAGAAGAGGCTGCCTTTCCTCTGCCTTCTCTGTTTACAAGGAGCTGTTCTCCGACCCTGGGCCAGCAGTCCCTGCTGCAGGCTGCCTGCAGTTGTTTTACCCAAAGCATGGCTTCCACAGGCTTACTCCTTCAGCCTCCTGTATGGCAAATCAGCAGTCCAGCTCTCTGCCTGGGTGCTGTGAGCCACAGCAGTGTCCTTTCCACCATACGGCACCCGCTGTGGGTGCTGCCCTGATGTGAACAGGATGTCCTGGTGCCCAAACCATGGGACGGTGGCATGCGGGGCTGTGCTTTTGTTGCCTGGATGTCTGGGAAGGTGGCTTCTCCACAGGAGCTAGGGCTCTGGAGCGGTGTGTAGTATGCAGGGCTGCTGCTTCCCCTTGACCTCTCTGGAACCCAGTCTGTCCTATCTGAAGGCATGGAGCGTGCAAAGTGTGCTTCTCAGCACAGCAGAGGAAGTCGTGTTCTGAGACGCAGGCGACGTGCAGACTCAAGAGGTCTAGGGCTCTGTGTTTCTCCAGATACATAATTTCCCTAATGAGGCACCGACAGTTGTTGCTTCAGGGGTGTACAGCCTTGATGAAGGCAGCTGTGGTAGCTCCATCCTAGGAGTGTGCTCCCTAAAGCCCTAATAGTTAGAGGTTCAAACTGCACCCTGAAAAGGAGAACCCACTCTCATCTCTTTGGAAGTGTTAACAGCAGTTAACATCTTGGGATGTTGTCGTAGTCTCCTTAGGGATCTGATCGCTTTGCTTTTTGCTACAGCATCCTGCAACATTCAGTTCCACAGGTGCATTCAGAGTTGCGTGGGAAAGTATTTCCTCCTATTAGTGATGAATTTGACATAGTGTAGTTTCACTGATGGTTTTGAGTTTTGTGATGAAGTACCCAGTTCTATCTTTAAGACAGCTGTATTATTTATAGGCTTTACCCAGTCTCCCTTTTATTCATGTCCTTTCTCCAATATACAACCATTGCCATATTCTTTTCCTTCCTTTTCCCTCTGCTCCTCTTTAAAACAAACAAGCAAAGACATGGGTGCTTTCAGGTGCAAGTTAAATGCCCAGGGCATGTCCCGGTCTGTTTCCCAGGTTTGTGTGGAGCCCCAGGGTTTGGTGTACTGCCCGGCTGGAGGTGGTGGTGCGGCAGAGCCCAGGGTACCAGACCCAGGGGAATCTTGACGAATGGGTCAGAGATCTTTTTCCCTTGGTAGTTTTTTTAATTACTTGGAAATCTCCATTGGCTTTGTGTCTGCTTAGAAAACAGCTACTGATGCTTGTAATGACTAGCTAGGTCTTTTAACAGCTGAAGCACCACAGACTTGATTTTGCCAAAATGTACAGAGTGTGTATGAACTTAGATTCCTGAATATCTGCCCAAACTGGCAAGACTGAGTGTATGGGTGGGGAGGAAAAGGAGGAGAGGTGGGAGGCAGGGAGCCTGGGGTAGGAGAGAGGTGTGGTTCCCTTGCAGCCGCGTTCCTTGCTGCAGGCTGAACGCCAGCTCCATGGTGGGGTTTGCTCTGGAGCGAAAGCCTAAGCGTGCTGCTCACCCAGGGCTGTGCTGGAGCAGGGGCAGCCCTGCGCACCTCTGGCGGGGCAGGCAGTTTAGTGGGCCTGTTTGCCAAACTCCTGTCCTGTGGTAGCAGTAACCCCATACTGACTGCTGGGCAGCAGGTAGATCGCTCCACACTTGGACGGGTGAGCTGGGGAACACTGCCCTTACTGGGTGTCACTCCAAGGCCATCTGTTCGTAGCACGTGCTTGGGGAGCATCTTCCCCCAGCTCCATGAGGAGAAGGACCACTCCTTGTGCTTGGGGTGCCGTGTCCTCTGTCCCATGCGTTCCTCGCCTCTTAGCCAAGGTGCCTTGCACAGTGCCCATCCTGCTGGACGGGTCTGCCTTGGTCTCTCCAGGTCGGCTCCCTTCCCACGTTGCCCCCCCCCCGAGGGCATGCTGCCATTGTGAAGCAGCGCTGCTCAGGCACAGCTCTGCTTCGGGAGGTGGTGGGGATCCTCCTTGCCTGCAGGAGCCCAGCAGATGATGTAAGAAGTTTCCTGTTTATATTGCTCTGTTTTCTTTCCCCATGAGTTTTCTGACAAGTTAATGCATGCTTACATTCTCCAGGCTTGGAAAAAGTCTTCAGCAGGATGATGCAGAGGCAGAGCACTCAGGGTTAATTGCTGGGGATGTCGCCTGTGACTGTTGCATTTCGGCAGAAGCAGGAATGGTTTGCTGGCATTCCTGCAGGGTGTGGGGCTGGCGAGCTCTTACCCTCGGCTGTTTCTTGCTCCGCTGCTCCCATCCTGCAAGGCTCTGCAGGTGGTGTGGTACGGCCTGCCTGGTGCTGCTGGGGCAGGCAGCTGGGCAGCAACCGTCAGCTCAGCTGGGTGGGGGAGCATTGGAGGGGCTGAGTGGCTGCTCAGCAGGGACCCTGTCCCTGGGGGGCAGTGCTGTGGGCCAGGCCTGGCACTGCTGGCTCCTGCGTCCGGCCATCGGCTGCCAGCGGCTCCCACTCTGCCCGGCTCCCGTGCTGCCTGGGCCAGCCGTGGGGCAGGGGCAGGAGTGTGGGGTCAGCCTGGACTGCTGTGCCTCCCCGGACATGGGTCGGGTGCCTTGTCATGTGGCTTCTCACAGAACCAGCTTGGGTCTTTCTACTAGATACTTGATGGGGTAGAATGGCAGGGTTGTTCCTAAAAGGGGGTGTCATTTGGGTTGGAGGTTTTGGGGGTTTTTCACCGTTAGGGTGTAAAAGTGCCAGGCCTCCCTTCCTCCGGAGGGGTGGCAGTGCCAGCCTGCCAGCGTGGGGGCCCTTCAGGTATCTCAGCCAGCTGTGATCCAGCTGTGCCCTGGGCAGTGAGTTGTAGAGGAGATATCAACTGAAGTGATGTACTTACACCTCAAAAATTATTTGGTATTGTTCTAAGTAATGTAAAGTTCCTAAAGCTTACAGAGGTTAGACAGAAAGTTCATCTGACAGCAATTTGTACAGCACCAATTTTACAGCTGCAGACTGGGTCTGTTGCTCTCTGTTGAGTTTTGAGCATCTTTAATGTGTGGGAACAAAGAAAACAAAACTGGCTAACACAAGAAAAACTGAAACATAGAACTCAAACTATATTAATTAACAAATCTGGTTGTAGTCCCTCAAACTGTGTCTAACAGGGGCTGGAGTTCAAGCTAAGTGTCCCTATATGCCAGCAGTTTTGCTAAGCAGTCTGTTTTCTCAAGAGCTTTTCACCAGAACTGACTTACCCATGGGGAGGGAGATGCACGTGAATTTCCTATGCTCCTAAACTAGCACTTTAGGAAAGAGTTGAATTTGAGGAATAATAAACAGAAAATTCCACCAAAATCCTGTTTTAAAGTTTTACTATTTAAAAGTGATGCATGTTTCTTTGCAGAAGCCTAACTGCAAAAGCTGTGTGCGTTATACAAAGGCTTGAGCAGAGCAGGGGCTTGTGAACAGCAGTTGCCAAAATGTGAAGAGCAGCCAACGCACTTTGCTCCCGTTGCTGATCAGACAATAAATACACTTTTCTCTCCCACACTTCGGATAATTGGAGGGTCTTGTCAGCACACATCTCTTGCTTCCTATGCCCTGTGCAGAGTCTCTCTTGACAAAACATGGGTGCAAACAGTATCAACAAATGTCAGCTCTTTTGGGCTGCTCTGGGGCCAAGGTCTTGCTCAATTCAGTAAGATTAGACTTGGAAGAGCTGCAGTGGAGTTGTTTGCCCCCATCTGAGAGGCATTAGGCAGAAGTTCAGCTGCACTGCATAACTTCAGACCATGCTAGAGTCTCCTGTTGGGAGCCATCAGTTGGGTGTTAGTCTGGTGGGGTGATCTTATTTCTGCTGCCCTTGTTTGCCGCCTTGTCTCCGCTCTTATTCGACAACAAACCTTTTGGGACAGGGGCTCTTGCCAGCTTGCACCGTGCAGGGCAAGTGCCCAGCTGCCAATACAGAAGAGCCCTTTCCCTGGGCTGGTGCTGCCTCGTGCCCGTTCCTTGAATCAGCTTGAAGGTGAGATCTTCTGCCTTCCTCTTCATGCACGTGCCTCTCTTCGTTGGAGGGCTTGGGGTCGTTTCCTTTGCCCTCCGTGCGGTGTGTGCCATTGCTTCGACTGGACACAGGGTTGCATTGGAGAGGGACGTTTGCAGGGTGCGTCCTCAGATGTGGCACAGCTGCTACAGTCTGCGAGTGACCAGGGCTTTCCTCAGCTGCTGGAAGCGATTTTTTTTTGGCCTGGGAGCAAGAATTCCTTGATGACTTTTCTGTGAAAATAATACTGAGATTGGATGGTTTCTATGCTTTGTCTACACGGACCCCTCCTCACAGCTTGCCCCAGTGCGCCCTTGCATGTAGGGTGGTAATGAGAGCCTCGATATGCTGACTTTTCCAAACTATTGTTTGGAGACTGTAGCCAAAGTTGCTGTTTCCTCATTAGAATAGCCTTTGTCAGAGCATCTTTAATCAACGGACTCCCAAGAGGCAGCATTTTTAGAACTTCTTTTTATACCTCCTCTTGGAAGTTCTTTACACTGCACCTCGTGAAGAAACTAATGAGATGCTGTGAGAGTTCGGGCTACCGTTAATTAGAAGAGGTCTGAGGAAGAAGTACTGCACATATATTAACTTTATCTTGGCTCACATGTCTCTTCTCTCCCTCTGTCTCTTCCTTCCAGGTTGCACAAACAGCAGATGGCTTGGATGCTGACCTCTGGAAAGATGGCTTATTTAAATCCAAGGTCACACGATACCTGTGCTTCACAAGATCATTTTCAAAAGAAAATGTAAGTCCGTTTGAGTGTCTGCATGATTTGTATCTGTGCCTGGTATGCTCTTACCCATAAGATGATTCATTTTATGGAACCAATTTTAATTTAAGGAGGCATTTCATTGAGTTTGGGTGAGTCAGGAGGCAAACTGCGACAGCTAGATATTTGCATTTTGTCTGTGTTCTTCATCAAAAGAAATTGCTGGCCAAATCTGCAATAAAAGCTGCAGAAAAGGGAATTCTTGCATTTCAGCAACTCCCTCACACTAGCATTTCCTGCTGTAGCAACGGATGCTGCATGCTCATGATCCTGATGAACTTCTAACTCTAGCTTGAGAAGCAAATGCTGCAGGTAGTTTTGATGAAGGAAACGTTAGTTTCTGAATCCAGGGGCATCACAGATACATTCTTGCAGGATTAGATTTTCTTTTTGTTGTTTTTGGTGCTGATTCTTGAAAATTATCCCACATTGTGCATGTGCTACCATGTTCTTGTAATCTTGCACCAGTATGGCTTTAAGCATAAGTTAATTTCTGGTTAGTGGCAGTTGTCTGCCCACATCTTCGGTGGAGGAGAGGAGACCATGTGCAGCGAGAGCCTGATGCCTTCTACTGTGTTTTTTGGTTGCGGCTAGTGTGAAAACTTCCTCTTTTTCCAGAGGAACTATTTAATTCTACAATGAATGCACTCCATCTAGTGGGTAATCCTGCTTTTTGTCGTGTTTTGGATATTCACGAGGATTCAACCATCAGGGTACGGAGATAGCATTTTTGTACTTGTGCTTTCACCAATGACGGGAACAGAAAAGCAACTGCGACTTCTGAGGTTGATTGTGGGTCCTGACAGGAAAGCTGGAGGCTGCCAGTTTCCAGTATTTGACCTTTATTCCATCCGCTTCCCTGCCTGCCTCTAGATTAAAATAAAGCTCCAGAGCTATGGGAAATATCACTTCCTGGGGTGGATGGACAATAATTGTGCTTTTCATCCTGGGCTACCTGCAGTAGCAGGAATAATAGCCCCAGAATAGGCATGGAGGGTATTAAACAGGAAGATCTGTGATGATTCGAGTATTACGTTTATCTGTGGCTACCTTAAATGCGGGGTTGTCAGAAATAATTACGGGATAGTAGCAACTGCTGGCTACCAGAGACAGTGTAAATACCCTCAGTCAGTGCCTGTTGGGCTTTTGGCACGAATCCTCTGCTCAGCACAGTTTGGGAATACGTTCCTCATATTGATGAGTGTGTTAAAGGCAGCGTGGGGAGGACTGCTGGTCCCAGCCGCGCAGCAGCCTGGTGTGCAAGGTGTGGTGCGAGTCGCTGCATCCCACGCACAGGTTGTCTCGAGCCCTGTGTCAGTGGCATGTTGGACCCGTGGGTACCTCTGGCAGAGCTCCTGGGCAGCAGCCTGCCTGCAGTGTTGCCTGTGTTTGGTGCTGGCCTGGAGCCGGTCCTGCTGTGGTTCACTACAGCCATACCCAGTGGGTGGTAGGAGCACTCTCTCTTCTCGGAGGGTGGGTTTCCCAAGGCTGGTTGGCCTCGTCCGGCCACCAGAGCAGGCTCCCTCTGAGGACCCCCCTCTGCCCGCACTAGACAGAAGTGCTGTGCTGCTTGAGGCCATGGGCTTCGTGTGTGCAAGGGGGCCTTTTGTGGGGCAGAGACCAGAGCAGTAGATGCCAGTGCCTGTCTGCCAGCCCCTGGGAAGCACGCAGAGCTGACCGGCGCTCCTGGTCCTCCGGCTGCAGGAAGGCTGGAAGCGGGCTGATGGGCTGGGAGGAGTTGGGGACTGGACTGGTGGGGAACAGCCTTCTCCCCTTGTGCAAGGAGCAGCACCCTTGTCCCCGGTTGGCCTAGCAAGAGCTTTCCCTCCCCTCTCAGCCCGCCCTAGCCACATAGGGGTATGATGTGCTGCCCAGCTGGGCACCTCTGAGGGTTAAAAGGCCTCAGTCCTCCTGGGTAGCAGCAATCTAGAGCTCTCATCCAGGACGGAGAGGCTCCTCTCACCTGGATGTGGATGAGTTGCGGAGCTTTGGGTTTGGAAGTTTTACCACTCGGGGGTTTTCTGTTTTTAACAAAACACTGGGAACTATCTGTCCTGAAGAACATGTTGTAGTTAGCAGAGTTAATGCGCCTCAGATACCTGCTTTGTAACGGAGACAGTCTGTAGTGTCTCTTTATCAGAATCATCATTCTCAACAGCTTACAATATTTGACA
The DNA here is from genome assembly GCF_011004875.1 of Balearica regulorum gibbericeps. Lineage (NCBI taxonomy): Eukaryota > Metazoa > Chordata > Aves > Gruiformes > Gruidae > Balearica > Balearica regulorum. The sequence continues at coordinate 5,141,294 of NC_046203.1, forward strand.
GTTTATGAGGACATGGCTGTTATTTGAGTGCCATGGCGAGGAGGCCCTGAATGGTGCATCTCTCAAACGGGGAGGCTTTGCCCTTTTCTCCTGTGCGTACAGCAGAGCATCAGTGCTGACTCCCTGTGTTTCAGCAGCTAATGAACTTATCAGAGGCATCTCTCCTACCTGTCTGCTGTTGATGGAGGAATGATCGTTGGTTCAGCTGAAAGTTGCACGCTGATGTAACGCAGCCAGACAGTTTGGATAAATAAAACATGAAAGATGAATCGGCAGCGACCGCTTCATCTACCATTTGCTGTGCCAGGACCACGTTAACTGATACATTCAGGCTTTGCAGCATCCAGCATTGCTTGCTCTGAGATGCCCTGGTCAAAGAGGGGACAGAGGCACGTGGGGGCTGCCTGGCCTCAGTCACTTTGTACAAGCAAAGGACGTGTGCCATGCTTGTGTGTGGTGGGACAGGGCTGCAGGCGTGGTGGCCCTCCTGGTGAGGAGTTGACCACGAAATGCAGAACCTCCAAAAAAATAAACTCAGACCTGATCTCCCCTTATTTCAGAGGCTGCGTTTTAAAATAGTTCAGCGTAATAATCAGAGAGTAGAGGTTTGCCTGAAATACTCTGCCAGATAAAAACTAAAGGAGGTACTTAGCAACCAGTAACAGTAAAACACACTGACATGGTTTGATGGCTTAGGATGAAATTTTAATTGTTCTGTATTGCATTTCTGTTTATAAAGGCTGTGCAGTAAGTAAAGTGTGTTTTTCTTCCATACGTGAATCCAGATTATTGGCAGCAATGTTGGCTTTAACGAGAACTGCAAAGAAAATCTGGTCTCTAAACAATTGTGGAGGCTGTCATTCTGAATTGTGTTTTGAGCTCTTCAAGCCTTGATTAATAGGACGAGGCATCAGTTCAGAATTCATATGGACTCCAAATGAAGTTCTTCGTTCCAAATGGCCTGCTCTTCTGGAGCGTGCCTGTGTTTGGAGCTAGAACCATGTCTATTCAGTACTAATTAGCTAATGCATGTAATAACTTTGGCTGTGTCTGCATGAACCATCTTCCCGTAATGCTTTCTGCTGTTACTGTCACGGAAATGTCGTGTTGCTGTTGTAGATGTAGAGTGTGTGAGAACTAAGGTGACCTGCTTAGTGGATAAGTTGGTGGAGGTGATACTTGAACTGCCATGTTTCCAAAGGGAAGAATTCGGTTGGGCTTCTGAGGACCCAGAAGCATGGCAGTGGATGAGGTGTAAGAACCTCTAAATGCCAGAAGTTGTCTGGTGTTTCCCAGTCAATCACTATGTAGTTTCTGCAGAGGGAACAGTGCAAGGGCTGGCTTGGTACCTCCTTACTGTTTTTAAAGTTGGCGGTCAGATACCATGACAAAGCATCTTGGGGTTCAGTAGGTGAGAAAAGCTGGGTTTGAATTTGGTGACGTTGTCATAGTCAACTTTTTCTTTTCTCTCTCCAAAGAGTCATTTAGGCAATGTCTTGGTTGATATGAAGCTCATTGATATCAAGGACACTTTACCCGTGGGCTTCATCCCCATCCAGGAGACCATTGATACACGTAAGTTGGTGTCTGTTCTTCAGTCCTGTGCCTTGGGAGGACCTCCACCGGTGCCTGTGTGGTTGGGCGGTGGAGGGCTGTGTCCCAGGCAGGGGCACGCTCTCAGCGCTGCTGCTCTCTGGGGCTACGCGTGCATGTTTGGGGACAGCTCTGCACTGCAAGGAAACAGGCTTTGGTTTTCCAGTGCTCTTCAGGCTTTTTAATACTGCGCCTGACTGTCACCAGCTTGCCTGCTAGAAGCACAGATCTGAGGAGGGAAGGAATAGTTTGTTCTTTCGTTTTGCAAGGGTGGACTAGGCCTGACGGGAGCAGAGCTGCTGTGCTGAGGGATGTTCGCAAATGGATGCCGAAAGGAAGGGTGCGTGCTTGTGGTGCTGGGTTCAAGCATGCCGGATTTACACCTCCGTGCATGAACAAACGAAGGCCCGTGTCCTGGCAGGCAGTGCAGAGGATGGTGGGGTATGTTTGTGCTTGCTGAGAGAAGGCACAAGTGGAAAGCCCAGGGAAAATAACCATCCTCATCCTTCTGCAAGGCCAAAATGGCTTTGCTGCAACATTTAAGCCAGCAGTTCCCAAACAGTGTATTTGGATCCCCCGAGACTCATGGCGGCAGCAGCTGGAGCCACATCTGGTTGCAGCTCTCTGCTCTGCAGCAGGTATCAAGCGCCTTGGGCTCACGGTGCAGAGGAGACTGGGGACAAGCCCCACGGGAGCTGAGTGTGGAAGGGTGGCAGGACACCATGCCCTGGTACGGAGTGTACAGCTACTGCTCGAGCAGGGCTGGTACCAGGGCTCATCAGTAATGAAATCCAACCTAGTTAGGAGTAGAAAGGAGTTACCTGAGCCCGCTTTGCAGGGAATAATTCACTCATGGGTGCAGCAGATGAGGATGGCTTTTCAGTCACTGCCGACCTGGTTCTGATTTGAGCCCCTGACCTAGAAGTGAAAGGTCTGCAGCCCATTTCCTATTCCCCTGGGTCACCCCCTTTCCCTGGAGAATTCCTGGGCACATATGGTGCAGGGGAGAGCTGTTGGCTTATCCTGCTCACCCCGGGAGTGCTGGAAACTTACTGTGTGCTGCTGTAATTTTTGTGAAAGTCCTGGTGGAAGGGAACTTAGTCATTAATTTAAAATGCATTGGATTGCAACCCATACAATCTTTAAAGCAGAGGCACTGTCTGTATTAATGAAGTGGTGCATATCTCAGCTTCCATTAGCATGAATGAACACATTTCGATTGACTGTTTATAATATGTTTACTTAAAATTAACTCTGGTTAAGCATGTGTAATTAATGAATCCCGCTCCTAAACCAAGTTTGCTACAGACTGCAGACTCTAGCCAAGTGTGAAAGAGACCAGAGACAAAAGCAAATAGTCAGCTTTGTACTTACTGTGAAAGTCAACTAATTTTGTTCAAAATCAGTAAGGCACTGATTTTGTTCAGATTTAAATTTGTGGTTATACATGTTTCTGTGCGCTTCTCCAACAGCTGACTTGTAGGAAATATGTTAAATATAGTACTCTTTACTAGGTTCTGAGAAAATTTTCAAATGTGGAAGCTTTAAACCCTGGGCTCCTAAAATCGGTTTTAGGCACTTGAAATAAAAGCCCTAGTTCTCCAAAGCAGGAGAAGACTAGGCTTCAGGTATACAGGTATTTAACATCTCTAAAAAGCAGCACTGTAACAGCAAAGCTGCATGCACAGATGCTGTGTTGTGACACACCTCGCGCTGCCTGTACATTTATTGGTGCTGGTGCGACAGCAAATTTCAGAGGCTGGGATGGATTGCTTTCTCCAAGGTGCAGATTACAAAACAGGAGGAGCCTATAGAGACAGGGCTGCTTGCCATCTGTTGAAGTGAGAGCATATTTCTAAGCTGGAGGATATTTATTCTTATTAAACTGACGGGTTTTTATTTTGCAGGCACTTGTGTGTAGTTGTTGGTTGTTTCCAGATTTTCATTCAGTGTCTGCACTTTAGATTTTCAGTTTATCAATAGATTTCAGTCATGTCTTTCAAGTGCCTGCATTCACAAATAGAAACCTCACCTTGCTCCCATTGAGACTCTCATGGACTCTTTAGGGTGAGATAGAGCAATGGTTTCCAAGCACCGCAAATCCACATCCGTGCGCTGGTACCAGCCGCTATCATGCGACTGGCCCATGGCTGGATGTGGATTGTATCTGCGTGCAGACACACGGCATGCATATACATGAATTCATTATACAGATAAGGCTTAGCTCAGATGGGCTTAAGTTTTTCTTGATGGATAACATGGGAACAAGTGAAGTTGCTGTGTGATGCGTAGCAGGAAGGAGCCGTGCAGCAGATTCACCCACGCCCTGACCATGGGTCAGTGCAGCACATTGCCCCATAGGAGGTCCTAGCAATTACTGCTTTGTAAATCAGGTTTATCCCTACAAAGATACCAGGGCAAACGCAATGGGAGTATCATTTCAGTGATGCTGACTGAGTCAGGAGAGGTCAGTAACACCTAAGATGCGTGAGGTTTGGGCAGACAGCTTTTACTGTTAGCCCCTCTGCATGGCAGTCTGGTTTTCTGCCTGCCCCTCCTCTTGGTTTGGTTGGCTGCTTGGAAGCGCTTGGCAGAATAAACTGACCAGTTGTATCAGCAGCTTCCAGGTACGTTCTTAAAGGTGATGCTTGTGGGAGGAATATTTAGATACAACCATCCAGGCTGGTAAAGCGAACGTTACCTTGGAAAGAGGAAGTGAATGTGAGAAGTATGTGGAAGTGGAAAAATCACCTGCCATTTCTGTTCTGTGGTGCAGTACTCTGTGGTGTACGTGATGTCTTATCTTCTCTGCAGGGGGTAGTAGGGAGTATTGGTTTATCGCAGTGCCTAATAACAAATCTCACACAGCGTACAGAGAGCTCCTGATAGAAGATTTCTCCAGTCACTGAATGGCACTGCACTGTCTAGTTTGCTGACATATATCTGTTCTTTGGCTCCAGTTCCTTCCATAATTATCTCCCTAATATCTGGAGAGACAATAAATAACATTTATACCCTAATCTTGCATAAAACCCACCCTGTGTCCTGGGTTGTTTTTGCAGAAGAAATAGCTTTCAGAAAGAAGAGGCTGTGCATTAAATTCATCCCTCGAGATTCTACAGAGGCAGCAATCTGTGATATCCGAATCCTGGGTAGATCTAAACAAGCTCCTCCTCAGTACACGTTCATAGGGTAAGTACCCCTCACTCCAGAAGCTGTTGTAATGAATTCAGTTGTACCAAGGCTAAGCACCCTGTTTTCCTATAATTACTGAGTAGTAGTAGTAAGAGCTGAACCTTGTCATTGGAAGAGTCTACATAAGTACAAGCGTTACTGAGTTTGATGTAGGAATTAGCTAACACACCTCCCCCCTCCCCAATTAGACTGGTTCTCATCAGCCAAGCTGTTTGTGAAACACGTCAGTGCTTAGTACTTGTGTGCATGTGCAGCATTTGTTTGTAGCATTAATGTCTTCTGTGTTGATTACACAGGGAGTTGAACAACATGGGCATTTGGTACCGGATGGGCAGAGTTCCACGCAACCATGAATCTTCACAGCCTGCAACTCCTCCTTCCCAAGTACCATCTTCAACACCAGCTCCTAACCTGCCGAAGTAAGTTTTCTGCTTTCCAGCCCCTTCTGCCTGATGCTGCATGGTGTATTGTTACTAACCCTTCCTGGCAGAATCAAGTCCTGGGTACCACAGCAGAATGAATGATTACATGGCATGATCTGATAATGAGGGAATGTTCTTTCAGGTGTTTGTCTAGTGGATGTTCCTTTGTTGTTGTATAAAGACATATGGGTGAAGAAGTCAGAAGAAAGAAGCAGCCCGCAGAGGAAGGGAAACAGCAAACTACATCTTTGCTTTGCTTTAAACTGTGCAAGATGATGTAGTTTCCAAGTGCGTGTGAGTCACCCCTGGAGGGTGGGTGGGCTAGCACTGTAGCCAAGCTGATTTCTGTCCTTGACCAAAGTGAGGGAGAAATGTTCATACAGATTTTAATGCATAGGGAGACAAGTTTTGCTCATTCTCCAGAATCAGTCCACTCATGGTTTCAGGTACTGGCTCTATTTTTCCTTTTCTTGGACCCAACTACTGTGCTCCAGTCTTGCAGCTACATTGAGCATGCAGAGCAGGCTGCTCATCCTGCAGTGACTGACAGGAGCAGCACTTTTGGGCAGACACTGGCATAGTGTCTGTCCAGGTTGTTTTCCCTGTCTTACAGACAATATTTGCGTGTGTGTATAAATATATGCATTTGTGTGTATACTTGCATATAACGGCAGTCCTGTATTGACAGCTTACTTGCTGGATTCCTCTGGACAAAACAGAGTGTTGTTAAGCAACAGACCACCCAGACAGAGGTTAAACTGAGCACTTTATACTCCTGGCATTTGCTATGAAAGCACAGCATCCACCGTGAGATGGGCTCATCGCTGAGCTCTGGGCCGGGCTTTTGCTGGGGGACAGCACGTTCTCTACGGGTCCCTTTGGGCTTTTGCTTAATTAACTGAACACGTATTTTTGCACTAGGCATTTGGTATACTGCAGATATGTTTACAGTATTACAATAACTGTTGAGAGCTAGAATTTTGAAGACGACAACGGAGGGGAATTCCAGGGGGATCGGCTTGTATACAAAGGTCATTGTATCATGGATGGAAAATGCTCGTGTCCTTTGGAGTCTTGATTTACAGATCGTGTCAGAGAGTGACGCTTGTAAACTGTTCCCGAAGAAGCTATTGGGTATCTTTTAGGCAGGGGTGTACATTTGAGCCTTCACCCATGACCCAGGCTTAAATCTACTGTCTTGCAGTGGCTCTTTGAGCTCTCCAAAGCATTTGGGTGTTTCTTTCACTGAGAGTTTTGCTCAGTTGCCTGCCGTGCCATGGCACGCTGCTTGCCGCACACCTGACAGTACAGGACCGCAGGCAGAGATGCTGTCTTGCTTCTCAAACAGAGATGAAAAGCCAGCAGCCTTCTGGAGGTTTCAGCCTGTCCCACTGGACATAAGCTACATGCTAGCACAGGCCATGCGAGATCATAGGGGAAGATGTCTTGATTTTAGAGCACAGATCTTCATTTTCTGTCAGCAAGAAATTCCTGCTTGGGCAGATTTCCACAATAAAGAGAAAAAATTATCATAGCAAGAGAATGTCAATGGCAGTCTTTAATCACTAAGTGTGGAAGGGTCACTTTATGGCCGAGCAGGGAAGGCTGCAGAGCAGCGTCAGAGCTATTGGGAACAGGGCCAAAATTAGAGCTCAGAGCATCAGCGACAGTCTGAAAAGAAGTGTTTACAAGGCTTATATATTTTATAACCTCTTGTTGTACAGTTTATGGTTTACAATGGCTGCAAGGAAATTGGATCAGTTTTGTTTTACTTGCCAAATAAAGCAAATGTCAAAATAGTCAATATAAAATGTATTCTAATTTGGCTGAGTTAAAACAGCCAGTATGCAGTGGAATAATTGAATGTTACATTAATGCCTCCTAGTAAAAACCACCTGTCTGTAGCCAGCTCCACTCTCATGCCCTGTGCGTGATTTACAGGTAACTTTTACACCGCCAGCCTGATCATTCAAAGCATCTTTCATGTCTGTTTTTTTACTCTGATTATTTATTATCCAATATATTTTTTAAGAAATAGAAATGTATATAAAGGTGCATCCTGCAAATATTTCATTCTTACGGCGAACACATACTACTTGAAAGCCTTTTCTAATACTTTATCAGCAGTGTGGTAAGTTACTCAACACTTAATGTTTGTGGAAGATTGTAGTCACAAGTAACCTCTTATTTTTACGTCACCAAAAAGAGAGATGAGATTACACTGGTAGCCAGTTTGCTGTTTTATTCCATGTGGATATATCCTGATAGGAACAGCAGTGAGTTACTCTGCTGCTGCTGTGAGTGCTAAGAGAAAATTGGTGAGCAGTGCCAAACAGAGAGCACTGTGGAGATTCTGCCGTTAGGCTGGCCCGATATTTAAGCTATTCTTTTCAGTTGCTGTCTAGTATTATAAAATAATTTTAAATCAAGAGGGTATGCTTGGGTGCTTCAGAGCAATTGCTAGCACTGGATACTAAACCAGTAAAACACACCAGTGAGCTTCTGCACAGCAAAACCTTCCTAAATGGAAGGATTTTTTACCGTGAGAGATGTTTATTTCTGCACCAGCCATGCTTCCTCCTCTGATCCATGATGTAAGTTACTGATGGCAGTGGGTGGCGGCACATCAGAGTTTTGTCATGTGTCAGAGGTTTGACCTCCGCAGCTTGCTGCGCGTCGGCGATGCTGCTTCCGCCGCTTGTGTCGTGGGGTTACGGCTCGCAGTCAGAACTGCACAAGGGGAGGCTTTGTTTGATATTCGTGCTGGACTGCATATGTTATTTTTCAGCCATTTCTTCTCCTTGGTGTTTCCTACTGCAGGCATCTGGCTTAATGGTCTCTAACGGCAGCCCTCGCGCATCCCAGCGAGGATGGCATGCTGTGCTGTGGAGCACAACCGTGCCATTGTGTGAGGCATCAAGCTGCTTTACTGTCTTCTCTCTCCAAATTCTGCGAGAGCTTCTTGGCGCTAATGGCAGCCTGGAGAAATGCACTTGCAGTTTCCCATCCTAGAAGGCTGCTACTAAAAAACTGTCTTTTGTTGACTTGAGTCGCCAGCAGGAGTTTAATGTGGCTTTCCTCGGTTATCTCTGCTCTGTGTGCAAGGCTTGCACTCTCTAGTGCTGCATGGTGACATCGCTTTGGGCTACGAGAAGGTAGCACTCCCCCAAAAGAGGTGCTGGTAACAGGTCTGGCCTTTTGACACTTCTGCTTCACCCGGCCTGTGGATCAGCAATTGCCAGTGCATGGGCTGGGGTCTTGGAGAAAAGTACACGAGCATTTGAGCAGTGTCTTGGGGCTCAGCCTCTCCGTGCCTCGAGCTCTGTTGGAGTAGGCTAGAGCAGGATTTGTGTGTGATGTTCTTCTCTTTGAATCCAGTTCCAGCCTTTTGGGAGCAAGTCCCTGACTTTCGTGAATGCACGCAGGGCCAACCTCGAACCATTTTGTCTTGCAGCTGCCTACGCGATGGCTCCCGTCACAGCCGCGGTGCTTTGTGAGCCTGTGTGGCTTCTGTGGTTCGGGAGTGCCTTTTGCGTCCCTTCCCAAGGTGCTGCAGGAGTTTCTACCACCCTCGTTCAAACAGCCCTCTCTCAATTTGTCAGCTGCAAGCAAGATGTCAGTCAGTGCTGCTGAAGTGTGTTTTACAGTGACAGACATAATTGCACTTAACTTTTTGCGTGGATGTTATCAATCTGTGACAGATACTTTGGGAAATGGAGCACTCTGATTGCAGATGATGTGTCACAGGCGTTTAATCTTCCTCTCGGAGAGACTGGGATTCAGTCACAACTTTTACTTGTTGATGTCAGGTTTTGAAAATGTAGATTCGCGCTGACCCTGGGAATCGTTCAGTCATTTAGTTTGCAAGGCTGTCATCTGAAAGGTTAATGGCTTACCAGGGAGAAGGAAGATCTTGCTGCAATCCGCTTGTATTCGTATTGTGTGTTAGCACAGCTGGGTGCTCGGTGTTCAGGTCCAGAAGGGCAGAACAACTCCGGCTGCCTTCCTGGGCTGCCTGTGGCACGTCTCGTGGCTGTTCTAAGAGGGGACCAGAGAGGGAGGGCGAGGAGAGGGCCTGCCAGTCCTGGGGCAGGGGTAAGCCCGACCTGCAGGCCTTGGTGAGGCTCATGGTGCTCGCTGCCATCCGGGAGGCAGAGCTGTGAGTCGGTTGTTCGTGCTCTGGGCTGAGCAGAAAGGCACACGGGTGAGCAAAACGGTGTCAGCCCCAAGTGCCGCACCTCCAAACGTGCCTGAGGTCAGGAGAGGTGGCAGAGCTGGCGGGAGAGGCCAGCAGCACAGGAGCGCTGCTTGGGGAGGGAGTTGCCATCCTGGTGGGGTGGCAGTCAGGAATGCCGAGTGGCTCAGTCGAGTTTCTTGCGCCTGGGCTCCTGGTGCAGCCAGGCGCGAGTCGTCATGGGCACTGGCAGAAGGAGGCACCAGTTCACAGAGCTGGGTGGAAAGAGGATCGGGAGAGGGGTAGCTGCTTCCCTGAGAGCAGCACATCACTGGTACAGCGCAGCGGCTCACTCCTGTGTGCACAGCGATGGGGACAGCTGAAGCTGGCACAAACCATCTGGATGGAAAGATCACGGTTTTTTTCGGGTTAGCAAGGCGAAGTGGCCAGGTTGGCCTGAGAGGCAGCGAGTATGGGGTGAGCTGGAGTGTGGCAGCCCGTTGCAGTTGGGGGGAGCCAGGCAAAGCCTCCCTCGGTGCATTTCTGTATGAAATGCCCACCATGGGCAGGCACGGGACTGAGCTGCTGGTGCTGGAGGTGGAGCTCCACTGGAAAAGGCAGTGGGTGCTCTGTACCGTCCCAGCTGGAGGGGGCCACAGGCAGGGTGCCGGTCGCGACGGCAGCACCGGTGTGGCCACAGGGCTGCATGCTGGCCTGTCCCAGGGAAGTGGTGGTCCCTCTGGATTCTGCCTGCGGGGGCTCTGCCCCAGCCCAGGAGCGATGCCTGGGGACAGAGCAGCGTGTGGCCTCTCCCTGCTGCCTGCCTCCTCCCCAGGGGTCCTGGCCCCTGCAGAGAGGGGCTGCGCGTTGTACCAAACCTGGGGCCCCAGCACAGGTCTGCTGTGCTTGTAACTCCTGCCTGATCCGCATGGCTAATAAGCTACAGAAACAGCTCATTTGTGCTGCAGCTCACACCCCTTGCAGCTGTGGGTCTGCAGCGTGGCTGGCAGCCCTCCCTCCCCGCGCGCCCTCTCCGTGCTCTGAGCACAGTCGGTCTGTGCCACCAAGCGCTCAGGTATTGAAATACTGATCTGGCAGGAGTACTGCACCAGGGAAGCGCTGCTCTGGTTTTGATAAGAAGATAGCAATTGCCCTACTTAAACCCCTGAAATAAGAGCAGGATGTGTAATTTTTCCTCCCATGCTCCCAATTACCTTTTAAATAGTTAAGCTACCCCTTCTTAGAAAGGGAAATGATTTGCTCCTGTTCCTCTGCTCCCAGTGGAGTTTAATGTTAAGGAATGTAAGAATTTCCTTTCTAGGCAGAGAAGTCTGATTTTTCAAATTGATTTATTAATGGTGTTTGAACTTTGTCGTGTAAGCTTGGAAAGTGATCAGTGTGTGGCTTTCTGCTGGGGGCTGATGATGTGCAATAGGTGGCAGCTAATAAAGCAGCACCAACGAGCCTGTATGGTGGAGACCCGAACTCGTCTGATGATAAGCCAGTCTTGCTCTGTGCAGTGGGTTAATTGAAGGGAAGTGGGAAGCCTTTTACTTTCCCTATTTTTTAAGTAGTAATGATGTTATTTGTAAATAGCTATCTTAATTTTTTTTCTTTAAGACATTTAAAACAGATTTTATGGAGAGTCTGTAGAGGAAAAGGTTCCAGGGTTTCAATGCTTTTCTGCTCTGGGGGGAGCAAAGCCAGACTTCAGAAAGCTGCCCTGACCGGAGGCAGACACCGCTGGTAGCCTGATGGCCAGGATGCTTTCACACAGTGGTGGGGATCTACCTTAAAATCCTTCATCTGAACCCGATGCTACCAACTAAGGAGTACTTTGGGATGGATGTTCCTGGTTTGACTGGAAACTGCTCTGAGAAATGTTGCCGGGGGGTCTCTGACAGTCTGATGCTTTCTACAAAATGCTTCCTTTTTGGAGTTGCATTTTCTAATCTCTTCCATCAAAAGTGCTCTTACTAAAGTAAAACTACCTTCTGATTTGCAACTAATAAAACATTCTTTGGTTTGAATGCTCAAATCACTTGTATTGTGAAATACAGCACGATATTCCTAGTTTCTAAATTAGGTAGCCTACAAGGAGGTCAAGGATGGTCCGAGGGCTGGGTTTGCATCACAGTAGCTATGGATTAAAAAAAACAGTGATATTGAAACAGTAAGTTAAAGCTTGGAGGAAGTGTTTCCATAGACCCATTCCAGTGGGTACAGTAAGAAATGAAATTTAGGGATGAAATGTCCGAGATGTGTGTAGGCAGTGCAAATCTGAACATGGTGGTTTGAGTGGGTAAGGGGTGCTGGCATACATTTATCCAGAGTCTGTTTCCCATAAGGAATTTGTTATGAAATTGCACTGACCGTATGGCTTGCGTCCAACTCAGCTGGATGAAGACGTGCAAAAATTGGTCACAGTCCAGTATGTTTTAGTGGTAGAAAATGATGATTAGGAAAAAATGTTTAAACAATATGAGTGGTTTCCAGGCACAAGAATCCCTTGCAGCAGCTGAGACACACATTAACTGTAGTTTAAAGAAGTTTGATTTAGCTGATTTTGAGGATGCATTGAAAAATTTGGGGAGTGCTCTGAGCAAAGAGGCTTCGATATCCTTAGAGTAATTTTTCTTTATAGAGCCCTGTTCCTGGTATAGTAATATTCCTGGAGGCATGTTTTCTTTAGGGTATAGTGTAGGGTCATTAAGTACAAACTAAAGGTATTCATTGAAAGAAGCTATACACTCAGTTGTTAAATAAGCCCTGCAGGGGGAATTGAGCGGTTTTTCCCTAAAACTTCTGTGTTGTCTGCTATTTAATATGATCTCTGCCACTGTTGATTTGTAATCTGTGCTTTCACCCTGAAGCGCATGTGGTTGTGTTCAGATATTTCCTTCTTTAAATCAATCACTTTCACCATTTTCCAAAACACTTCTTGAGTTTATTGCTTTTAGTAAAGTGTTTGGACTGTCATTATTTATTACTGGCAAAGTGCTGACAACGTGCTCTTCCCAAATGAGTCTTTATGTGGAATATTTGTTTAACAGTTTTGCAGAGGAGGTGTCGCTGCTCCCCACGGGCTGGGCTGTGCCTGCAGCACCCCGGGGTCTGGCTGGGCAGCAGCCCCCCCTCTGCACCACCCCCCGGCAAGGAGCTCGCTCGGAGAGATGCTCCTTGTCGGACGCGTGAGCCCAGGCTTTGTTGTGCTGATTAATTTGACAGAATTTAAAATCCTAACCGAGGAAGCTTACACCATGTGTAATTTATCTTTTTGGAGTATTTCTGCTGTTTGGCAATTTTTCCCTACTGCTTCATTATCTGAAAACTCCTGACTCTGGAGAGTAGCTCGTGAAGGATGTGGAAAGCTGCGCTCTTCCCGCTGCAGCCTCCAGAGACACCGCGCCGCTCATCTAAGACAACCACTTCATAAGCACTTCATGCTTACACTATGAGGTCTTAGTTCTTTGATGCAGTCCTCTGCCTATAACAATTTAATGGGCTACAGCTCAGACTTTCAAGCAGTGTAAATTAAACTTGTTGGGTTTTTTCTATTGTTTGGCAGCTGTTCTATCTGGGTTACTTAAGTTCTCTGATCTAAATTAATCCCTGTATAGAGGAAGCTGCAGGAACTTCATCCTGCATTAAGCCTTACACTTTGGGTTGTTGGTCTGCAGTAGATCATGCTCCCTTGTTAGCGTCATCGGGGTTCGTTCCCTTCAGCTGGTGATTGCTTTAGTTTTGACAGAATAGCGCAACATCATTTTCCCCTGTCTTCGAGGCGCAGTCGGTCGGGGAGGGGGATGCAGAGGCATGGTGTATGTAGTGCATTGAGGCTGCATGCTGCAGACAGGCCTTTTTCCCTTTCTACAGCTGTGAAAATTAAATGGGTAAATCTAAAAGTGGAAAGAATCACTCACTCCCTTTTTCATTCTCTCATGCATTTGGGCTTTTATAGAATCTGAATCTGGCACCACCAGCTCTCATTGATTTTTGGGAAACAGGATATTTTAGTAGCTTGGAATGAGATGAAATGCTTGCAAAGCCCATATGTTGCTTGTTTTAGGCAAAGGGTCAGGAAGGTTTTAGAAAGTATTTAAATATTTGGTTTACACGATTAGAATAGATTGTCTGGAATGAAGTCCATTACCCGAGGTGATTCTTGCCTCACAGTGTTGTTTTTCATTGCAGTTCTTTGGAGTATGAGGTAGGTGTTCTGGCATCGCAGTGCCTGAGCACAGTAAAAGTTAAGGACTGTGAATAAATACTGTAGATGGGATTCTGGACACCACTGGAGCTGTAGATATCTGCTGTGGCCTTGGCTGGAAGCTGCAGCTGGGGAAAATGCATTCTGGTGGAGCGAGCGGTTGCTGAGAGGTCTTCTGGTCAGGGAAACTCCAGCAGCTCCTCTGCTTCAAAATGGGCTTTTTCCTCCCTCCACGGGCAAAGCTTTCCAGGTGGATTACCTTTCCTGAGAGCTGCAGCCTGATAGTAACTTCTTATAGGTGTGTTTTCAGCTTTCTACAGCTTGGAATTGAATTGTTCTGTCCTCAGTTTTTCATGAGGCGTGATCTTTGCATAATCCATTGATTAGGGAAGATACGGGTCTTTTTTATTTGAAGGTATTGCTATGAGACCGCAGTGTTTGCAGCACTGTTCTTAAGTTCATTTAAAATAAGTTGCAGTCATGACAGTGGTACATCAAAGCACAGGACAATTCCAGTCCGCAACATGCGGTATGGTTTCCAATATGTTTGATAATGTGGGGCAGTTCTTCAGAGTTTTGCCCTATTTTTCTACCACGCTCATCCAATCTAGCTGGAAAGTAAAAACGTACCGTTGTTCTTTTGCTGTGCGTTGTTGATATTTTTATATGAATTATGGGGCATCCTTTGATATCTGGCATTTCCCCTTATGATCCTCTGTTATTTTTTTATGAGTACTTGCCCCCTAACTTCAAAAGCAGTTCATCACCTTCCTGCAGACAGTTATTAATAACGGATTTGGAACTCTTGGGCATTCCTGGGCCTGTTTTATGCAAGTTTCTCTCCAAAAACATTCAAAAAAGTGGCCATAATGTGCGCAGACCTCAAACCACCTTTGCTAGCTAGCATGTGAAGGCGTTTTCTCTCATGTGCTGCTTCTGTTGCTATTGTATGTAGACTTGTTCTGTGGATTTAATGACTAAAAGAAAAACTGAAGTTAAGAGAGTAATTAAATCTACCCTGTCCTGAACTGTGCTGTCGCAGTTGTTTCATCCTAAATTGCCTGGAAATTATTGTATGCTGGGGAAAAATATTTTTTGTATTTAACCCGTGCTGGAGCAGTGCGGGTTCTGCTTCAGCGCCGCAGAGAGCAGGCTGGAGTCGCGGTGGCTGGCCTCGCGTGGGCAGGCGTCCATCCATCCTGCAGCACCAAATCCGCCTCGTTGCTTTCATTTGGCAAGAGGAAGCAAGCTGCTTTTTGTGACGGTTCAAAAGGAAAATAATTGGCATGGGGATAGTTAATGTGAGTTGCCATTCCTTAACATTAGAGATTCCACTAAAGTACTAATAATTACTGTTAATATCTTTCAGTGGAAACTTTCAGAGTAAACGAGCACTAGTTGAAGCAGTATTTAACGGCATGCTGCTGGCATGATAAGAATGCAAATAAGCGTTATTAGCCTAATGATTTTGCTGTCGCCATGGCTGTGCAGCAGTAGTGTTGTGAATATGTCATGCAGTACCCGTGAATTTGGAAAGTGTGTCAAAACACAACTTCAATTAGTTTGCTCTAATTATGGCTCTAGAGAGTTCATAACTATATCACTCCTCATTAAAAAAGATTTTCTTATATGGATTAATACAGCACATAAAGGGATGTTTGAGCAATCTGAGGCAGAGGTGTGCGGAGGGAGGATGCCCATGGTGTGGTGGAGGCGCAGTGGGTCTGGAGTGGCGCCGGGGTCCAGCCCCATCCGTGGGCGGCAGGGCAGGGGCTGGGAAACCTCCTGGGAAGGACCAGGCAGCCGCTTCGCTATCCCTCAAAGAGGGTTTTGTCCCTCGGCATGTGAACCTGGCAGATGATTCTGGACAGGCTCTTCAGTTTGAACAAAGCAAACAAGGGGGAAAAAAACCCAACCAACCCCAAACACAAAAGCCCTAGGAATTGCACTTGATGCTAAAATAGAGATCTGGCGTGAAAACTTTGCTCCAGTAAAGGTCGAGGAGTGTAAGTAGTCAGAAGCCTGTGTCAGTCTGGCATCTCCGAAGCCCTGCAGGATGCCACGTGTCCGCGTGCCTTTCCCAGGGTAGTTGTCGTGTCTTTTGAACACTGTCTTTTCGTATTGCCTGAGCGTGTTCTTGCTTTGCAGAACGGGGAAAAGATTCTTGTGCTCGCAGGTGAGCAGTCGGTGAAGGGTTAAAGTAGTAATTGTTTAAATCTTTTAGGCTTTCCTCCCAGTTCTGTGATAATTTGATGAAGAACTTCACCCTAATTAAATATTCAAATTAGGAATAAGTGTCAATATGGCTTCCCATTGCCTGGAATGATGATTAATTGTATTCAAAACTCTAGTGGCCGCTGTAATCTAAACCAAACCGTTGTTCTTGATTATTTCTGCAACACATTTGCCATGTTTTTGTTTTAAAATTTAAACTAGTAATTGATTTGCCATATGCTGCAGAGCTGCACATACTTTCACGATATGTGTTTAGGAACTTGGGGACTTTGTAATTGGGATTTTCTTGCTTTTCAATGGCAGCCTTTTTTTTTTTGTACTTTTTTTTGTCTTCTACAATGCAAAATGATTTGGCTTTCACATCGCATAAGGAAAATGCATTATGCAATCAACTTAGTAGGTATAAGTTATATTGATCCTGGCCAAAGTTTGCATTAATTTAAAATAAATTGGACTTTGTTTCCCGGGTTTTCCCTACAATGTCATGCTTTTAAAAGGGGAAGGGGAGAGCTGGACCCCTTCTAGCAGTGGCTGCCTTCTGTCTTGTGGTCTTGCAGCTAAATGTTCTCCTTGGAGACAGCTGGCTCTCCTCGGTGTGGCTCGGTGGGAGTGATGAAGTGCCCATTTGTCCTGCCTCAGAGATGGAAAGGGGCCATGGGGGGGTACACAGGCTGTCATTTCCAAACGCTGTCGTAGCAGCCTGGGTGCTGGCAGGCCGTGCTCAGCAGCAGCCGAACTGGCGCTTCTGGCTTTTGGGCCCCAGGAGCAGTCACGGGAGCTCTTGCCCGCTGAGAGCAGGTCTGAAGGTGTGTACCCACGTGTAGCCTTTGTAATTCCCGCTGCCACGAGGGAATATCTCGGTGTGTCTTTTAATGTCGATACGTCTAACGTGGAGAGCAAACGGGATGCCCTGAGGAGTTAGGCAGTGAGGTCTGGGTGCGTCATCTTCCGCTGCCATATTCGTGCGTGCGTGGTCACAGTCCCTCGGATGGAGAGCGATTCATTTTAATTACACACGTGGAACACGCGCACCGCTTCAGCATATGGCGGTCGTGAAAGCTGGTGCTTGCGTGAGCTGCCAGGCACACTAGTAGCGACTGGGGACCTGGTTCAGAAAGTCTTTTGCAAACTAAGGATTCAGAGCTTTCCTGGAGGGCAGCTGCGTGTGTCTGTGGGGCTGGGGGCTCCCCCGTGGGGCTCACGCAGTGCCTGCTGCGGGATGCCGCAGTCCCCTGGCTGAAGGGATGCTCGGCACCTCCCTCGCAGCCTCCCGTGGTCCAGCCGGCTTGTGGTGGGGTGTGGAGGGGGGTTGTGCGGGTGGAGGAGGGTCAGCCTCTCTGGCGGCAGAAGCTGGTAGAAGCTTTTAAAATACCCTGCTCAGAAATGGGCCTTTTAAGTAGATCTGCTTTGTTTACTTCTAAAACAATTCCTGCTGTTTTCTTTGGGGTGAAGAAAGCAGTCCCCTGTGCAAGCAAGAGAAATTGCAAAGTTTTTCTGTTGGCTGTTTTGGTGCCTCGGAAAGTATTTTTGGATACTGCTATTAAAAAACAAATGAAAAGCGTGTAATGCCTACAGGCAGTGGTCTTCTGTTTTAAAGTGTGTTCATGACAAACCTGCCTCTGCTCGCAAAGAGTCTCATATGGATTGTGTTTTAAACAGCAAACTGTTAGCCAAATTTGAAAATATTTTCACACCATCTTTTTTTGGTTAGAAATAGCTTTGGGAAGCACAAGCAAACTGAAGCTGATGTTTGCTTTTTCTCATTTTATCCATGCTGTTCACCATCAGCTGCATCAAGGTCTAAAAATACATAGTTCTTCACAAAATGTGTCCTGTTTTTAAAGGCAGATAATTTCCAGATGATTTGCTCGATAGATAAAACCTGCTAGCTAAAACATGGATTTGATTCTCTGCTGGAGAACATGCAGGGCCCTTTCTCGCAGATGGGGAGTTTGTGAGAGGACACAAAGGCCGCCTGGTTTTTCTGGTAGGAGAGTGATGCCGAGGGTCTCTCCATGTCCAGTAACTCTCGCTGGTGTGAAATGATGCCTCCGCTCTCGTCCTGCACTTATCCTCGCTATGAAGAGGGAGCATCTTCAGTACGTATGGCAACGGGGTCCAGAAGATTAATGATTTTATAAAAATTCACGCAGAACTGGGATCAGCATTAGAAAAACACAGATTGGAATTAAAAGGGAAAAGCCAGAATCTCTCAGCAAAGCATAGAAAACATAGAAATCTGGGCTATCAATAGTGGTTACTAGCAGAAACTTTTTTCTCAGGGTAGGCTTCTCAGTGGAGCTCCGTGGCTGAGCCAGGCGGGAGGTCCAGCGGGATGGCGGAGGCAGAGCCGTGTCTGTGTGGCGAGCAGCCTTGCTCACGCTCTCCTGTGCCTGGGCAGCCCGTGCCTTTCCTGGGCTGTGTCCTGCTGGGTGGGGGCAGCCGGCACGGGCTGTTTGCACCCGAAGGGCTGTCGGTCCGTCCTCATGCCAGAGGCTGGTGCAGAGCAGCTCCGGGCTCCAGCAGCTTCATGCACAGCTCTCTCTCCAGCCCTGGGGCCCGGTGAGATTGGGGCTTGCTGGGCGTCGCATCCCGCCCTCCCACACCGTGTGTTCCCGGGAAGGTCTCCCACCTCATCTAGCCTGTGTCCAGACTTGCCTTGTGCTGGATTTTCCGTTTAATAAGTTGTGAGCCACTGAAAATAGTTTCAACTTCACTTCCATGAGGTCTGTTTTTTCCTATTTATAGGAAGGTTTAATGGACAATTTAAAAATATCTCTGTGCTGCAGGACTGCCGGGCAGAGCGTTGTTGAGAGGGAGGGAGGGAGGGCGTCGCACACTGCTGCAGCTAGAGAGGTGACGAGTGAAGTTTGGCTTCCCTTTTCTCGGGGACTGGGGTGGGGGAGCTCAGCGTGTGCATCGCCCGCGCCTCGGGGAGCGTGGGAGCGTGCAGCGGGCTCTGAGTAGGTTTGGAGCAGGCCTTAGTCATCAAGAGAGTTTCAAAGATCTTGTTTGTGGATATACTCAGAAGTTTCTGGCACGGAAAAATCCAAAGCACGTGCTGTTAGCGCTTTCTGCCTTGAAGGAAATGCAGTTGAGTCCTGCAGGGTGTTCAGGCACTCTCTTGGTGCCTTATGTTGAGACTTGCATTTGCAGAGGGGATCGTGCTCGCTGGCCACCGTACAGGCTGTCCCTGGGTGCCGCCTTGCGAGGAGCTGCCGTGTCCTGCTGGAGGGTGGATGGCCGCCTCTGTAGCGCTTTGGTTGTTGGCCAAGTCGGGGTTTGGTGGGGCGGAGGGGGCTTGTGCCAGGGTGTAGCTGGTCTTGCTCACAGCTGGACTGAGGAGCAGGTAAAGCAGCTGAACCACCCTTGGCTGTAATGGCTGAACCGCCACCTTGGCCTCCCCCTGGTATTTGGGGCCTGCTCTGGCTTTTGGAAGCAGTGTTAAAATTGATGTTTGTTGCTTAACCTGACTGGACTCGTCAGGCAAGAGCGAGCTGACAGCAGCAACGTCTTCTGCTCTGTAGTAATGTCCTCTCCATTACCCATCTCCCTTCCTCAGGCATATCTCGCTGACGCTCCCTGCCAGCTTTCGAGGGAAAAGTCACAGCACTCGCCTGGACTTGGAGCACCAGCACTCAAATTTGTATGCCATATCAGGTAAGCTGGCGCACGCGATGGTTCCTCTGCTCTTCTGTGTAATCCGTGGTGTAACCAAGTAAAGCAGCCCTGCTTGCGCAAACAGCCAGGTGTGTGGGACCCATGAAACAAACGTCCAGCTTTGCCTCAGTGCCATTTAAATGTCGAGAGCAGAAGGGGTGCAGAGACCCCAGAAAACACCCAGGCACATGTGTCACTGGCAACAAACGTTACTGATCACTGGGGAGATTGCAGCCCTCAGGGGGGGATGCTGCTGCCCACGGAGGTGCTAGATCAGAGCTCTGATGGAAAGCAACACCAACACAAACTTTGTTCCTTGTCTTTTTCATGATCTTCCCAGGTGAGTCATAAGAGATGACACCTCTGCCCGTTTCACAGGAAGCTTTGTCCTGCCTAGCAAGGATGATTTTGGTACACACTGTTCTTTGCTACACTCAACATACACATCAAAAACAGTTGAGATCTTTACTCTTTCCTATTTCTATATTCTGAATACTGGCACTGCGTAGATTTGTTTTCTCAGTATTAGGGTAAATTTGAAATGAGATGTTAGGATATGGGGAGGTCTGCAATATTTTTAAGAAGCATGTGCTTGCATGCTTTGTCTCTCTAGCGGTAGCTTTCTCTCTGTTCACCATTCTAGGCTAGTGCACAAGTGCTAGAGCTAGTGACAGTTTCCAGATGTCAGTGTGGAAAAAACCTGCCGATGAGTATTTTAGCTGTTTTTTATTTTTAACTAGTAGTAGTCTGCAGCAAAAATGTGTATTTAAATAGAGTGGTGAGGATCAAGCCCATTCCTTCACCTGTGCAGGTACAGGTACCTGTTACTGTGCTTCAGGACCACATGGTGGGTTCGGTTTGGAGCTGAGGTCCCTGTGAGCTGTCCCTGACAGCTCTGCTCCTCTGGAGGAGGTCCTGCCTTTAAGTGCTTGCTTTCCTGAAGGAGGAGTGAGCAAAAAAAGGAACGTAGCCTGGTTCTCAGAGCCCGGGAAGAAATGCTGCTAGGAATGAGAGGCAGGGATGCTTCTTACAGGGTTGTACCTCACGGAGTCTGTCACCAGCACTCCTGAACATGCTGAGAGCTGTGTGGTCTGGAAGCTATTCACGAACCACAGCAAAAGGACTCTTGGTTCTGCAAACTAAAGAAAAATGGTAGGTGCAGGTGTGGCACAACAGTGTGTTTCACCTACTTCTTCTCTTAGAGGCTAGCTCATATTCTATGCTTCAGCTGAGTAGTGCTGGGATGCAAGGTAGTATTACACCTGATGGTGACAGGCATGGTAGAATCCCGCTTAGCCACAGTTTTCTCTTTGTTATGTCATTTTTTTGCAAGAGGAGAAAAATATTGGCTTTAAACCTGACTCTGTCAAAACCTAATGAAAGTACAGTCCCTTCATCTGACTGAAGGAGGTTTTCAGGACCGTTTGGAAACCCAGAAGCAGCAGCAGTGGATTCAGTGGGCTGCACAATAGGTAGTGCTTGTGCATAATCAGGGAAGAGAAGATGGCAAAAATGTGCCATTCACAGATTCTTGCTATTAATAGTGAGTGACACTTCTAACATGGGAACATGGCATTAATTCATGTACCATAATCAAAGGGTTATTTAAAAGGTAATCTCTGCCTGAAACTGCAGCTTCGGGTTCCTAAATAGATGGAATATAACAATTGCATAATTCTTGTCAGTACTCGTTTTTCTTGTTACTCTCCTGCCCTAATAGATTTAGAAATGTAAGGGAAGGCGTGTTCTTGTGCTCACATGAGACAGTCCTGCACGGAGGACTGAAAGCTGCACTTTATCTCCTGAGAAAGCATCAAATGTGCAAACAGTGAGGCAGCGACTCTGCATGAACGTTACTTAGAACAGCCCTGCTCTAGGACTTGCCCTGGACTGCTTCTGCTTGCAGTGCAGCTGGGAAAGATGACCTGTTTTGCAAAGAACCTGAATACTTTACCAGATAATTATAGGCAAAGCACAAAATGGGTCTGCAAAACTGGGCATGGCATTAGTCTTCCACGTTTGCTCAAGCACATTTCAGTCAAAGTATATAACTCTTCCCCTCGCCCCCCCCCCCCAACTGCACATTCTCCTCCAGACACGTTGTTATACAAGTTGTTGTGCATACATGTACTGTAATGGTTATTGCAGCTGTGAATCGTTTCTGAAGAAAGGGTCTTGTCATATGAAACATCCTGTGCATTGGCAGGGATCTTCATGCGTAACTCCTGACCACTGCTGCCTTTTCAGCGGCTGTGATGAGGTGCTGGGACAATTCCCTTTGCGTGCTTAAACGTTGCCGAGGTAGATTAGCCCCCAGACGAGCTGTGGAAACCATTCTGAAGTTTCCTGTTACGTTGGTGTAGTTTGCAGCCAGTCCGTTTTATCTGTGCTGCAATGCGAGTGCCTTGCTGCAGTGCCATGGCAACGGGAAATTTATTAACGCGCTTCCACTGTCGTCCCTAATTGCTCTGCCGGGATGTGATTTGCTGCTGTGGGGTCCTGGCTGCAGTGTGCTGCGGGGCCTGCGGCGCCGGGGGAGACGTGGGCGTGTGGGAGACGTGCGGGCTGTGGCGGCGAGCGGCCGGCGAGGCGACCGGTGCTCCAGTGGGTACAGGACTGCTCTCCGGTTCCATGGGGTGGCCACGCACAGACGAGCCTGCGGGCTCCCTCTCTTGGCTCTCGGCAAAATGGGAGGTCTCCTGGTGCTGGCACAGGGAGACAAAAGCTGTTGTGAGCGGTCTGTTATCTTCCAGTTTCAGTATCGCCTCAGTCTGAATTCTTGTGGTGGGGACAGCATGGGCTATTTAGGGAGGGTGGAATTAAGAGTGGCGGCATGGCTCTCTGTAGACACCCATGATTTTCTCAGTAGTCAATGAAACGGACACTTCCCTCTGGGGTTCGGCCTGTTGGTGGAAGGTGCAATGAATTTTGGCTGTTGAGCCTACTACCTATCGCAAAATACATTTTGGCAGAAATTGCCGGATCCTCACTGGAACTGTCCCATTACATACCCATGTCCTTGGGGTATGTAATGTGATTGTTATCACAAAGCTGGAGCTGAGGGAAAAATGGTCCCAAAAGCAGTAATTACAGTTTTTAACCAGCATTTTGTCATTTCCAGTCTTGACAATGAAACATTGGGTGAGCAGAAAGTTGGGAAGGCTCCTCTCCGTACAGCAAACTAACAAATCCGTCTTTGACAGGGCGTGTATAGGAAACTACTGCCCGGACCTCGCGGCTCCACGCAGGGAGCATGCCACGTGCCGCTGCAGCACGGCACTGCCGTCTGCACTTGCGCTGGTGCTGCTGGCTCCGTGCCCACAGGCTCCCTGGTCCTACCCCGTGCCGTACGCCCGAATTACTTCTAAGTTGATCTGCAAAAGGTCTCCGGGTGCTGCTGGGAGTGCGGTGCTGAGGAGCTGACAGGCTTAATATGCATGTTCGAACGGGCAGCTGCTGGAAGAAGAATGCCTTGCTCCAGACAGACCTGTCGACAGACACTGCTCAGTATTTCACGGCGTAGTCTTTCTTCATGGCCTTCAGCTTAATTAAGATGTTGTTGTGACTACATACTGCCTTCATTTCAGACTTCACCATCTCCTGGCTGCATATTGCTTTGGCTTATCAGAGCCACAAGGACAGTGAGGGAGAGAGGGAGCCCTCTCAGGCAGCCACAGATAATAACGTACAGGAAAAATTCCTGAATGAAGTGAAAAATTATTTATAATAATGGTACTCAAATAGAAGGGAAATAAGTCACTGTAAGGGTATATAAATTTTTATGATAGTGTATAAACAGCCATAGCTTGCCTTGTCTCCCATCTATCCCTACAGAGAATGAGGGCAACATCTAGCATAAAGAAAAATATAATAAGAAAACGAAGAAATGAATGGGAAGAGCTGGAGGATTGATCACTCTGTGTATTTGTATATCCTGATGTAAAAGGTGCTGCTGACAGGTGGCGAGGTTTCTTCTGTATAAAACCATGTGTGTGCTGTCAGGGCGGTGTGAGCAGCCTTGTTTCGATTGATGAATTGCCTGCTTTCTTGATTAAACCTTCCGTCACTTAAGAAACAAAAAGCCTGTGTTTGGATGGCAGAGTGGGACATGTCAAAAAAATCTGTCTGCTTTACCTTTGTGCAGATGTTGGGCACAGACTGTAACATGTATTATTAAAACGAATGTGGCATTTACTGTGCATTATTTCTTTCCTGGGAGAAAGGACCTGTAAATTATATGCTAATAATAAGCTTTAACCCTTTCAGAAACCAAGAGGTTTAGGAGTGCAAATACTCCTGCAGGCCTCACTAATTGGATGGGCTCTAATACCACCGTAGTGCTCTCTGAAGTTAATAAACAGTGTGTTTCAGACCGGTATGCTGATGCCTCTTGGGGATCTTGCCTCCAATAAGTTTTCTGCTGTGTAAGTGCCACTGAAACGTAAACCTTTCGAATTACAAAATCTTCCGTTGAAAGCCCCCTTCAAATTCTGATTCCAGGCGAAAGCTGTCTCCTGCCTGGGGACGAGGCCGGCAGCGGAGAGGTTGCACAGCCAGCCATGCATGACCTCCGCTGCGGGGGGCACAGCACTCTGCCCTCGGAGCTGGCAGAGCCTCCCCGCGCCAGCTCCAGCCTTTGATTTCACTTTCAGAATCGCTTCAACCTGCCAGTTTGAGACGTACTCAACCGACTCGTCTCAGGAAAAGGATTAGAGATGGAAAAAAAATCTTAACACACCTTGCAGAGCACGTGGCAGGATGTTGCATTGGAAACTAGTGACTGAGTTTGCAAAATGAGATTTTTATGGTCTTAGCTGTGGTTTCTGGGAAATCACGAGCTGGTCGAAGCTGTGTGCTCCCCCGTAGCGTGGCTTTTCTCAGCTGGGCAAAGCTATTGCTGGCTTTGGTGTGTGACCCTGCACGCTGCTGGGTAGGGTTGTTCTTTTCTGCCCTGAAATTTTACTGTAGCCAACTTCTGAGTCATGTTGCAGATAAGCGTGTTTGTCAGTTGTAGCATACGAACTTACATAATTTCAATATAGGACAGTCAATACTCCTACCTTCTCTTGATCCGCTCTGAGCCTGTCAAGGCAGAAATCGCATTGTGTGGAGTGTATCAGATACTTCTGCACAGCCCCATCAGAATGTGTGCACAAAGTAATTAGAGCCTCTCTGTACCAATTTTGTGTAGGAAAGAAGTGTGTGAACTTACAAATACTGCTACAGCTGTCATCTCAGCCAGAACCTTACTTCAGTTGTATAACCCTGTCTCCAAGGGTTTTTGTTCTAGCAGAAAGCTGGAGGTAACAGGATGATCACAGTTACCCTTGGTAGGACTGAGTTTCATTTTTTTTGAACACAAATATGGAAACTGCTGAAAAAGCAACAGAATGAAAGCAGAACATACTTTGATGTATTTTTCTTGATAGTATTTTTCAAGTAATGCTTGCCAGCTGTCAGCCCAAAACAATTAAAACATTTATGCAAGTACTTAGAGATAGTCGATGTTAGCTTGGCGTACTGATAAGCCATCCATAAGTTCGGTACCTCAAGTTGTGTTAATCCACAGAACTAAAACAAGATCCAGAGGCATACGTTATTCACACTGTATAAAAGTTAACTGAATTCTTTCTTAAAATACGCTTAAGAATCTCATACCATTTGAAGAGCTCTCGGTTCAGTTAGAGATCCCACAGAAGCGGTTGCGGAGCAGCAGTGGTGCCTGCCAGAGCTCCTGGCCCCGCAGGGACCAGCGTGTCGCCCCGTGCCTGTCGCCACAGCCTCTGCTCGAGCCGTTTGTGCCGCCTGCCCGCAGCCTTGCTGCTCCTGCGTGGAGCCGTGCGCCACCCAAACGCCGCTTCTCGCCTTTCTTAACGGTCAGACTCTATCCGTGATCACGGCTGTTTTCTGAAAATGCCAGCATTCTTCAGTTTTGCTGATACTGACCTGAAGGTGAAGGTTTTCACTCTCTTTTGAAGGAAAAATGTCATGTCCTCTAGGTTGAAGCTTAAATGTCACATTCTGAAACATGTCATATGCTTTATCTACTGATAAAGCAACATCTGCGATTGTTAACAAGGCTGCAATGTTTGCCATTTATTTGCTTAGGAGCGGCGGGTTTTCAAAGCAGTTATTTGATGTAGCAATGCCTTTGCGTGTATTTCTTATCATAAAAAAAAATATTATTTTGTAATTGTCTTTAATCACGTTATCAACACAGTTATTTGTGTCAGGTGGTATTCCCAGAGAAACTGGACTGAGCACCAAGGAAGGGAATCGGGGCCAGTTGCCAGCTTGGTGTTGGCTGATGTGTGTTTGGCAGCTTGCCGTGAAGAAGGATGTTTTTGTGGGCAGCTCTTAACAGGTGGCACTTCCTCCCCATCTCTAATTTGTTTATTTTGGAATTGTGCACCAATATTTGCTACCATAATATTTACCTTAAGTAAATTTACCTTAAAGAAGTAAATATTTATTTTAGTGGATGTTTATTATTGTATTTTATATATAAATATTTCTTTATTGTATAAAAATGTTTATTTACATCTTTAAGACATTTTATAGGAAGGTCAGGACAAACTTTGTGATCTGGTTGGGTAGCAGGATGGTTTTGTTGCGGTGTCTGGTAGGCCACAGGTAGTGACTCGGGGCCGGCAAGCGGTCAAAGCAGTTGCCATCCTGAAGCGGGACGGTTGGGCTGCAGTTGTAGAGGGAGACATTTGCAAATGCGGGTTCCAGTCCGAGCTCGATTTGCTGGGTCGCTCAGGTGAACTCTCCCAGCAGGAGATGACTTTTGAAGTATCCAGAGAGTCCCCTGGGGCAGGTCCCTCCTTGGGGAGGGGGCAGAGGGGCTCGGTCCCGTGGAGCCCGGCTGGGGTGGCGAGGGGAGCCGGGGTCTGTCGGCAGCGCGGCCGTGGGGAGAGGGGGATGCTCTTCAGCTCCTGTAGGAAACACAGTGAGGTTTGGTGTTTGTTCCATACTGCGTTACCATTCAGATCTCTGGAGGCAGCAGAGAGAGTGGAAACTGATGTTAATGATCTGGAAAAACATCAAAGCCAGTGGATTCCCGAAAAGGAAACCAAGTTGCCTTTCTGTATGGGATAATGCGGAGCTTGGCAGGGGGGAGTTGTAATTTGTCTGGGTAGCTTTGTTGGAAGCATTTATTCACACACTGGTCTTATGGCAGCAGTTTGCTTCCAGATTCCTCCTTCCTTTCTGGAGCTCGGTCGATTGACTCGGCGTGGCCGTGAGTTTTGCACCAAAACGCCGGCATGCGGCCGTGGAGGCTGGCTGGAGCCCTGCGGCTGCGACGGCCGGGCTGGGTGCTGGCAGCTTTGCTTTCCACCGCTCAGCGATGCATTCAGGAATGCCTTGTTGCATGTGGCCCCCTTTTTTTTTTTCCTTTTTCTTTTTTTAATTACAAAAGAAATCTTTCAGAGGTCTTTCTAGATTAAGAAATAGAAGAAAAAAAAAATTTCATTACATTTCAGTGCCCATATGTCAACTTCTTTCTTGTTGCAAAATGTCAGGTTATCTATGCCACAACTGCCACTTACTTCTCTTCAATGTACATTTTCT
This sequence comes from Balearica regulorum gibbericeps, assembly GCF_011004875.1. NCBI lineage: Eukaryota > Metazoa > Chordata > Aves > Gruiformes > Gruidae > Balearica > Balearica regulorum. The sequence continues at coordinate 5,168,358 of NC_046203.1, forward strand.
TTTAAAAGATACTGTATCTTTTATCTGTCTGTAATGAGGACAGACATTTTAATCAGAGGTTAGTCATTTATTTTTGCAAACTATTGTTTTGCTTCATCATTTTTGCAGATAATTAAATGGTTCACTTGGCACAGTGTGTCTGCTTTATTAAAACAGGTAATTTTGAAAAAAAGGAAGATGCTATTTTTTGGATCACTGCACAAGAATTGCCTTTATCTTCATCTTCCAGCATAGTTTCTGGTGGTTTTGAGATACCCTCCTATGTTCAAGTGTGTTAGTACACGCTGCTCTCCAAAGGGGGAGGCCCTGTGCTACATCTTACTGTGGATTCCGATTCCCACGTGTATGTTCTTTGCACGTCTTAAGAATAGAAGCGGAACTAAACTTATTTTTTGTGACACTGAATTTTAATCGGGATGGTCCAAAAAGCAGACGAGTTGTGATACGAGCTTTATTGTGCATTGAAACCTCTTTACTGAGGCTGAGATTAAAGTCAGCCTGTTCTTTGCCCTGTTGCAATTTCCAGTCTTTGGACTGAGACCTGGATAATCTTCAAAATATAAAGGGCTCCATTAACATCCAGCAGTTCAGGGAGACTGAAGTCTCATGTAAAATGCTGCAGCTGCGTATTTCAGAAAGGGAAATGTAAGTGTTACTTAATACTATATTTAATAAGATTCAAACAAAGTGTATTTCTTATTTAATAAGCTCATCCACGGTGTACGGATTCTTTGCGTGCTTGCTGCTGCAGCGTACTGCCCTGCGTTACCAGTGCTGTGCTCAGGCAGGCTTGGCCCAAACAGCAAAAGATGAAGCCACAAGTTCTGCTGCCTGTATGATTTTTCAGACGTGATTTTCTGATTAACCTGCTGTCGTCCGAAGTGGCATTCTTTATCTTCATCATCTCACTCTTGCGTACTCGTACAAGAACGTGACAGCTCTGGCTGCGGTGCTGCTCTTTCTCTTGCGTTCAGTCTCAGCTGTCCCGCAAAGCTCAGGCTGGCGTGGGAAGTCTCGCCTTCTCCTGCTGTAACGTACCAGACGTCCAGACTTCACCCGTTTTTCTCACATCACGCGTCTCCCTCCAGCGAAGCTGCTTGTTGATCTCTGCCGAGAGGATTATCTGGCTGCTGCCCCTGAAGCTTTGAATTATGTATGAGCAGGTGCCCCGGCAGGGACGTTCCCCAGCCCCGTGGCGTGGGCGGTGGCGAAGGCATTGACGCCGGCGGAACGTGCAGGGCGCATCCGAAAGCAAACAGCGGCTGGAGCAGGGCTGTGCCGAGGGGGAGGGTGAAGCCAGAGGGGACCCCACTGGTGGCGTGGAGCCCCGCCAGTGCGCGGTGCCGCTCTGCCCCTGCTCCGCACACCCAGCAGCAGTTGTCACAGGAGCTCGGCTGCTGCAGGAGGACGAGCTGGCGGGACTCGCACCGGTTGCTTGTGGAACACAACCTCTGAGGCGGGCTGCACTGTATTTGTTTTGCTTTTCGGAGTGCCATAGTTTAATTTTTTTTAAATAGGAAGCTGCTCTGTGGTTTGGATATTTAAACAGTTATTAACCGAATGACAATTAACAGATTGCATAGACAGATTTTCTTTTCAAAACCTCTGAAATTGAGTACAGTTTGCAAAACTATCACGGCATAGTAATGACAATGAATTTTGATTTCCCGGAACTGATATTAGACTCCTTATTAAACTATGTGCATCTGCTTTTAATTTACTCCAAATAATTGGAAAATGCAATGAAGCTTTCCAATTAAAGCACGGCTTTATGCTGTTTAATAATACCCCCATAATATTATAGCTTATGAAGTGACAGGTGAGTTGGTGTATGAATAAAACATAAAGGCAGCAATAAGGGACAGAAAACCGGAGACAGTTGTTGGGGATTTTAAATGCTGGATGTAATTTGCATATATTAATCTCTTCTTTTCAGCCTTATCAGGCGTTCTTCAGTATTTGAAGTTAAAATAGCGTTGACAGGCGGGAGTACGCTTAGTTTTTTCAAGGATTTATTACTTGTATAATTTCTGATCTTTAATAAGCAGATATGACTGATCCTCATAGTTCTATAGAAATCGGTTAATTGTTCCAGATGGCGTGTACTGATTATGCAAAATTACTTTTCACACCATTTTTTTTTTCTGATGGAGTTTGGAGTAAAATTAAATTTTTTATAGCCTTCTTATCATGCTGTTTTACAGTGGTTTTTGCACAGAAGTTGAATTTAATCTACTATATTACATTGACCAGCAGAGTTATTCTAATGTAGCATTCTGTGATTTGACAAAGAATAATAGAACACATTGCTCATTGTTCATTACTGTGCTGCTAATAAAAAGGAGTTCTAGTGCAGAAAACCAGGCTGTTATTTATGAAGAATGCTTAATTTGCACAGTTAAAAATGCAAAATTGTTACAATGAGATGCTCTCTCTTTTGGATAGAAGACTTGGGCAGAACAAATGAAAATAGTCTTGTTGCTACAGATTTCATCTAATAAAGAGGGATTTCTTTAAATGACTGGTGTGGCTAGGCTGTATTTTATTGGGAGGAGCAGTCATCCAGGCAGCACGCTCTGACTCCTGTCAAGAGGTGTCACTGGTGTTTTCCCAGATTATCATCATCCGGATATCTCAATGGCATAATTTCATAATTGAAAACATTTATAAAGGTTGTTGGGCTTCATTTATCTAATGAAAAGCTGTTTATACAAAATAAACCACACATAAAGCCCTCTTGCTAATAAGGTTATTGCGATTCATTTTGGCGGTGACTCAGTTGTTGGCGGTGGTGTCCCGCTGCCTCGCTGTCCCGGCCGTGCCACGGTGGGTGCTGGTCCTGTGGGCACGCCATGGCCAGGGGCTGCCGCAGCTGCCCTCCGTCCCACCGGAGCAGGCGGCACGCCGCAGTGGGCATTCGTGGGCTGCCGTGGGTTTGTCCAGGAGTAACCAGGCCTCCGTTAATTTTGGCGTTGCGTCCTATCCCTTGTTGTGTCGTGCCATGGGCAGGCATGAGTCGCTTTGCTCGGGCAGCGCTGCCGCCTTCCTCCAGACGGAGGCTTTGAGTTGCTCGATCTTCCTCACCCGCTCAGCCCCGGGGCACGACGCCTTCGCCAAGGAGCAGCCGGTGGCCTCGCGGTGCGAGGGTCCTGCTCGTTCCTGGGCCGGGCTTCATCCTGGCCTCTGCCGCCACGCTTCGACCTCCGAGGAGGGGCTGAGTCCGAGGTGTCTTGCTAATCTTTGCAAAGCAAAACAGCGAATGTTTAAAAAATGACCTTGTGGTTAATGGAATTAAAATCTCCAATTAAATTAGAAAAGTGGGGATACAGTAAATGGACTTTTATAAAGAGTGCTTATTTTTAACTCAATAGGAAAAAAGACAAGTAATTAACTCAGCCATTAGAAGGCTCAAAATTTCTCCCGTCTCCTGTGGAACTAGAAAATTGTTTTGTGTATACTCTAATATATATACGAATAATATATATGGAGACGACTAATGGCATAAATCAGAAATGATTAGAAAATATTTGTTCTAATGAAGTAATAATTTGGTAGTAATGCTTTTCATCAGTGTAGCTTAAGGCTACATTAAGTGGACAGACTTTATATGGATTCTCTAATTTTAATCTTCAAAATGCTATCTAATGTCTCATTAAGACTTGCATATAATGTATCTTAAGTACAGTCATTAAATATAGTTTAGGGAGATTTATGTTCAGATATTGCTTAAAGATGTTTTAATAGGCCCATTTACTCTGATGATATTAATGAGCTCTTAACACATATTAAGCTTCTAAAACTAGTGGTATTCCTCTCGCAGTGAGCAAAACAACTCAGGAATCTTAAAGGGATTGGATGCTACAACAAGGCTGTTCTTCAGACACCCTCCGATCTGGTTAGCTCCGTAAGCGTCAGCCGCGTCCCCGCTCGGCTGCTGCCTGCACCCCGGCAAGGTCGTTCAGACCTCATCGCGCGTTGTCTCCTGGCGTGCAAGGGCTTGGCGAGGGCCGCTGCTGCTCACGTAACCGTGCAGTTGGTAAAATCCGCAGGCTGCGAATAGGCTAGACCCGTGTAAATATCTGTATTGCATTAGGCAAATTTAGTTGTGTATCTACTAAAATAAATCAGATACGTTAAGGAGAGAGCCAAATACAGTTGTGCTTTTAGATAAAGTCTGCTTTTCGATCATCTAAAGTTAAGATACAAGAATTGTAATTATGATAATAAAAACTGTTCATTCCCCTATTGTCACTTTAGTTCCAGCTCGGAAAGTTATTGCAAACAAAATTCTCCGGTTTCATCACTCAGCTCTTCTTAAAAAATCCTTCTGAGTTCAGAGACTTTTATAATTACTAAATTGGTTTGTTAGAAGGAGATAATAGCAAATTTCTTCTTTTCATAATTGGACATTTCTTCCCTGTAGGCTAATGTATGCGCGGCACTTGCATACACAATAAGCTGTGCTTTTGAAAAGCCATAACTAGCTAATAAGTGCTGCGGTGTCATCAGAGAGTAATGGCTTGCTGATTAGCATAATTAATGACAAATGGCGGTGCGGAGCGGGTGGATTGGTTTAGCAGATGATGGATGCGCTGCAGCCAGGGCCGCGTCCTGCCGAGGCAGGATGGCTGGTGGCGGCGGCTCCTCGCCAGGTAGGGTTCCCCCGCACCCACCGCCAGCCCACCCACCGCAGCTCGGGAGGCTCCGTGGATGGAGCCACGCGGTGCCACGGCCCCGGACGGCGGCTCTCGGCCCCTGCTCTGTCCGGCCGGGCTGCACGTCCCGCAGCTGGGCTCGCCACCGCTCCCCGCCACGCTCGGGCCCATGGGAGAGGAGCTGTGCCCAGCCGGGTGCTCCCGTGGGCCTGGCCGGTCCTTGTCCTGCGAGGGCGGGAGGGAAGCTCCAGGCAGCCGTCCGTGGGCGCATTTATCTGTGACTTGATTAATCAGGGCTAATTTGCATTCGCAAATGAGACTGATAAAAATGGAGTTACCTTTTCACCTTTAAGGGGGAGGAGGGATTATTTCTAGGTTGTTTCTTTTTTAAGTGATAAGCAACTCTCCTACCAATAAGGATGAAAATACTTAATTTGCATTAGCAAAAGAAGCTAATTATTATATAGTTAATTAGCATCTGGAAATGAGGATTATCTTAATTACAAAGCACAATTTCCTTAATAGCTACAAAACTGTAAGTTTGATCTGTGTGGAGATTGGTGACTATTATTATGTAATTAGTGATCATATTAATGGTGCAGTGTATTTAGATATAATTTGCATATGCAAATGAAATTTACCTGATAGAAATATGTGGCTCTGCTAATGACTCTGAGCACTTAAAAATTAAATTACATTAGGAGATCTGGATCCTGTCTTGCTGTGCAGTGGCACAGTGGATCTCCTCCTGCGGAAGAGCTTTCGGCTCCGCAGGCCGTGGCTCTGTGGCCTGGCTGCTGGGAGGATGGGGAGACCTCCCCCCCCGACTTTTCGGCTCCCCAGACCTCAGCGTTAGGTACAGCCTCCCTTGCCGGGCTGGCGTCCTCTCCTATGCTGAAGACCTCAGCTTTGGGTCCTTGTAAAGGCTCTTCTGGCTAGGTGAGTGTTACATCGCTGGACGGTGGGAGCACATCTTCTGTGCATCAGTGAGCTCCTGGGCAGGAGGTGGGAGCCCCACGTCCTTTGCAGCCGTGCTTGTGATGAGTTTCTGCTTTCCGTTCCCGTTTAGGGCTGCCTGTGGTATGGAGAGCACGATGCTTTCAGGACAGCTGATCTGTCTCCTTTCCGCAGCTTTTATTGGAAGCAAAAAGCTGCCTGTGTGTTTAAAAAAAACTAAAGTCCTTTAAAACAAAACCATGTTAAGAGAGGGTGCTGTGCACCCTTACCTCCCCAGGGAGCCCTGTGGGACAGATGTTGGTCACCCAGTGCACAGCTGGAGAATGCACGGTACTGGTGCTGGGCAGGATCACAGCTGTTGTTGCAAGTGTGAGCGTCTGCCGGTGACCTGGTCCCCGTTCAGAGAGGTTTTGGAGTCGGGGAGCCCAGTACCCTCACAGTGGTCACCTCCCTGCCCCCGTTGTATGAAATCACACCTCCGTAGGTGTCTCAGCAAAGGAAAATCAAAGCTCCCAGGGCCAGATACTGTGACAAAATGCAGTGTGTTTCTTTAATATACCCTGCTCCTAACCTGCAGTGTTGAAATGACTGAAATGCAAAAAATATCAGTGCTGGAAGGAAGCAGCTGTTACCCAACAGGATGTTTCTCTCATCAAGAGGGAGAAATTTACAGCCGCCGGCCGGGGAACACTGCAGCTATTGTGGGTGCTTCCCGAGATGCTTTTTGCAACTGCTTGCTCCAGCCCGAGTCCTGCTTGCCTGCGCCTCCCTGCCTCTCTGCAGCAGACAGACATTACATGTTTAATGACTTCCAAGGAGTCTGTCTATCATTACGGCTAGAGCTGAAAGTAATTGAAACGCGTCTGTGTTTCTCTTCAGCGCGGCGGCCCGTGCGCGGAGGCTGGAGGAGTGAGCGCCTCCGCTTCGCCTCCCGGTCCTCGAGTGGGACCTGCCCCGGCTCTGCCGCAGCCCCGCACAAGTGCCCTGTTTTGTATCTGCTCTGATCTAATTAATTAAGGGTTGTTGCTTGGAAGTAGCACATGCTTAGGTGTGATCTTTGAAGTTTAGTGTGGTGCGGAGACTTCAAAGGGGACATTTTATTAAAAAATAATAAAATCAAGAGCTCCTAAACACTTGCAATTTGAAGAGCTTGTTTGAAGTCTCTCCATGTTCTCTGGTGCTGATACAGCCGCAGCGCTGAGGTACTACTTAGCCATCACCATGCAGTACTTAACCTTCACTTTATTTAAAAAAGAAAATAATCAAAACCAGGAGTATTTTCTCAAGTGTTTTCATGGCTTGATCTAGCAGTAAAGAACTAATTGTGCTGTGTCGTGGGCTATGCAGGAAACAGAGAAAATCAAGGCTGACAATCAAATTAGCAAAAATGAAAATTTAGTCCAGGTCTGGTTTTTTAATCAAAGTCGTTTCAAGACGAACAGGAAAGCTGTAAACCTTTCCCATCGTGGAGGTTTCCTTCCACAGCCCAGGAGGCCCCTGCTCTCCCGCTCACCGCACCAAGCGTCGTGCGGTTCGGTGCTGCCGCCATCCCGCTGCCTGGCCCCGGCCTGGACGCCGGGCACACGGCCGGGGCGTTTGGGGCCGGGGGGTTCCCAGCCGGGTCGCGCTCCCATTCCCTCGCTCCCCTGCGACAGAGAGCTCCCTGGTGCGAGCTCCTGCTCCCCCGGGAGCTGCGGAACCAGCAGTGCCGCTGCCCCCAGAGCTGGGTGTGGTGCTCTGGGGCCGTCTGGTGAGCTGGGGCTTGTGCCTTGGGTCCGGTGGAGCTGAACAAGCGGGGAGGTGGCGGGCTGAGCCCCGCGCCCCTGCCCACGGGCCAGCTGGGGGCTGCTGGGGGCACCTCCAGCGCCGGGTGTGCGGGCAGAGCCCACGCAGCACGGCCAGCCAGGCCCGTGGCGTCCATCGCTTGAGCGGAGCGTAGGGCCATCCTGGCCACTCTGTTCTCCTCTCGTCAGTGCGTTCGACTAACGAGGGGCTGCGTAGGGCCAGCAACCCACTGATCCCCTCAGCACAGCCGGCACCGGCGGCCTCTGTGGGAATGGCACAGATGGTGAGCCCGAGCGACAACGTAAACTGCAATATGTCTTGGAGACGCAGTCAGGCTGCGGCTGGTTTGTTGCGTCATGGTGGTCTGCTGGGCTGAGGGCAGCTCTGCGTTCCCCCACCCCTCGTCCAAGGGGTCCCTTACTGTAGGGCTGGTCTGGGTAGGCTGAAAAGGCACTGGTGATGAGCCAAAAGAAATGGGGTCAATGTCTTAATATTTGGGTACTTTATTAAATAAAGAAGTGTGTGTTTGGGGGGCGGTGTCTGCAGCCAGAGAGCGCAGCCTGGGGCGGTCTCAGCATTCCCGATTGCAGCCGGCTTGGCAGGAGCTCGCGGGAGAGTTTGCTTTTGTTTTCCCCCTGAGGTTTTGCTATCATTAGTGATTTGGAAATGCAGAATGGTGGTGTTCCATCTGGGACTCGGTGCACGGTAGCACAGAGAGCACACACACATGTTTACTATTCAGGCTGCTATTTAAATTACCGTGTACAGAAATACAGAAGTAGGAGGCTTAGCTGTACATTATGGAGAGCGTGGTTTATTTTGAAAAGCTTGCATCCTTCTTTTGATGCGTTGCAGACTGCTGTAAAACATTTTTTCCATGCTTTTGAATGACTTCCCCCTGTAGTGAGATCGCATAACATGCCTGGGTTCACACTGGTGTCCTGTGTCATCCTTCACGCACAGGTGTACAGGTTCAGGTGCGCAGAGCTCACGCTGGGGCACTCGGTGGGGAGCAGAGACATGCGAACGGGAGCCAGAGCTGTGCGCGTGCTGAACGCGCGGCGTGTCGGGGTGGCTGGGGTGCAGGCAGGGGCTGGAGGGGGCACGGGCAGGGATGTCTTGGTTGCTGCTCAAGGATTCCTCCACACACAACGCCTGCAGTGCTGGAGAGCAGGGCCTGGCTGGTGCAGCACCGTCCCACCAGCACCGGCGTGAGTCCTGCCGTGCCGGCTGGCCGGGAATGGCCGTGCCGTTGGCCGGAGCAGCCCCACTGGGCAGGCAGCAGTGGACCTGCTGCCTGCATGCACTGCAAGGCCTTTGGAAGTCCCCGTCCTGTTCTTTGGGAAGCCGTCAGCCTAGCGCTGTCACACCCCATTAACAGCCACGGTTCCAGAGAGTAGGTGTTCCATCAGCCGCAGGTGACTCTCCCCACGCAGGGCACCGCCTCTGATGGCAAGAGCTGTCTGTCGCCCTCCTCGGCCTGGGGGACAGGACTGCACGTGGGCTGCGCTTTCTCGCTGACGTGGAGGTGGCGTTGGAAGGGCCCTCCTGCCCGCCTGAGCTGGGCTGTGTGCTGGGGGGCAGCAAGCTCTTCTGGCGGGCTCCCTCGGTGTCCACGCAGGACGGGGGCTTGCACGTTGCACGTCCCTCCGGTCTAACTGTGGCTTCCCTTGGCGGGTGTGTGCAGCGACCCACTCCGAGCGCTGCCGTGCCTACGTTCTGTGCCAGCCCCCTGGTTCTTACCCGCTTCCATGTTCCTGGTGGAAATGCGGAGACATTATTTCCTCTGGTGTTTTAGCTGAAAATAAAGTTTTCTCTAAACAGGTGAGCTTTGCTGGTTTTATGGTATTGCTGTAGGCTGGTTTATGAGATATTCATCTTGGTAAAACATAAACACTCCGCTAGCATTTCAGGTCTGGGGAAAATCTGAAGACTTTTGCAGTATTACAGAAAGCCATTTCTAAAATCTAAGATCATTTAAATTTTAAAGGTGGCGATGGTACATTCAGCATTGGGGTTTTTTTGTTGGTTTGGATTAGCAATGCTTAATTTTCAAAGTCACGCAGGAAAATGTTTTGCAAGGGATTTATTTATTTAAGTATTTTTAATATCGGCAGTTGAAAATTCAAGTGTAAAAGGCCATGCAAAAGTAGCAATAAAGAAATCCAAAGCTATAAAAGCTTATGGTGAGAATTTAAATGCAGAAACAGCTGTTATTTCCTTGGGAGTTGAGGTATATAAACCCTTCCATGGCTGTGTATCCCCACAATAGTGGTGTGAAGAATTAGCGCTCACTGCAGTGTGCAAACTGAACCCGCCAAGCACTGAGGCAGCTATTCATCTATACCCAGGAGCTAAATATGACAATGTTAGCATTTTTCATTTCCCTGACGTTACCATTAATAAAGCAATGATCCAAAAGAAGCTTTGCTGAGTCTGTTCTTTATGCTTCCATCACTCACGACTAGATAATTTCACACAGGATCGTTTTTAAATTAAATGACGATAAAAGCGCTCTGCTGTCCTGTGTTCACTAGTTCATAGAAGTCTATCAAGTCATTAATGTGTCATGACAAACTGCTAGTTGGATACAAGAGTAATTAATTATTTGCATAAATAACAGGTTGAACTTCGTGCTTTGAACCGCAATGACATATGCGTCACATCATGGACATCTTAGAACCTCTTGCAGAGAGTTCATAAGAGGGGTGGAAGCTCAGCCAGGCGTGTGTGCAATCGCATCCTCACATGCTTCAAACGGTCAGGAGCTTGGCTTGAGTTTTGATGCTTTTTGTGTTCCCAAGTTCTTCATTAATGGCTGTTTCAAGAAAGCATCTGATCATTGGAGATTTCAATGAACAATTATACAGATTTTCATAATCACCATTAATCACCACATATTTTTCAAGATAATTACAGCAATTATTATTTAGATTCCTCTTTTATGTGCGCATTGTAGAAAAGAACAAGTGCTTATTACGCTGGGTAGTGTAGAGAACTACGGTCTGAAGTTCTTTGTCACCCAGAAACTCATTATGTTAGCTGATGCTGCCTGTGAAAGTTCGTCAGCATGTTTAAATTAGGGTAGCATTGGCAGGTCTGATTATTTAAATCTGGTAGCTTTGCTAAAAATATAGTTATTCAAGAAAGATGAATTACTAATTTGACAACTGAGATTTAGTTGGAGTCTACAGCACAGAAGGCAGCATCTATCGTGTGCTTAGAGGAGGGTGACAGTACTTTTTCAGATTAAAGAGAGAATTTCTAAGCGAGCTAACAAGTTGTATTTATAGAGCACAGTTTTGTGGCCTGCCCTTTAAAGGCTGAGAGTAAGTCTTAGTAAATTATAATGAAGTAGCCGCCACCAGTTAAAAGCTGGTCCTGCACCAAGGGGGTGGCTCCGGGGCCCTTTTGGGTGACCCTCACCAGAGGGTCCAGCCTCCTCCCGGCTGCCGTCGGGGATTGATGGAGATGCGGTCCTTCGGGGTTTGGTTTTAGGGCGCAGTTCTGGCCACTGGCTCCTTTCAACTCCAGCACCTGAAGGGGCTCCAGGAAAGCTGGGGAGGGACTGGTTACCAGGGCAGGGTGTGACAGGACAAGGGGAATGGCCTGAAGCTGCAGGACGGGAGATGGAGATGAGATCTGAGGCAGAAATTCTTCCCTGTGAGGGTGCTGAGGCCCTGGCACAGGTGGCCCAGAGAAGCTGTGGCTGCCCCGGGCTCCCTGGCAGTGTTCAAGGCCAGGTTGGATGGGGCTTTGGGCAACCTGGGCTAGTGGAGGGTGTCCCTGCCCATGGCAGGGGGGTGGAACTGGATGGTCCTCAAGGTCTCTTCCAGCCCAAACCATTCTATGATTCTGTGACTCTTTTATCTAATTGCAGATACTGAGCTAATTGGATGTGACCCCTAGGAAGGAGTTGCTCCTGGAAGACGCCAAACAGCCATTGAAAACATTTTTTTTTCTGAAATCCGTTTTTATTTTATTCCATTTTGAGGGAGGAGAGCACAGGCACCTCCGTCATCTGTTGCAGATGCTGTGGGTGTAGTTGCACGGGGAGAACCTGCTGCCTCCTGGATTCAGCCCTTCAGTGCCTTGCCCTGGGGCTGCGGGCGTCCTCCCAGGGCGGGAGGCTCTGCGGGCGAGTGGCGATTCCCCACGTGGGGCTGGGAGCCACGACCGCCCGAGGGCTGGGGCTGCCTCAGAACGGCGCTGGCGGAGGTGATGTTTCTGCTTGGAGCAGTGCAGGGCAAGAGCAGCTTTACCTACACGTGCAAGGAAGTGAAACGTGCAAGGTGCAAACGTTTTATAGGTCTTTAAAAATATTTTAAAGTTACAGCCTTTTGAAGATGTCAAAACCTACGTGGGTCAATGCGTGAGCTTACTCGTGGTGGTGTGAGTAATGCTACTGGTGGCAGTGCTGTAAAAATGGGACCTTGCCCACCTGTTTTGTTCTGAACCGGTACACGTTGCCTTTGGAAAGAGACCTCCATTTTATCATTCACCAGCACCAGTTCCTTTTATCCTTTTATGTTACTGTCTGCTGGTCTCGAACATGGCACAAATTGACATCAAGGAGCATTGAATAGCTCTTGGCCAGACTAAAACAAGAACTGCAGCTCCAGGCCAAAGCCTGGCTGGTCAGTTTTGACACTGCTCATGGAAATGGTAACACCGGGCAGAATTCTCTGCTCATCAGAGACTGCCAGGAATGCTTCAAAAGCAACAGGGAGAAAAAAAGAGAAGAAAGGAGGAATCAGAGGCTGCTGCTGATGTTTATTTACAGCACAACATCAAAACAAGGGACATGGAATTAAAAGCCTCCTACAGTTCTGGTTTCATTTAATTTTATTATGAAATTAACTGGCTGCTGTAAATGGCAGTTGTGTACTGTCTCACGGTGCAGGGCAGCAGCGATGGCACCCGCACCCAGACCCCGGTGCTGGACACTGCGGCACAGCGGTGGGAGCTCTTTCCTGCCTGTTGCTGGAGATGCTGGGCCCTGGAGATCGCTTCCTGCAGTTACCTCCTTCCCTCTTCTGCGAGTCTCAGTGAGCTGGTGTGCGGTGGGGAGTGCTTTTAAGGCTTCAATCCACAGAAGCTCCAAGCGTGAGCTTGCACATGTGCAGCCCCATCACGGCAGCATCACTGCTTGTGCCGCACAGCCATGCTCCACCTGGGAAACATGGAGAGATGGCCCTGTGCCGGGAGAGGGCATCGGCAGGGGTTTGCAGTGCTGAGCCTCCCCGGTAAAATGAGTGCAGACATGTATTGCTGCAGCTGGGGTTTTGTTCAAAGCAGCGTGGTGCGTGGGACCCCACGAAGCACACGTTGTGTGACACGGCCTTGTCCACAAGATATAAAAGCTAGCGTTAACGTGAGATGGTTCAGTGTTGTGCTGGAACAAATTGTTACCGCGTTTGTTAATCTTCTTGGATTTGGATTTACACTCTTAAAAAGCAAGTTGGGTGTCTCACCCATGAAGTCCTCGTGAACATGAAAAAACCCTCCTTAGGCAACAGGAGCTTTGAATCAACCTGCGGCCAGTGCTGCGGGACGGCAGGCGGTACCTCCAGGGGCAAGGTGGGGGCACGGGGATCTCCTTCCTTTGAAGCATTTACTTTGGCCGGGGCCATGGTTCAGCCTGGAAGCCGAGGCGAGGGGGCCAGCGGCCGCTCCCCACGCATCTCAGGCAGGTCCCCACCATCTGCCTGCAGCCCCTGCGTGCCCAAACAGCTCCTGCCGGCAGGCTGGGGGAGGCTGCGGGAGGTGGCCGGCCATGGCAGTGTAAAGTTTCCTGAATTGGTGGGTATTTAAATCCTCGTGACTCCTGGTGCCTGGCTGTGAAAAGAGCTGTTGAATGAGTGTGTTGTTTTCCGATTTCTCCTTTTAATGTATTTTACCAGCAGCCTAGTGACGGGCCTGACACGCTGGCTCCAGTGCACGCTCCTGCGCTTTGGGAGTGCAGCATTAATAACACACTTCCATGCATCATGCCATTTTTAAGCATGATCGTTATGATAAAGGGCATATACTTAATTACAGGCCTGCTTAATTACAGCTCTGTTGAAGCTCGTTTGTTTAGGAGAGTGCTAATTGCGCTGCTGAGCCTTTGGCACACCCTGCTTTCATCTGCTGCTTTGCTCTGCAGTTTTGAGCTCTGGGAGGGCTGGAGCGCGCAAGGACCGAAGGACGGATGGAGGCAGTCCGGCGGGGGCTGCCGGGGGAGCGTGCGCACTCATCGTGACTTATTCTTTAAATTACTTTACAAAAGCCGGCGTGTGACTGATCAAAGCAGGTTTCTGTCGGGATAACAAATGCAGATGGTCTTTCAGGTTCAAAACTTCCTGGATTTGGTGATGCTGCTTTTCATCTGTTTCCTTTTGTTTCATGTAGTGCTGTGACTGCCACATAGCACCTTTGATAATGAAATGACTCCAGAGGAGGGTTTTTTTAAAGTCAAAAATATCCAAAGCAAATATAAAATGCTAAGTATTCCTAAATAATGCTTGTTAAATCACTAACGTGGTAACTCACTGGTGCTGATGGAAGTTACAAACAGCAAGCAGAGAAACACCAGGTTCGTGGGCGTAGATGCTTTGTGAAAGAAAACCCTATCTGAGGCTTAATTGAGGGCATTTCGGGACTTAAATTTGCTGTAGTTTGAGGTTTTTATTTCTTTCAGAGCTGAAATTTAAAGACTGAAAACATTAAAGGTGTAACTGAAATAAACCGGGTGTATTTGGGGCTGCACTCTGCCTTAGAAATGTGCCCTTTTCAGTCTTGTGTGGAAATTGCCGAGTTACATGTTTTAAAAATAAGTGTCTCCCTTGCACTGACACACCTTGTGGTGGGAGGCTTCTGTGACGTTTCTGAGGTGGCAATAGCAAGACAAAACCACTGAACGTCACCGCACTACCTAAGAAGAATACACAAGAGAATATAAAGGCAAACAATCCTCTTGGTATCCTTAAGGTTGTACTACAGAGAGGTTGGCCAGGTGACACAAGGCTGTGCCACATGCTGTCATGTCCTTGTGCCTGTCCCCATCCTCCACTGGTTTCCATCTTCCAGATGTGGTTTGCAAGTGTTTGAGCTCCGTTGCTCACTGCTGAGTTTGCACTGGCAGCAGCCAGGCCAGGGAGGGTGCTTGGCCCCAGGCAGGAGTACTTGCTGCTCTGGGGAGCCACCTGAGCCAGGTATGGTCCTTATCCTCTTGCTCAGACACCACTGAGTTCACTCAGATGGTTCTCTGTGGAAGTGGTAAAGAGATGTCTGTCCTCCTAAGCTGTATTTGTTTTCAGTTTCAAATACTGTCCTGTTTTGGCAGCTGAACCAAATTGGAAGACGGAAAGTTGAGACCATGAAATTGTATGTGGGTAGAGCAGGGAGGGTTCATTGAATTCCTGATCTGGTAGGGACTAACCCAGCTGAGTCTTGAACAGAGAGAAACCACTGGCGAGTTAGAGGGAGGACAAGCCTGGCAATAACTTCTACGAGCTATCAATCATGTGTCAATGCCGTGAATACTTGATCTGTCACTGGGAATGCGTGAAGTTGCATGTCAGAAGTCAGCTGGAAATGTGACATGTCTGCCCGTTTTGTCCCTTTCAGCAATGGATGGAGTGCCTTTTATGATTTCGGAGAAGTTTGCCTGCGCTCCTGAAGGGGTGAGTTGCCTTCGTTGTTCTCCCAGTGTCTGAAATTCATCTTTTCATGGAGAGTGATCACAAAGCATCAACGCAAATTCCCTGCTTCTGGGAGCTTTTCTACTCTGGGGCCTAATACATACCCGGTGCTTGAGATGCAACCCAAGGTTGTGCTTCACGGTACTTTCCATAGGGTGGGAATGGCTTTTGCCAGATCATTTCTGAAACTGAATTGTCCCAGGAGTTGAGGTTTATCACCATCAGAAGTAGGAATGGCAACCAGACTCTTTGGTGCTGGAAGCATTTCTAATTTCTTAGCATAGATTGTAAAGAAAGCTGCAAATGTACAGCACTGCCGTGCCGGTGGAGAGTGCTGCCGATGGCCTGGGCAGGGCAGGTTTGCTCGGCCGAAATGGAAACCCCAGTACCAATTCAGAATGACTTTTGAGCGTCACTGGGTCAGTGCTAGTTTAAGTTGGTGATCCAGAGCTCAAAGGCTCAGCATCCCATTACCAGTTCCCTAATTCATCCAATCCTAAACCAATATCTCTTTAAAAATCAATTTACAAGAAGCTGTTAAGGCAAACACCAAGCCATCAGCTGTATCTGATTTTTCATGTCGTGCTCCCGCTTTGTGCTTTCTTCTTCCTGCTGACACAACCTGTGTGTGCAGCCGGACACGGTTTTTCACAACCGTTGCTTTCTGAAAGGGTTGTTTATGGGCCGTTATTCCCAGAAAGCTGGAGTCCCTGCTGCGAGGACAAATGCAGAGAGATTAGGTCGTGCTAATCCTCCCCTCGGATCCTTTAGACACCATTGCCACCATATGGTCAGTTTGGTCGGGGCTTCCCACAGCCGGTGCTGCTCACACCTACGTGCTGCGGACGTACGAAATCCATAGGGTGTTACAAAGCGCGTTCAGTAGCAGCCGTCCTGCGGCAGGGAGATGGCTAAAGATCTACCTGTGCAAAGCAGCACCGAGATGAGTGTCAGCTGTCCCTGCTTAGGGAGAGAGCCCTTAGAGCTGTTATCCCCAACCTGCCGCCGCCTTCTTCACTCTCGTGGTGCGCTGAGGAACAGGATTATGCATGTGTTTACAGATGGTGCCTCTAAATCTCTGGCGATAGAGTATTTGCTGACTTTAAACAAAGCAAAACCGAAACAAAAAACCCCTAAATTTCTGTTACTTTTTTTTTCTTTTTCTTGCCAGATGCAGCCAGTTGATCTCTTGGGCATCACAATCAAAACCCTTGCAGAAATCGAAAAGGAGGTAGGTAGCCATTCAGGCACTAAGCAAAAGCGTCGCGAGAGTGGCATTCACTTCGTTGTAAGATCCCTTCCCTTATGGAAAAGGCCTCTTGTCTTTCTCGAGTCACTGCTGGTGGATAAAGTCAACACGAGGTCAAACAGGCAGCTCAGAATTAGGGATGTCCTCTGTGATCTGTGCCGGGTGAAGATGCTTTAGGTGTTGAATCTAATGGTGAAGTCTGCTGCCCTCTGTTTAATTCCAGATGTCTGTCTGTCTTAACCTTTCTTTTTCATTTATGAACAAAACATGTTACAAGCAGCACACTGTTTGTGTTAGGTTGCCTCTTGCATCTCAAGGAAGCAAATGAACTTGACTGAGCGATGTCAGGTAAACTACTTCATCATTTTTCGGTTTAATGGTGCTGGCAACTTGTTACTAGGAAAACCGGGCTGCACTTTCTGTGAGTGTGCACCTTCCAGGAGCTCAGGGCAGAGACAGCCATCAAACTGAGGGTGGTCTCGTGTTCCCGAAGGAGCATTTTGGCACATGCGTGACTTGGGCTGCACGGTGCCGAGGAGCCGCCGGTCTGCAAGGGCTGCCCCTCAGCTGAAGTCTCGGAAAACTGTCTCAGCAGCACGTGCTTCTTCGCGGGCACCATCGGTCACAAACGTCATCTCTTGTGCCGACCAGCTGGGTTAAAGGCAGAGAGTAAGAAGATGGCGTAGCAAAACTTCCAGACTCCTCATGGCTTCTCTACTTTTTGAGTTGTGAGTCCAAGTTCCTAAATCCACCCTCTTCTCCTGCCCAGAAGCTTTGACTGAGTATGAAAAGAAGGTGGTCTGTTGCCGGGGCTCTCCAAGCACCTGGCAGGCCAGGGGAGCAGTGACGGTGACTCTGAAGATGCTGCCCGACACGGGCAATCGCTGGCAGAAGCACTCACTGCCTCGGGCGCTGCGGTCCTGCAGCATGGCACGGGTGCGGTGCCTCTGTTTGGGACTGCCTGCATCTGTCAGAGGGCCCCACGCGTTGGATTTGCTTCTGCAGCCCTCTGCGTGTTGCCTGGTCCGGGAGAGGTCTTGGCAGCTCGGGGTGTTGCCTGGAGGGGTGGGCTGTGCAGCCCTCCCCCGTGCCCCGTGCAGGGCAGCGGAATGCGGAGACACCGGCACCGGAGTGATTTGTGCGGCCTTGGATTAAAGGTTGATACCTGTCGGCTCTCCCCACACCCTCCTGTTCCGTTACAGGCTGTGTACATTACAGAGTAATGAAAAGTATAATTATGCAGCCCATATTCCTTGATGAAGCATCTTGTCTGCACATAGATAGCTACGCATATAAATATTGTGAATTTCTGCATGGCTTTATTTCCCTTGCAAGCAATAGCACCATTACAGCAAATCTGGATTTCCAGAGCAGCGAGAACATTTTCCCTGGAGCTAGATGCCTTGCAAAAAATATTCCCAAAGAATTCCAAGAGTTATTGTTCTCTGTCGCCACATTTGCAGACGTACGCACCCATCCTCCGAGCTGCGAGGCGAGCCGAATGAAAGGACTCCACCCTTTCAGGAAAAGTGGTGAAAGTAGGCACAAATCCTGTACTGCACGCTCAGGCTGCACCTTAAGTCAGCGTGTCGTTGCAGCAGGACTGCACCGCCGTGCCCCAAGGAGCATGTGAAGAAGTGGTGCATGAAGAGGGTGAAGCCCAGCGAAGGCGGGTTTAAGCTGTGGGTGCTGTTCGCCCACGGCTGTTTTGGTGGACGTTGGGGCTGAAGGGAGCAGAACCCCAGCAGTGCCGCTGCTGGCTCTCCCCGCGGGGCTGCAGGGGTTTGTCCTCGCTGGCCCTGCCCGTCCGGGGCAGGGGAACGTCACCAAGCGGGCGTCTCGGCAGGCGAGGCGGCTCTGTACGGTGCAGAGCGGTGCAGGCGGCAGCGAAGGCACCGGAACCGTTCGTGGCTCGGGCGGCAGCGGGTGCTGCTGCGCCACGTGGCTGTCAGCAGCGTGGTCAGCCGTCGGGCTGCCGTGGGCCTGCCGCGCTCGCGGGGTGCTGGCGGAGTGCACCCCGTCTTTGTTTTAGCTTGGCGTTGAGAAAAAGTCTGGAGAGAGTCTAATTAGTAAAGTGAGCATCTAATATTAATCATTCCTTTTAACCTGACAAGGAAGGCAGTTCATTTAACCACTTAATTGCTACAAGTTTTCATGGGCTGCTCTTTGCAAATATATTTAATGGAGAAGTTGTAAATCTAAAAGAGCTTAAAATTTTAATTTTATACAGAAATATTTTTCCTTGTTCTCATGTTTGTAGTCAATTCTCCAGAGCGTAGTCACATGAAATGTTCTTTAAATGAACATATTTGCTAACTGGCATGATTTCAGTTTTTAAAACATTGGTTCCAGCAATTAGGCATTTTTTTCAGTTCCCAAATGACTAGAGAAATTCGTCTTGATTATAATTGCTCTTAGCCACGCATATCTAATTTGTGTCTTTTTAAGTGTTAATTAGTAAACAGTTTGAGCTGACATCTTTATGTGTTTGCGTGTTGAAAAATGAGGCTTATTGCTTATTTAGCTTGGGGCTGGTACCGCTAGCTGTGACATCATGACATTGAGGTAAAATTAATGAAGACGTGTTTGCCAATTAAAAGGCAGTCTTGAGAAAGACGGCTCCTTGACACATCC
The DNA here is from genome assembly GCF_011004875.1 of Balearica regulorum gibbericeps. NCBI lineage: Eukaryota > Metazoa > Chordata > Aves > Gruiformes > Gruidae > Balearica > Balearica regulorum. Next base: position 5,187,323 of record NC_046203.1, read on the forward strand.
CCTCGCACAGTTTCCCCGCGATGCGAGCGAAGTGTGCGCTGCACGGGGCTCTGCGGCGTCGTGTGGAGGGAGCTGCCGGTTCCGCGGCGTCGCCCGGAGCCCGGCCCGGTTCTCGCGGCGGCAAAGAGCCGGTGGCGGCGGGGGCACGCGCCGCGGTCCCCGCGCGCCCTCTGCCGGCCGCGCGCCTCCCCGCAGAGCCCGCAACCCCCCGCCCCCCCCCCCCCCGCAGCCCCCCGTTCCCCTCCCGTTCCCCCCGCAGCTCCCCCCCCCCCGCCCCGCCCCCGGCTCCTCCCGTGCCCCCGGCTCGGCCCCCCCCCCCCCGCCTCAGTTTCCCCTCTCAGCCCAGGGAGGGGAGGGCTGCGCTGCTCTGCGGGACGGAGCGTGTTTTCGGGAGGAGCTGGCACCTCCGGGCTGGAGCGTCGGTGGCCTCGCTCACATGGCTGCTGGGCACGCCGGGATGGAGAGGAGGTTTCGGCGTTGGAGCAGAGAAGGCCAAGCCTACGTCTGCTGGGAACTGGCAGGAGGAGCAGGTCAGCTCGTCTCTCTCCACAAGAAGCACACGGCCCTCACACAGCTCCGAGGGGTCTCGGCACCGTGGACAAGCCCGCGGCAGCCCTGGCACAGCCAGCCTGTCCGGCACTGTGATTCCATCCCCACACACGTGGCTGGGGTCAGGCACCAGCAAAGGCGCTGAGTTCCCGGTGACATCTCATTGTCCGCGTGTCCCGTGCCCCAGGCTGGCTGAGAGGAGTGGTGACAAATGAGCCCGGCCCAAAGGAACGTGGGAACATCTTGGTGACATCCCAGGAGCCACGAACGGGACACTGGGAGACGTGGGGGAGGACAGTCCATACGTGGAGCCGTTACAATGAGTGTGCCAGGGTGGTGTGCCGCTCCTGCCCAAGCAGCCCCCGGCAGCCCCAGCGTATCACTCCAGTCGCACCACTCGATCACTCGCAATGGGAGAGCCACCGCAGCCCCGGCCTCTCCTGGGGGTGCCATGGCACGGCAAGGGGCCACAGCACCGTCCAGAGCGGCCTGGGGCTGTCAGGGTGCGGCCCACGGTGTGCCACGAGATGGCACTGCTACGGCACGCTCCACGCGCGCTGCGGTGCCCAGGCCCGCTCGGCTGCATCCAGCCGGCAGTAGGGACATCCCTCAGCTGCAGGGATGTCCATCGGCTGCAGGCACATCCCTTGGGCTGCAGCAGCCTCCGGCCAGCTGCAGGGATATCTGTCAGGTGCAGGGTCTTGTATATAGGAATTTTCACCCACCTTGCCAATCCAGAAATGTTAATTATGATGATACTATCTTGTGTAAATGAGGCCTGCAAAGGGGAACTTCTCTGACTAGCCGCCTTATGCGCAGGATGAGTGTGGTCATGTTGTGTTAAAGCTGGGGTTTAGGGGATGGGGGTGAATCCTACCGGGGACGGTTACCGACGTGGGGTCAGGCGGTGCCAGCCGGCTCACCCGGCATGGTCCTGCCTGGGGCAGGGGGGACGAGATCACGGCTCAGGGTGCTGCCAGGCCCAATTCTTATCTCGTTCTTCTGCGTGTTGTAATGTCCCACCCCAGGCACAGGCCAGGGAGCGTGGCTGCATGGCTACATGGCTGTGTGGCCGCACGCCCTGGCCCAGGCTGCTGTCAAGCGGTGCCCCACGGTTCCCTCTGTCTCGCTTTGCCCTGCAGTACGACTACAGCTTCCGGACGGAGCAGAGCGCGGCGGCCCGCCTGCCGCCCAGCCCCACCAGGTGCCCACCCGTCCCGCAGTCCTGAGAGGGGCCGCCGGCGCTGGAGCAGGCGTGTGCGTGCATACTACTGAGCGGGACGTGGCACCGGGGCCGTCCCGGCAGACCTCCGCTCATCCGGCCATCGCCGCCCGCCCTGCACTGCACCACCTCTTCTTGCACACGCTGCTCCACGCGTTGGGACTGCGCAACCCTTTGGCAGCTGTCCCCCCCCTGCCCCACGCTGCTGCGGACGCCTCTGCACGTGAGTACGTGACTGGGAGCCTGACGGCAGCCCCTTGGTGGTCCCCAATTTGTAACCCCTGCTGCAGGACAGTCACAAACTGCTGCAAACAACAAGCCATGAGCTTGCAGACCATCAAGAAATGCTCAGCAGCGAGCCCTGAAAGTAAGAAAAAGTAAAAGATACGGCTGGTTAATCCACAAGCCCCTGGGCATCCCGCATCCTGGGCTGGCCCGGAGCTGCTGATGGGCTCTCAACACCTCGTGGCAGGAGGCCCCTGCGGTGCTCAGTCCGGCGGGCAGCACCAAGCTGCGGCGGATGCCCTGTCTGCCTCTGCCGAGGTACAGGCACGCAGCAGCTCTGCTGCGGCCGGGATGAACCCCAGACTGTGGTCACTTGTTTTTGCTGTCGGCTGGCAGAGCCGGGGTCGTGTGCTCGGAGCTGCCTGGGACCCTCTCCGCTGGCACTGGCAAGGCGGGGGGGCACAGAAAGCACAAGCTGCACTGCAGTTACCAAGGTGAAGCACCTCCGCTTTGCACAGGGTGTCTGTGTGTCCGTCAGGACCCAGAGCGATAAACGTCCTGTATTTCTTTCCGGGCTGGATGCTGGCTGCAGCCCAGGCAGAGCCAGCCCAGCAGCTCCCGCTGACCCCTGGCCGAGCTGCCCATGGAGCAGGGGCCCTGCTGACAACGTGGATGCTGTCACCTGCCCATCACTTCGGACACTTTTCTCATATTTGCCCCGCTAGCTGCTAAAACAAGAGATGTGCCTGTTCCCTTGTGCACGCACAGGGAAGCACTGAACTCTGACGTAGTGCAGGATGAGAGTGGGATGCATTAAACCCTGACCTCAGCCTCCTTGTGATCGCTGACCTTAGCTCGCTCCCGAGTCAAATGCATGTCTTGGAGAAGTCTGTTGCTGTAATAAGTTATTTAGAAGTGCCCATCTGACTCTGTGCTGCTTTTTCAAGTTTCTGCTGTAGAACAAAAACTACATCATGGCAGCAAAATGGCAATTTTTAAGTAAGTGTTAAAACGTACAACTTTTTATATTGTAAAATACTGATTACCTAACCCTGTTGAAATGCAATTGCCATAGTAACAAATAACAGTATTGCCGCTCTCAGTCTGGGTCATACGTATGCCCTGACCTGCTTTGCACTGCTTTTGATTAATCTTGCGTTTTCTAGTTGGACAGAATGGTGACTAACAGTAGGTTTTGTACTGTCAGCTTGTATTTTTTATTTGTACATATGTAAAATATTTCTTGTCCAAAGATTCATTTCTGGTTTTAAGGCACCATACCGTATTGCTGGGATAATGAGCACAAAATACCGTAACATTCAGGACAGACTGATTCCAAGTCTTTGCTTCAACTTCTTCCAATCAGGTAAATCATTTTCTAAAACTGCCTCTGTAAAGCAAGGCTGTGCGATTGGGAAGCAAAGGCCGATTCGGTTGCAGATGTGTCCTATTTGGGCAAAAGAATTAAAGCTATGCCACTTGCACCAGCTCTGGAGGTTTGGGTGACCCCCCTGGAAGTGCTCCTTTACTTGGAGGTTGCAGCACCATTTTTAGTTCTTATTTATCCTGCAGGAAAGCAAAGCCAGACCTCACTGCCAAGCTTCACAAAGGCTAGATTGATGATGCCGACATCGACAAATGAACATACCATGGCAGCCTGGTCATTCGGCTCAGGTTCACTTGAAGTTCAAATCCACTCCATGCTGTAGTACTATGCCCATCTCATCTATCTTTTGTCTTTCTATTTTTCTGCTTGTAATTTGTTCTGTAGTTTTCTGTGGCATCTGTTTATAGCTTCTCCTGCGGCTTAGTGGACACTGCAGGTAGGTAGAAGCTGTCTGCAGCGGTGCGGCGCTCATAGCTTTGGGATGAGGGAGCTGCAGAGAGCTGACCTTCCCTCTTACTGGGGTGGAGCGAGGGCTGCGGGCTGGTGCAGAGCAGCCAGTGCAGAGTCTGCAGAGCTCCAGGGGCCGTTCCTGCCGCTGGGAGATGGGGAGACAGCTGCCAGGAGCCCCGTCTTCCCATGCTGAGGGCAGGGCCAACTCTGCAGCAGCTGGAGCGCTCGGTGAGGAGCAGGTTTGGATTGCTGCCGAGCCTCGCATTCGGTGGGGCACGTCTTGGTGTGTCTTGGAAAAACGGGGACATAGCTCCGAGTGCCTTCCTGTGAGATTTAGCTTAGGTAAAATTGGTGCCATAGTATTTATAGCAACAGTTACGTTTGCTCAGCTGCCGTAGAGATTGCGAGCTCAGCTTTCTTTTCAGTGACCTACAAGAAACACTGGATGGCTCAAAACGCTGACAGGACATGCAGCTGGGACAGACGTCTAAGAAATCTTCAGGATATATTTGTATAGTTGGTTCTTATTCTTCCCTCTCTCACACTGGGCTAGCAAAGCTGCTTCAGGGCTGCATCTGCAAAGAAACTTGAGAGATTAGTTTGATCTTCACAGTGTGTTTCTGCACTGTGGCACTGCAAGGATACCCTCTACTGAAAGCATGAATAGTGCAATGCAGTTCTTGTGGTACAAATGCAAAAGAGGTGTTTTGAGCAAAGAGCTACAGCTGCTGAGAGCCAGCTGAGCTCTCAGACCTGCTAACCGAAGGCTGGAAAACTGGGCATTGCCGAAGGGGAGAGGGCTGAGAGCCAGCGCTTGGAAGCACAGAGTGACACACGGTGCAGGGTGGTTGACTGTACGTGTCGTCTTTTCAGTCCACCGATTATAGAAAGCTTTTTTATTGCACCTCTGAATTCCCAAGATCTTGGGCAGCAGGTCAGCATTTCCACAGGCAGGTTTTATTTGCTGTTCCGTACCTTTTGTACTGAGAGCAACTCATTGCAAGGCTGGTCCTTGCATCCTCGCAGCAAGTCCTCCCCGTTGGCATGTGCCATAGCCAGTACCAGCATCCCTCTGCATCTTCCTCCCTCCCTGATCAAAAGGCAACTGTGGTAGCATTGGTCCAGGCAATAAACCTTCGGGGAGCCTGATGTTGATGTTGTCTGACTGTGGAGAAGCCTGGAGCATAAAGGGAGGGGATGAGTCAGTGGAAAGCATCAGAAGTGGATTTGCAGAGCTTTACCAGATGTGCTTGGCTACTTGCCTCTATTTCAAGAACAAAACTAGTCTCTAGGTAGCTTAATCTTGTGGCTGATGGAGAAATTAGTTTGCCAAATTATCGTATGTCTGCGACAGAGACAGAAAAGCAGCAGTGAGGGGTTTGCTTACTGTAAAATACACCTTCTGATGTGAATTAGTAGTGACGCACTGCCTCCTGGATTTCTCACGGCAAAGAGCAGGTAGTGTGCCGAGATGACTCGTGGGCCGTCCAGGCCAGGCTGTGCTGTCTAATATGTTAACGATGGAAAGGCAAGAAATTAGTCCAGACAGTAATGTAGAGTGTGAACTTTGTGATAAAATTCAAGTGTGGACAGTCGTAGCAGGTGCCTTCCCTGTGGGAGCATCTCGTAGCTGTAGTTACATAGGAATAAACTTTGTCAAACTTTTCCTTGGACTGTCACTGAGTTTGCCCGCGGTGTTCGTAGGAGAGGATCCCCGCGAGCCTCCTGTGTAGTACGAGGTTGTTGGTAGTCTGTAGCTTTGGGCTTGTTTGGTTTCACACCCGTCCCTGCCCCCACCGGTTTCCTGAGTTCTTCCAACCGAACCCGCACACCGCAGAGCCTGGAGAGCATCCCGGCGAGGGCACGGCACGTCCCATGCTGGCGTGCGTCCGCAGGTCTGCGCACCTCCTCTGCACGGGGGCCCTAAAAGTCTCCCTGGGGGAGGGAAAATGGGATGCGGCGCCTTTGGAGCTGGCCAGTCCCACGCTGGCCTTCGCCTCCCCACTGCCCTCGGGCGACACGGGGTCCGTCTGCCCCGTTCTGCCCGCTGGCCGCTCTCCCAGAGCAGCCCCGGGGCCTGGCCGGGCTGGCAGCGGGCACGTCCCGTGGGTGCCGGCAGAGCAGCTCACCAGAGAGCCGTTCCCACTCCTGAAGGGCACGCGCGTCTCACCGCATTCAAATAATTACCTCAGCCTTCGAGCCTTGACAAACAGACGGGAATCTCTCCCGGCAGTGGGGCAGCCGAGCGGTGTCGGCGTGAGTTATCCTGAGCCATAAAACTCTGGCAGCGTTGCAGTAGGGAGGGTGCTCCTCTGCTCGTGAAAAAGCTCAGTAAGGTGCTGCTCAATTCATTCAGTACAGGGAAACCAAACAGTTTGGATATTCTGGTTGTTTATTGTGAAATTGTTTCCTAACAGCAACAGTTTTAAATGTCATAATGCAAATGGAAGAGAGCAACCTTTTATGCAGTTGCAAAGTGGTTTTTTAAGATGCTATGCATTTTGTTGGGTTATTGAAAGTGAATTTACTGTGCATTAATCTTATGAATGTTACTACGTTTTATATTTATTTTAGATGACCCTCCTGTATTTTACAAAGGGAAGTTTCATTGTGTGATAACTTAGTCTGTATTCTTAATATAATTTGTTAAATAAAACTTGTTTTAACCAGTTTATTCTCTGTGTTTTGTGTTTTAAATTTGGAGTTTAAGCAGCTTAAAACGGCGCAGCTCTGACGGGCGGGAGCGGAAAGGGACGTCCCTTGGGACCAGCCACTCTTGTCCCTCTGCGCCACCATTGCATTGACTTCTTCGGGTCCCAAACCCGGATGTTTTGAAAGTAGTTAAAAACATCAGGAGGATTAAAACATGAGTCAGTGCTTATTCTGAACTGAGCTGCTGGGTAGCGGTTGTAGCTGTGGCACCTGGAACCGCTTCTGCTTCCCGACGTAATCACAAGTTCTCCTGGTACAGGTAACGCTGCCTGCAGTGGCCTTGGGCCTTGCACCCTGACAGCGTTCGTTAAGGAATGAGAATGGCGCGGGGTCAGCCTTACACACCGCGAGGGCACAGAGCCGGGTTTGTCGCCCCGTGGGTGTTCCCAGTGGTGTCCTGCAGAGGTGGGGTTCTGCCTTCACATCTCCGATCTGTTTTTGGAAGAAAATACCAAATCGTTGCTAATGACAGTCCTCGGATTTGAGAGTCTCAGTAAAGAACAGGGATTGCAGGCTTTAACGTGAGATACTCGCTTGGAAAGGTGCTTTTTCCTCTGCCAGAGCTGAGCAGATTGCCATTTGCTTCTGCTTGGGGCTGACGGGGACTTTTGGAGCAGCTGTGGTGGGACGTGAGGGCCGAGACCAGAGACACCTTTTCCTCTGCTCTCGAGCTGCCCAGGAAGGCGAAGGACGCCGCAAAAGATGAGACCTGGCTTCAGGCACAGGAGGAATAACGAAACGGGAGCAGAGGCATCCTTGGAGTCCGGACCAGGGGCTGCGAAGCCTCCGAGGAGGAGCAGCAAACAGCGGTGACTGCTGCGGTGCTGGCCGGTCTCTGGGCTGACTGGAGCAGCTACAGTCTGCTCGTGGATCTGAAGGGGCAGCTTCAGAGGTGACAGCATGATCCCCCTGCAGGTAATTTGCTTTTGTTTGTGTTTTTTTGTCCTTGGAAATTAGATATAAAAAGCCTTGGAAAATCTGTCCAAAATGTTTCTCTCGAAAGGTATGCTGCAAAGTCAAAACACAGAAGTCAAAATAGCTCAACGTAAGTGTTTTCTGGAACGTAAGGGACCGCACGTGACATCTACACTGCCACGCAGGCCACGTCCCAAATGCATGTGGCAATAAGTGTGTCACTACAGTAAATGATGGCAACGTCGGTGAAACAACTTGTTTCTCCTCTATAGAGATTAACAACTTTAGTCACCCACAATTATCAACTGCAAAATTTGCGTTGTGTGTAATTATGAGGAGGTCAAGTTAAAGTCATGGAGTCGGCCTCGCAGCTTGGAAGCACGAGCGCAGGCTTGACTCATCAGCACAGGCTTTCTTTAAATTAACTGGTTTTAACGTGTGCGCACTTGTGCGTGGCCAGTGCTTCCCCAGGCTTTTCTGTACAGACGTGCTTCGCCGTGCCGGGGATGGCAGTGCTGCCGCAGCTCGGGGCGGTGATGGCTCTGGCCAGCAGCTCCTGGCATTGCAGCCGCAGCAGCAAGGGACTTCTGCAGTCACGTGCAGCAGGTGACAGTAGCGTGCAGTGTGACAGCAGTGTGCTGCTTGCATGGAGCTGCACGATACCTCCCTGGCCCCCCGGGCCCCCGGCTGCTGCCTGCTCCACCGCACAGTGACCTGGCCGCAGGCATGGCTTCCGGGGAGGCCTTTCTCGCCCAGCGGCCGCCCGGGCAGCCGTTCTCTGGTGCAGCGTTTCAGCTCAGAGCTGACGCGCTGGGGATAGAGGCAGAGCCGTTCCCATCGGGCTCGGGCAGGCGGCCACAGGGGTCTGAGCTGCGGTGGGCCGGCATCGCTGCGGGCAGGCTGGTACCTGTGCGGCTGGTGCCAGCGAGCCCCCGCGGGGGAAATGGGCTTCTCAACTAGGGAGAGGATAATACCACACCACTAAAACGGGAAATTGTTATTCTTTGTGCTAAATTACTCTTCTGAACTTGACCCAAGCTGGTGGTGCACAATACGACCTCTGGCATCTTCTCTCACCCCAGCCAATATTTCTGTCTCGCTTATTTTGAGTGGTCTTTGAATTAAAGGAGATTAATACCCAAGTTCCCGACATTCTCTTCAGGCACATGTTTTTATAACCTCCTTTTGAAAGTGAGTACCACTTGTTCCACCAAAACCTAAGAAACTGCATCTTGGAGCTGCTGTGGGAGCCGTCACCGGCACCTGATTGAATATCCCGGCCGGGGAGGAGGCGGCGCGGGGGGGACGTAAACCAGAGTGGGCCCGTCCCGCATGCCGGCTCACGTCTTCCCGTGCCGGAGTGTGGTGGGCAGGCATGCGAGCTGCCTCGGAGCCATCGCTGAGCGGGTGATGCCTGCGAACATCAAAGCCACTTCTGCCTAATTAGCTGTTGCCACTGGACGTGGGCTCTGTTCTGTGGCACGGGAAGCCGCGTGGGGCTGCGCAACCGCTGCCTGGAAATACGGCCGAGCTTCCAGGCGTGTCTGCCGGGGAGGACCCTCGTCGTCCAACCCTTGTTTTTGTTTGTGGTGGGACCCTCTCATACAGTGTGAGCTGCCCTTCCTCCCGCTGGTGGTGAGTGGCACTCCTCCCCCCGTGAGGCCTCTGGGATCACTCTGCTGTTGAAATACTCCAGACTTTACCAAAATCCCAGGATTTCTGCTCAGCCTCTGATCTTCGCATTTCCTAATTCAGCTGCTCAGAATTTTGGGGTAATTATTGAATGTTAAAAACAATAGATTAATTCTTCACCAAATCTTTCTGTCACTTCTGCAGCATTTCTTCTGAAACAGCCGTAATCTAAAGAGTTGCTGTTACTGGTGGTGATGGGCTGGAAGGGGGTCTCCGTCCTTGGAGCAACAGCGATGCTCAAAGCCTGGGGAAGTGAAGGCATCCTCCTCCCTCTTCCCTGCCTCCTGCAAGGAGACATCCCGGCCTACCCCTCCAGGCATCGTGTGGCACTTTGGCCGGAGGTGTTGTGCTCGCTGACCAAAGCTGGAGCGTGGGCGTTGTGTTCAAAAGCACGGCTTGGCGGGGATGATAAAAACAGAGAGAAAGAAAACCCAGAGCCTCACCTGCCGCATCCCTTGGTGCCATCCCAGGCCAGGCCAGTGCCTGAACAGAATTTCCTTTTGTTATGAAAACATAAATCTCCATCCATTGAACCATCTTTTCCCCCTCAGCTAGAACAATATTCTCCGATATTTCAGTTCCTTCTCCTGCGTTTGTCCCTTGTTGGACAAACTAAACTTAAATTTGTCTGCAAAGGGTTTTTTGATGCAAGCGGAGAACTCAGCTGTGCCGAGAGGGGCATCGCCATGAGCCCTGCGCAGGGTCTCAGCCGGTGCGGAGGCCTGGGAGGGTGACAGCACCGGCCCCCCCCGGCCATCAGCTTGTCCAGGCACTCGGCGTTGGCTCAGTGCGGCCCCTCCGCGTTGCACCAACGGTCCCGGGTACCTCAGGGACCGACCCGCCTGCCCCGGAGGGTCCCTAGGCGCAGGCGTAGGGTGAGACCGGAGCTGCTTTACGTTGTCCATCATTCATGGAATTTGTTTTCTAAGGAAAATTCCTTATTTCTTCTGCTTTGCTTAGTCCTCCCGGCACCGGGAGCAGCCGTTTGTCTCCGGCGAGGTGTCTCCTGGCCATTCCTGCCCCAAGGAAATCCTCCTTTTGTCAAAGGGGAAGCAGCAGGCGCAAGGGCTGGAAGGAGCCGGCCGCGGTCCCTGCGGCGTTAGACGTTGTGTCAGGCTTTGTGTGCCTGTGGCTTTGGTGGTGGTGTTTGTTTTCTTTTCTCCTCTCCCTCCTACAGCTTTAAAAATTAACTTGCCTGGGGAGTTTCTCAAAATCTTTTCCTTTCTCTGAAATGATGGATAAGCCATGTAACTGATTGTCATGGCCCTGGAGAGGATAAACATCTTCTGCAGTTTAAAATCAAACCTCCTCACTCCTTGGTTAATAAGTGTTGAAAGAAGCATAAATAGAAATAACACAGGATTTCCATGACTAACAAGATGACCACATCAGTGAATGTTGTTTGGGGTTAAAAATGACTCAGCTTTTGCTTCCCTAGGGGAAGATGTTTTATCCCAGCGCAGGAAAGGCTGCCAGGAGCACTTTGAAGGTCTGGCAAAGTCGATGTAGCCTGGATTGTGAACTGGGAAGTGTTTGAATGCATAGTTAAAAAAAAAGTCCTAAACTCCACTCCATGTGTGCAGATTTCTCGAAGATAAAGGAGCCCACAGCTTTATCCAGCTTGTGCTGACTCTTTTCTTTTCAAAAGCCTTTTCAGATGTTTTCACTTTTCTGCTTGCTTTGTTGAAAGATGTAAAAATTTAAGACAACCACAAAGTAAACATTTCAAAACTTTCTATTCTGAAAATTAGTGACATTTTCAAAATCCCTTGAATTCCATTGCTGCATTATCAGAAACAAAGATGTTTGGGGTTTTTTTGATTGACAAATTTTCCAGGCAGGTTTTTGTTTATTGATAACCTTTATTTTATTTTTCAAAGAAAATAGATTTATTATTCAGTAGAAACACTAGATAAGTAGATGTCTTGTCAAAATAAAGCAGGTTTTCTTTATTAGAGTGAAATAGTAATGAACTCATCTGCTTCCAATATTTATAAAGAGTAGGGAAGGCCATTAATTCTACTGCTTGTGAATAAAACCATCTGTGATTTCTTTCCATTTGATGTGTTTTGGTTTTAATATACATTTTTCACAAATAAGTGCAGGGATTTTTTGTGAAAATGTCACATTCAGAATCTCATAAAGAAAGAACGCAAAGAGGGGGAAACGAAATGTTTTGTTAGCTAAGTAATTTCTCACCTTGCACAGAGAATAAAATTCATGCCAACTTTAACACATTAGGCGACAGAATTACATGTTCAGCTCTAATGCAATCCATGACATGTAACAAGGCAAATAGAGTATGTTTGGAAGTTTGTTTTCCTTTGGGAATCACACAGTACATTTAACCTAATCTGTCCTGACACTTGAATTATAACATTATGAGCTTCTTCAGGGAAGCAAAACGGTAGATGCCTCTTTTTAAAGCAAAGCAGAAGTTAATAAAATGGGCGACATGTCAAGGAGAAAAAGCCCGATCAAACCGTAGTGCAATTCTCTGGAGGAAACAGGTTCTAGGTTGGGTTTTTTCCACCAGAAAAGCTGGAAGTCTCGTGACATACTTCTACTGAGGGTGAAATTTGACCTCTAGAATTTTGCTCGATTAAACCAAAAACTGCGAGAATGCCCCAAGTGGGACCACTTTGTAGTTTGACTTGTGAGTGTTGGGTCTTAAATTAAACTGAGTATTCATCCAGCTGCTCTGCCAGGTATTATTTTACAGTCTTCCCACCAACTCATACGATGGAGACCGTGCCGTATCGTAGCTTTCCAAAATATACCTGTACACATAAAGGAGTGCTCTGCTGCTCGCTTGCCAATATGGCAATATGGCAAGCAATATGGGCTGCTGATAAAAAAAAAGTCCAAAGCAAACTCCAGGTAATCCTCTTGGAGGGGCTTTTACGGGAATAGCCCTTTAAATGCTATCTGCTCAGCTGAGAGCGTCCCAAAAAGGTTTGCTATAGTTACATATCCTAAGGGCCCAATGCGACATCCATCGTTCAACGGGACCCAAGCGCATCCTTAGGGGTTCCTCCAAAATGCACGCGAGTGAGTGAAGAAACCCGACATGAAATAACGCACGTCCCCACCCAAAGCCCAGAGCTCCTGGTGCTTCGGAGCAGGATTATCCCGGAGAGGGACAACCGATGCCAGGCGGTTTCCCACGCAGGCAGAGCGGGGACCCGCCAGCCGCTGCCCAGCGCTCCCCGCGGCTCCGAGCTGCCCTGCGTCAGCTGCCGCCGGCGGCACTTGTGCCGGTTGGCACCCAGGTGAGGCTTCGAGCGCGTGAGCCCCAGCGGGCAGGAGAAGCAATCGGTGTTGGGGAGTGCGATGTGAAGCCCTGGGCATTACGTTGGTGGTTCACGCGGTGATCGTAAACTGACCTGTGAACAAAATGTTGCTCTGAACCCCCGTGTCTTCCCTCTGTCCTCCAGTAACTGCAGCCGTGCGTTGGACAAAACCACAGCTTCCTTCATTTGTTTCTTTTTTTGCAGTTATAACTAAAATCTTGCTTTTCATAATGGGAAAAAGGCCTTTCTAGGAAGGGTTCGCCCCAGTCAGAGCTCTGGCAGTGCCTGGAGATCGGCTCCTGTGCCGCCCTTGCAGCTCCTCAGAGAAACCCCGCTGGCACCTGAGCAAAGGGGGCTCGGAGACCCGCACAGGGGACCCCCCCGTGCCTCATGGCCCATGCTGAAACATTTTCACTGGGACGTTTTTTCCCTGATTTTTTTTTTTATTTTATATTAGAGGATAATTAAAAAAATAAATACATTAAATCATAAGCAGAAATTCACTGTTGATCTTCAATGAAAAAAAAATAGCAAACCAGTTGTTTCTCCAGCCATTTGGAAAATGAAGGAGGGAGGGGAGAGACGGAGAGGGCTTTGCCCCAGCTCCTGGTGCTCTCCGAGGCGGCAGAGCTCCCCGGCAGCAGCAGCCCTGCCCGGTCCGGGGTTCGCGCTCCCCGGCGTTGCCTGCAGCTGCCAGGTCCTTGCTGCAGCGAAGACTAGAAGCAGGCAGGAGGAGGCTGTGCTCTGCTCTTAGGAGGGTTTTCACACCTACGTCACACGGGTGAGTCTGCCCACTGGTTTGCTTATAGTTTATAGTTTTATAATTTAAACTAATCTGGAATGGAACAATAAAGATAGTGATTGTCCAGAACAGATTTTTGACCAAATTGAAGTGCGCTGTCAGCTGGGCAAAGAGACAAGAGCGGGGTCGTGTCTTAGATTCGGCCAAGTTTGGGTGGGTTTGTGGCAGGTTTACCACTGGTCGCCCAGGGGACGGTGCTGGACGCGCCGTGGGCAGCTGAGCTGTTGGGGCATCAGCAGAAGAGGCTGGGGAGGGATGCGCTTCCTCGGTGATGGACCCACGAGCCTCTGTGGGTCTCCTCTCCTGTGACGGAGAGCACCAGAAGTATGGTGGGTTTAAAGGGTAACAAGGAAAATTCATAGCGGATATTAAGAAAACTCCCTAAAGGGAGGGCCCCTGGGAGGGCCACGTAGTTTCCATCATTAAGTCTTTGCTAAACACTCGCTGGGAGCAGCAGAGGTAAAGCTGAGGCTCTTTCGGGAGGGGAGTGCAGCAGTGCCCGACTCCACGTCCCTCCCTCCCTCCCTCCCTCGGCGCTGCCCTTCCTCTGGGAGCACACCAGTGGGCTGTTCCCACGGTCATGGCGAAGGTTTGGGATTTGGGTTGTTTGGGTTTGCTGGAAGCTGGGGGACGGTGCCTATAAAGTCACTGAAGTGTCAAGAAAACATGGAGCCCCAGAAGCCGATGTGCCGTAAGGTCATTTTAGGTCATTTCCCTGCCAGGGAAACGCTCCCAGCAGGAGTGCCTGAAAATAGTCATTCTTCAAAAAGTAGGCAAGAAGCCCGTTACTGCTATTGCCTGTAGCGTGTCCTGCAGCAGCACCTGAGGGCTTGGTCGGGAGGCGTCAGGGAACAAGCAGAGGGCACGAGGGGAGCAAGGGGAAGGAGAGGGGCACAGTAACTGCGACCGGGACAGCCCTTCTCCCGAGCTGCCTGCCCAGCCCGAACTGGGGGGGTGGTGGTGGGCCGAGCACGGGGTGTAGCGTGAATGCCACGGCAAGCTGCACTGCCTAAGGACCTAACGACAGCACACCAAAACTTGCTACTAAATTGGCCTCCTTTCTGGAACGCCACCTTTCTTACCTGTATAAAAGCCCACATGTACAATTCGCCTCCACCCCCAGACCACAAACAGCCTGATTCGCCCACGGCCACATGGCACAGCACCCACGGCAGAGTAACCCACGGCACAGCACCCACGGCACCGTAACCACCGTTTCCCTCCAACAGCAGGACCGGGCAGGATGGGTGCTGGAGGCAGCCCCGGGCTGGCAGCCGGCGCTGTGCGGTGCGGTGGCACGGCTGCCCGATGGCAACCCCTGCGGTGGGACGCCGCTGCGAAGCGCCCTGCCCGGCAAAAACCAAGAAGTACAGACTTCGGGGATGCATGAGAATCAATTTGTTTCACGAGCGCTGGAGGTAACGGAGGTGGTTTCCTGCAACTGACTTTTATCTGAATGACACAAAGATTTTCTGCTCTTCCCACCTACACCTAAAACTTTTCCCACAGCCTCCCAGCAGTGACCTGTCGCAGTCAGCAGAAGCCAGTTGATGGACTCAAAACCCTTAATGCAAACTTTTTGCCTGTTCTAACTCTAAATTCCTTTTTCTGCCCAAATGCCTACTTATATGAAACTTTTAGGAACTTAATTATCCTTGAGACTTCTACCTCTCTGTGAAATCTGGTTTAAATCAGTAAAGAAAAGAGTTCAAAGTTATTGGTCAGGACAGGCAGACAGACAAGCATACAGCGATCACAGGAACCTTGTTTTCATAGGAAACTAGATTAAAAAAATCCCACAGCAGTTACCAGCCCTTTCGGTGGCACCCCACCCCCTCGGTCTCGCGCAGGGCGATGCTCGGGGCGGGGGGCCGTGGAGCAGGCACGGCAGTCCGGGTTTATGCTCTTCGTAAAAGGGGAGGGAGAGGGAACAAAACCTGCCTCCTCCGGCCGGGCTTTGCTTGGGCGGTGACTGCGTGGCAGCAGCGATTCTGCAGCCTGTCTGCTTTTCCCAGCTGGATGCAGATTCATGACATCCCTGCTTTCTTTGGCATGCAAACCTGTACCTAATTTCTTCTGAAAAGGGCCCTGAGGAAGTCAGCAGATGTTATTATTAAAGCATTGAGTATCAGCAGCTCCTGAGATATTGTCTGTCCGTTAATGAGCTGATCAAACTGGGGAAAGCAAGGGGTTTCCCAACTTCTTATTAAGGAAAATAAGACCTCCAAGGTTAAAAGACTTCTTTTAAACTGCACCAAGTTTATAGGTTGCAAAATGTTCTTTAATCAGTTTATTCTTAGAAGGCCCTAACTGTCCAGGCACAGGAGTGGGCGTTATCTTAAATGGTCCCCGTAAGGAAACCTAGCAGCTCCATTTTGGTAGTGTTTGCTGGCATTTTTGCTTGCTAAGTAGTCTTCCTAACAAGCCAGTTCCGTGCAGTTTCTGTAATTCTTTTGTGAATATTTTTTGCATCACTGCCAGCAGCTCTGTCCCAAGACTTCTGCTGATTTGTGAATTACTATGTTTTGCTGTCTGAACGTTAAACTGATTTTCCTATCAATGCATTTGTATTCTCAGTTTGGCAAACCTTAAATCTTAGCTGTTTCCCAAGGCTGCAGGAGACACAAGATGCACAAGTGAGCAAGAAATGACCCTGAATTGAAAGTGTCCCCGCACCTCTCCTGTGCCCAAACTCCCTCTGAGCCTATTTCTGTATCTGGGGATGCACTAGATACTGCTCTCCCAAAAGCAACGGCTGATGGGGAACCCACTTTGTTGGCTTTTTTGTCTTAATCCCATAGTATCCAAAGTTTCCTTCGGGTTTTTCAGCTGCAGGGATGTTTAGAATTTGGACAACAGTGCTAATGAGATTAGAGTAAATTGGTAACAGCTAAAAATTTAGGAAAATCATTTATTTTTTCTGTAGTTCAGCAGAGGAGCATGACATGCCTTAATGATGCCTTACAACTAATATCACAGGAGGCAGGTCCAAAACCTGACTCAGATAAGCTGAGACAAACCCTTGTCTTGGGGAGCTTCATTATATCCAAAATGCAATTAGGTAAACAGCTACAGAGCAACAATCAGAAAAAGAGAATACAGAGAAGGCTCCTTGGTGCAAGCATGAAAGAAAAAAAAAAAAAAAAAGGCCAATCCCCACCGCAGTGCCCAGTATTCATCAGTCCCGATCCGCCCTCACCACGGGGAGCTCGTCTCATCACGGAGGGCGGGCAGCCTGCCCCATGCCCACAGGAGAGGCTCCTTGGTCCAGATGCTCATCAACACTTCCTTCTTGCTACGGGTCTCTGAGCTTCACATCCACATCTTGATTTATTTCAGCACGGACATATTTATACCATCTGATAAGCAGTGACTGCTATAAATATGTCTGTGCACTCCCTTTTGCTATGCACCAGTGAGGAAGGGGCATGTTGTGATAAATTGACCCTGAAATATAGTGTATGTACATGATTTTAAAGACAGAAAGGATTGGGTCAGTTTGGTGTCTCTCTGTTGTGGTTCAATTAGTTATTTTTAAAGGCGTCTGCTGAACTGTGGCTTCCAGGGAACATTTCTGACATTACCTATATTTTTAATCCTACCGTGTGTCACTTGGTGAAACTTTATGGACACTAATAAGCAAACAGGCCCTGAACTATGTCTTGGCATCAAAGCAGCACTATTCTTTCCCTCCTTTCCCAGCCCTCCGCACCTTCCCCTCCCGCTGGCAAAGGCAGGGATCTGTTGGCAGCCCGTGCTCCCTGCACCACCAACATGCAGTGATGGTGGGCTTTGCAGCAGGCAGCACACGGCGGCAGCGCCGTTCCTGCCCGTCCAGATTCAGGCTGCCCCGTGATGGGGACGCGAGAGGCGCAGGTGAACGGCCCGGAGCTCCCGCGCTGGCGGCATCCCCGGCGGTGCCCCAGCCAGCCTCCCCCCGGCTGCGTGCAGCAGGGGCTGGAGGACCAGCCCTGGCAGAAGTCCTTGGGCAAGGCTCCCCAGCTCAGCCAGCAGACCCGCTCCTCTGCCCTGGAAGGTCAGCGCTCGCCACGGGGATCCGCTGCTTCCTCAGCCGGGAGAGCAGCGTCCTGTGGGCAGCAAAGACCGGAGTCCACCAGCATTTCTCCATCCCCTGCTCTGAGACCTTCAAATAACCCACAGACAACCTTTCTAACCAAGAACATTGCACACATGTTTGTGGTCAGCAAGTGCCCTTTCTCTATCCTGGGTCATTTCTGATGTCTTCAAATGATAATGTGTAACAGAGAATTAATAAACCTGAAAAACATCAGTAGGAAAACAACCCCAACAATCTAGAGCTGGGTCTGTTTATGGAGGAGGATGAAGGGCACTGACACTCAACACACCCGGGAGTCCCACAGAAGCCAGTGTGACCACACGCAAAGAAAGTTAACCAGGTGCAAGCCGGCAAAGCCAGGCTCTCCGATGAACAATAAAAGGAGGGACCTGCCCAGAGCTCTCCTCCGGCAGAAAGGCTTTTTTCTATCATCTCTTGCAGGTGTGGAGCCAATTAGCAGCCATTTGCAGAATGGCTGTGTTAGAGTTGCTGCTGGCTGCATCTTCTTCCAAACTGTGAGTATCAGTTATATTCTCTAATCTTTCAGATGAAGTTTATGATTAGGCTGGAATCCTTCAGGAAGAGGCAAAGGCTGTGCTGGTTTGGGTTAGATTGTTTTGTTAAATCTCAAGAAAAACTGTTCTTCATTAAAGAATGTGAGTTGGTTTCTGGAGAAATGGCTGAAGACCTTTCCCCTTTCTGGTATCCAGAGTCTTGTGCATGTCTAAAGCTGAATTTATTTTCCATTTAAATATTTAAAGCTTGCCTTTCCTTTTGGTTTCATAAAACTTGAACTGAAATGGAGAGATGGCACATGCCGCAGGCTGTGGAACAGAAGCCAGGTTGGCCCTGGCTGTGTGAGCATTGGCCATACGGACACTTACGGTGTGCACGACCAGTAACTGAGTAGCCCAGGAAGGTTTGTCAAACAAGTGCTAGAAGAAGGATGTTTTCCCAAGGAATTCTGGAGGGCTGTTCATCTCTGCACAGGGCAGAGCAAGAAAACTCAGTAGATGGGTTAGGAAAGGTAAAGTGAGCTTTACTTCTTACTGTGTTTGGGAAGCTGGCTGCCTTTTCCCTGCTACGCAGTTGTTCGTTTGGTTCATGCTTGAATTGCATTTGAGTAGTGATGCTTCTGGGTATCCATAGCCAAATCATTTAACTCTTCAGGTGTGTATTTTCATTTTATTTTTAAAATGTCTTTCAACTTCCGCAGTGTTCCTTCTGTATTTCATCTTGGTGAGAGAGCCGTACCCGGCCAGACGAGCCGTGCGTGTGTTTGCGTAGCAAGAGATGGCCATTGCTGTTGTGTCATGCAAAACAAGCTGAGGACAGCGGTCCTTTGTGTAGCCTGTCACTATGCCATGAAATGAGTTACTACAGGCTGTGATGAGAACCGGGAGGGAAGGAGTTTACTGAGGGCTGATGGACACAGAAACCACCTGTGTCTTGGTTAAACTCCTTGGCTGTGGGGTGTCAAAAGAGCATCTATGGGATGCATCGCTCTGCTTCGGGTATTTGCTGCTGGCCAGTGTCAGAGTCTTGGTTGGACAACTCTTGCTTTGATGTCTCAGGTTTGCTATCAGGGTTTCCAGTAGCTGGTCACAGATTTTACATGGAAAGTTTTCCTGCAAACTTTGCATCCCTAAAGGTGCAGAGCAGGAGAGAGAAGTAGGAATATTGCTACTGCTGCGAGTATAGAAATGTCCTCCCTGTGACTGGCTGGAAGACAGACCTGGAAAGGTGGTGAGGCTGTCTTCCCACCTCGGTGCTGTCCGTGCCGTGGATGCGTGGTTAGAGCTGTCATGCAGCCGTGGCAGCTCCGGAGGGGAGAGAGCGGGTGATGCCACTGGAGCTGGGCACATCTGTCACGGGCACCAGGGCAGGTGCTGCCATGCCAGCCCAGGTTTGCGTGCCCCTCAAAATGGTGTGGTGGTGAAGGTTCCAGACATGAATTCACTACAAGGTGCTTTTTTTGCCAAAATAAACCTGAAAGGATTAAAGGGGCAATTCTGTGCTCTTCTGGTAAAACACACCACCCCGCATGTTGTTACGGTCGTGTGTATTTTGGTTAAGTCACCAAAACCTTAGAAAACACGAAAGCAAAGTAACCAAAAAGGACATTAGATACAGGCCTATTTCTGTATTCACAGAATTCCTTGGAAGAAGGAATTTTATGATTTAAAAGAAAATATATATGTATCAAGACACAGATTATTTTTTTCTTATCATAACACCAAAAGGAAACTAGTGCAACTTTTGGCAAATTAGAAACAGGCTTGAGTATTAGACTTTACATTGATGGTACTCGGGTATTAATCCATTAAAGTAATCAAAAGAGCTTAAATAAGAATCTGAAGGCTGCAATATATATGTCAATGAACAAGCTGTAAAACTTCCTGAAAAGGTGATTTCAAAGCCATATTGCCCAAGCTTGGCAAATTGCATATTTAATTATTTTGTCAGTCCCTCTTTCTACTCTAATCTTTTGGTGAAATACCTTTAGACATATGAAATCAGTTAAGATAATTAGGGTATGATGGAATTAGGTGTTACTTGATTTTTAAGAAAGATACCATCCTCTGCCTTGGTATAAAATGTGTGCAGACCCCAAAAGCTAGACTGTATTGTAATGTTTTCTTTTCTATAAAGATCAAAGGTCTCCAGCCCCTTTCAAGATGTTTGCAGAATTTGTTTCCTAATTATCCCACATTTACTTATTTGTGTGCTGGGACATCAGAGTTAACTCTTTGATTGTAAAGATGAGATGGGACCTTCATCCAGATGACTGCAGGCCAGCAAAAGCCTTGCATCTCTAAATTGTTTTTTAGATTACCTGGCTTCTCTAATTCCAACGTTCTGGTGCAGTTTAAGGCATGGCAGATGAGGTGTTGTGTTTGCTTTATTTTAATACCCCAGTCCTCTACAGCAAAGATTTGTTTTTCCTCAGTAAGAGTTTACACCTTCATTAATATCCTTTACAAGTTTACATACTCTTCGTAAGCAATAGTAAACTATTTAGTCTTTGATTTGTCTGGGAGTTGGAGCTGTTTTCACCAAACCTTTATGATCTTTCCATGATGTGGTGCCTGAGTTTCTTCAGGAGAAATTTCTATAAAAGTTTTGAAATTAGAATTTTTTGGCTCACTTCATTGACTTTATTTTCCCCCCATCTAGAGAGATATAAAAGACTGACAGGACACACCAGAAACGTGAAAACAGGCTGTAAGGTTTGCAGTTTCAGTTGTGAAGTTACAAAAATAAAGTTGATTAGAATAGCATGAAATCTATAAAATAAAAAGTAAAATGTTTATAGGGGAAGTCTAATATGAAACATTTTTAAACAATGTGTTTTATTTACTTTTTATACATTTCCTTTCTCATATTCTTTTGAACTTTTTTGAATCTTCTCATATGTTTCCTAATTACATTTGCCTCTATGACTCCTGTCTCTATTTTTTTTTCCTTAGTACTGAGGGGGCTGATTGTTTTTCTTGGTTTTTTTTTTTTTTCTTTGAAAAATCAAGATGCTACGTCAAGCTTTTCTGAGGGAATATTTAAAATGGCAGCCACCGGGATTCAGAAATCGCAGCTCTCAGGGCAGCCCGTGAGACGCATGGCTGAGATAACAAGTGAAGGAAGCACGCCCGTCTGCTTCGAGCTCTGATGGGCAAAGCCTGGGACCTGGCAGCATCTATAAATCCTCTCTCTTTGAAGATGATTGTTCCTACTATTTGACCCCTTTAAAAAGCAGCTCAGAGCTGCAGGAAACACAAGTTGCTGCTCTGGGCCCTGTCCCGTACAGCACAGCTGCCACCGCCGGCCCCGGTGCCTCTGCCCTTCATTCGCTCCGCGCAGAGCCGGGGTTGGGGGTTTTCCGGAGGGGCTGGCGGCGCTGGCACCCCCCTGCCTGCACCCTGCGATGCTCCTGGAGAGCTGCTGCCTGCCCGCTCCACTGGCCGGGGCTCCATGCAGGAGCGGGTGTTCCTGCAGGACGGGGATGCACGGAGCCCACTGGGGATGCTCGCCCTGCACCCATGGGGAATGGCCCCCGGTGCGGTGCAGCCCGGGGGCACATCCAGGAGCCGCTCGGGTGGAAGGAAATACCTGTGTGGCTGTTTCAGGAGGGAAAAACAGCTCAAATGCTGCTGACTGACAAGTATAAGTTGTTTTTTTCCTTTTACTGTTAAGTCCTACCAGACTACTTGTGGTTCAACGCACCACGCTGTGCCTCGCACTGAGCAGGGCTCGCTCGAAGCCTGTGAGGAAGAGGAGGGCTGTGAGCTCTGCTGCTCGCCACACTGTCCTCCAGCTCCTGGCCAAGGGTGGTGGGGGTCCCTGGCTCTTCTTCCGCTTAGACTAAGCGCCCACTGAGCATGACTGTGGTCCTGGGAGTCGTTGTTGCCTCTCTCTCAAGCAGGTTGGGGACAGCGGGGTCCCCCGAGCACCCCCTGCCACCCATCCTCTCCCAGGATGGGCTGGGACCACTGGCACAGGGATGCAGGCCACGGCTGCTCCTTCCCCAGCCCCATCGCCACCCTGTTCCCCAACACTGGTGGGCTCTCCTGGCTAAAAGCCCCCCAAAGCTGTCTCTCAGTGGCTCTCCCCACTCGGCCTGGCGAGCCTGAGACAGGCAGCGGTGCCCTGCACATGTCGGGGCGCGGAGGGAGCAGCCCTTGTGCCCGCAGCGCCCTGTGTTCCTTCCCGCAGCGCCGTCCCCAGCATCACCCGCTGCAGGAGACCCCCAAAGCCCCTCGGCATCCCCGCGGTGTGCCCCGTCTGCTCTCCCACAACACCCCCTGCACGCCGGGACCACCTCCTGCCTCCGCAGCCCGGTGCAATATTTTCTAATGAGCCCTCGTAGATGCCGTGCGTATAATTCATCAGCCTCCTTGGGCATGTGGTGTTTCGCAGGGGTCAGAGCCGAGGGCCTGGCTCCGGCAGAGCCCTCTGTGTGTGCACAGCCCCTTCGGGCTTAATGGGGCTGCGCACGAGTGACTTATGTGTTTAAATGCTTTCCTGATTTTTGCAGTGCTATTTTTCTTTGCCATCTTAGCTCAGGTGTGAGGTTACTTATTGTTTCTTTTTCCTCTGCCCCTTAAATTTGGGGAGATTTCCTTCAGAATTCGCTATCCTAGTCTTTGCTCTTAGTTTTTTTCATTCAGTTCTTTTTTTTTTCTACTATTTTTTCACACAAAACTCTAAATTTGTCTTTCACTCACTTTGACAGGAATAGTTTTCTTATAACTCAGTAATGAGTAAATTTACCTCCTCCCCCCAAGAAGTCAGGATTCATTTTGGTATTTTTTTTTGTTGTTCTTGACTTCAATAACATCACAGCTGAGTTTTTACATTATGTACCTGGTTCAGGAAGGGGCTGGTGAAAAGTAAATAATTTTTTTAATTAAACACACCCCTAAAATAGTTCTTGGATTCTTACAAATTTTTGCTGAACTTAAATGCTTCAGTCATTAATAAATATTTCAGGTGATGCTTTGTACTATGAAGCAAATGTCCTTCTGTTTGGGCTAGTCAAAACATTTAAGTTCTTAATAATCTTGCATGCAGTCATAGTTTTCAAAAATACCCAAATGTGAAATTAAAAATCATCTTAGGCGTTTCAGTGATAGTTCCATTAAAGGTCAAAAGGCCATCCTATGCACTTGGGTAAAATTTTTAAGTAAACTTGTGTTTTTAAGCGCCGGAGCTTTTGAAAGCTTGCCCCACGTTTCACCGAGGGGTGCGTGAGCGACTGCCCCGCTGCTGCCCTGCGCAAGCCGCTTCTGGTACCCTGTGGCGAGCGAAACTTCGGCAGTTTCAGCCCAAGGCGTTTGATCCGGTCTCATCTCAAAGACTTCTCATCGGAGCTACTGGAGATCTCCAGAAGCATTTACTTGGCTTCTAGCTGCAATTTTGCCTTTATCCCTTCACTGGGAAATTGTATGTAGAAAGAGGAAGGAAATATGCAGATGTTTTACTGAAGAACTTTTTGTAAGTTGTGGATTTTGTACCTTTGAAGAATTTCTTAGTTACGGACTCGGTAGTATTGCCTCAAATGGTGACACAGAACATTAACTCCCTGGTTTTCTGCGTATGTCATCCTTTAGAGATACCCACTGCGTTCCCCTAGGAGGGGGAGCAATTCTTTGCTCGCAGGTATTGCAAGTGTTCTGTCAGAACACAGAGAATCAGCAAAGAAAAAAAAAAACCAAAACCAAAGAGCTTCAACATATGTATGCAACGCTGCTGCTAGATGGGGATTCTCTTGAAACACAGAGTTTTCATTCCTGTTAATTACTGGGATGAGCAAAAAAAGCCCTCCTCAATAAGTGTCCATGGAAAACTATAGATACATCTTTGTTCAAATGGTTTTAAAAAATAATAAACTTTCAAAAGTAAACACTTAAGGCAAAGCTATCCTCACTGAAATACATAAGGTATGTTATTACTGGTAAGAATTATGTTAAACTTTCTTTATACTTCATTCTAAACAGATTAATAAAATATATTAATTCTATGAAGAGTCTTATACAGATAACTTTCTACAAAAGAAAAGGAAAATCTGCCATGCATTATTTTCCCTATCCTTTAGAGTGTGTTTAATTGATTGTAATTTATGCTGCAATTTTAGTCAAAGCAGCAATAAACATATTTGAATATACTAAATTCACCTAGCATTATTTGTTAAGCTGGTTAAACACAACTGTAAAAATCCAAGCATTTACCTTGCTGTGATTAGAGGCAGCAGACGCCCTAGAAGGTGAGGCTCGGTGATGTGTCTATGCGCAGCCGAGGAGAAGCCCGTGGAGGATTAGGGTGTGTTAAGTCTCTTCAGACAGGTGCACAAACACTTCCCCCTTTTAGGTGCTACCTGCTCTTTACTGGATGTTTATTACAAGTCAATGCAATTTCACAAAGCACCTGCATGCAATAAAAACCTATTACATGTGTGAGGCCTTAAGGAAATTAACGGTTCCTCCCTAGGGATGCATATTTTGTTAAGATGTTTATTACAGATGAAGTGGTCCTGGGGTAAAACATTAACAAGTTGTAGAGTGATAAAAGGAATTTTATCATTTCTCAGTGACATAAATAGGAAGAAACCTTTAACTAAATCTATAAAATTCCTGTTTCCTAATGAATTTGCTTTAACTATTTATTAACAGGATGAACTTGTTCAGGCCACGATTTGTTTTTCTTCCTCGCTCCCCTGCTTCCCCCCAAACCCCAAGCAGGAGCAGTCCAGGGTGTTGTCTGTTTACTGATGTGAGTTCTGGTACCCGGAAAAGAAACTTTATTTCAATATCAGTTTTTAAAAAATAATTAATTTTCCCTTGTGAGTTTAAGGCAGAGCTGTAAAACTCAGCTCACTCTTGTAATACAGGTTTCAGAATTAAATATAACCTTAAAATTCTGTATTACAATAATAATGCTAACTCATACCACTTAAATTGCATGTTATATCTTAGGGTTCAGTCCAGCAATTTATTTCTGGTTACCATTACAAATGCAAATTCTTTTTTTAACACCATATTAACCAGGTTTGTCTGTGCACCATTATTAGAGATGAAAGCATAGAATACTGGCTTTGGACTAAGAATGCTCAATCTAATTGAATTATATGAATGTAGTTAAATGTCTACTTCAGAAAGGCTATATTCACTTTCAAGATTAGTTACTCCAAGAGTTAATGGGCTATTTAAACAACATAGTCCAAGAGCCAAACACAGGTGGGCTGTGTTAATAACTTTATTTAAACCGTTTTTTCCCCTTTTGAGAGGCACAAGCCATCCATTAATGCATTCATTAGAGTTTATGGCATAGTTCTGCTTTTCTCCTAATGACACTATCCAGACTCAAACTTGCTCAGCTAATTTAGCCCAGCTGCCCTTTGCCTCTCAGCAACAGGTCTCTTGTTCTTTGGTCATACATGCTGAAGTGTCACGATGATTAGTTTTTGGTCACTGCTATTCTCTGCAATGTTGTTTTGTGTATTCTTTGCATCGGAATTTACTTTTCCTTCAGATTTTGTGCTGAAAAGTTTGCGTGCAGCAGCCATTGGAAAGGGCACGGCAGTGCGGAGGCATCACCACGCTCGCTGCAGCCCTTGCATTCCAATGTGATTGAACATAGTGGTTTATTACTTTACTCTGACCAAACAAGCTCACGGGTTTTAATATCCAGCTCTGCTGAAGGTATTTGTGGCAGTTCCTCGCAACTGCGGCATCTAAGCTTTGCCTTGACTTTTCAGTTTTAAATCCGATCCAAAAATGCTTTTTACTGATGTCATTACAGCTGTAAAATATAACTGAGGACAGAAATGCCTGTTTCTTGCAGTAGCTACAATGCAGGTAACCTGTATGTGTTTAGTAACGAATTCCCCAGGTACTAATGAACATCACAATGAATAAGAATGACCAATGTGTCACTCGGAAAGTAACAGCCAGACTGGATTAGACTCCGCACCGTCAGCTGCTGACACTTGCAGGGTTTAGTTTGGAATATTTTATCAGTTTAGGTTTTCATGTCTGATGTTCCTAGGAGTTCTGTGTTAGCGTTTGGGTTTCAGCCTGAAATACCACCTCTGCCCCGTACAAACAGCCAGCGTTGTAGTGCCCGTTACGAGACACGGGACCAGCCCCAGTCCTGCTCAGGGAGGATCACAGTGCCATCGGACTCAAACGGCCGCAGGGAGGAGTGTTTGGAGATGCTTACTAACAGATGTATTTGCAGGGAATAATGGCTTAGAACACTTCTGTACCTGTACCTAGAGATAGGAATGTAACTTTAGTGGAAGTACAGTATGCTGCAGATATAACATGTTTCTACTTTCTCCTGTATCAACTGTATGAATAACTTCTACTGATTCCCACTGCAGAATCTCTACATTTGCAAACCACAGTGGTAAGGAGTTTCCTTTTATTAATCTGTAAAGTGGCATGTGCACCTCTGACACCTGTATAAATAATAATAATGTATGCTGCCTATTAGATTGCTTTATGCAGTACCTGTCCCAAGTGCTGCTGCTGGCAGCTGCTGCCAGGTTCTGCCTGGTCACTGCTGCGCTTCGCAGGTTCAGCTTGGCACCTGCGGCTGTGCAGGCTGGAGGTGAACTCTGGCTGGACAGACATCGTGTTAGCCCACAGCCTGAGGGCGTTGAGCTTTCTCAAGGTTCATCTGATTGTCTATCATTGCCCTGTGTCAGGCAGCACAAGGCTCCTTCTCAGAGCAGGAGTGCTCTTTGGCTATGCAATAGTTTCCCTCCCAAGAGGAAGAGGGAAACCTTCGTAAGCCTCAGTGATGCTGTGCCAGGCTCGGGGCTGAGCTGCCCTGGGTCGGGCAGGGCTTCACAGGGCAGCAGCCACCCAAAAGGAGAGACAGTGTGAACTGGACTGGGGTCCCAAAATGGCCCAGTGTGTGGACAGCACTGGGACATGTGCAAGGTAATGTCTAGGACCAATGCACAAGGGAAGTATGCAACACTTGTGCTTTGGTGGATGGGGAGAGGAGGAGACTTTGTTCATATCTGACTTTGGCCTTTAGCTTTAGTTATCATGAACAATGTGGCAGAGCAGAGATCAGAGAAACATGTGCCAAGGCCCCTTGAGTGCTCTGTTTAGTGCTTGCCAACCTCTGTCCATCTGTTGTTGCACCAAATAGCTCTTCTGAGACAGGTGAGTGCCTGAATGCCAAGCATAGCGAATAATGGCTGGTGGAAGACCTGTGCAGAGCAGGAGAGGGCAGGAAATGTGGCATCAAGGAATATCATGAACCTCAAGAGCTGCTTGCTGGTGTTCACCCACTTCCAGGAAGCCTCATGCCCAGGGACTGAGGTCTTGCCAGCTGTGCTAAATAAAAGTAAGTGGGATGGGTATTTTATTTTTCTCATTCCTTTGTCCATCCAGAGAGAGACAAATATTTTCGCTTGTGGTGAGAAGTGATCTGGGGCTAAATAATCCAGCACAACATGCTTCCTAGTAAGAGCTACTTGGGTGCAGGCTCTGTAACCCAGCAGTGTGTGAGCTGGACACTTCAGCCAGCCCTGCCGTGTGGCGAAGCGGGGCAGACCTTGTTTACTCACAGGAGCATTTCAGCTCTGCACTGCTGGTGGAGTGTGAGCTCCTGCACGGGGCATCCATCCCTACTGACCCCAGCGGGCCAGGACCTCTGTGCTGCTCGGTGCATCAATGGACCTCCTGCATCCAGCCAGTTATCCAGCACTGACCACAGCCGGGCCTTTGTGGAACCTGCGAGAGCCTAAAGCCCTCCTAGACATTGTCTGCTGATCCCTAACATTATGTAGGGTGATGCTGTGTGGTAGCATACATCCTACAGTTCTTTAGCGGGTTTTCTCTGTGGCTGCAAAAACAGTGAGGGGAGAAGGAGAGAGGCAAGATTTGAACATGCATAAATCTCCCTATATGCTGGTCACATATCGCAACCTGTAAACATTCTGTACATCTTTATTTTGGGTGGTCTTAGCTTTGTCTTTGATTTGCCATTAGTTTTACTTTTTATTCTGGAGAATTATTTTGTGCTGCTCGTAACTCGGTCACAATCCCTTTTCATCCTCTGTCCTGGGGCTCAGTCTGCCCGGAGGAATGCCTGCACGAGTGGCAGGTGTGTGAAGGGAAAATTCGGGTAAAGAAATGGCAACTTTATTTTGCCTTCGTGTAAGAACTCAAGGCAGGGGCAGAAGTTTTCCTGCTGTGCTTTATCATGAATTTGTGCTGGTGGCCAGCCGATGCAGTTGCGGGGGGGGTGCCCGTCCCCACGACCGGGGAGCGGTGCCACCCTCCGGGGCTGCGCTGGCTCCGGGGAGGCCGGTGCCGTCCTCGCCGTGCCCTCCTCTGCCCCGGCCCCCACGCGTGTCGGAGCGGGCCCGCCCGGGAACGGCCCCGCCCGGGAACGGCCGCTAGGTGTCAGGGGCGGGACGGCGGAGCGGCAGCGGCGGGGGGGGGGGGGGCTCCGGGGGGGGCGGCTCTGCGCCGGGAGGAGGAGCCGCTCGCTGCGGTGAGCTGCGGGCCGGTCGGGCCCGGCGGGGGCCCAGCGCCGGGAGACGCGGGGGGGGGGGGGGGGAGCCGGGCCCTGCCGCCGCAGGGAGCTGCCCTCGGAGCCCGGCTATGAACCCGGGGAGAGACAGCCCCCTCCGGCGTGGGCACCGCCTGCGCGCCGCGGCGCTTCGGCACCGGGTGGCGGTGGAAAGGCAGCCCGGCTCTGCCCTCTCGCTGGCCCGGCGCACGGGGGGCAGGCGGGGCCGCTGCCGCTTTCTGCCCGGCGCCTGGAGAATCGCCCCGCGGCCGGCCGGAGGGACCCCTGCAGCCACGCTGCCAGTGCGGGGCAGGAGCCAGCGCTGTCGCGATAGCCTGCTGTAATGAATGGAGTGCACCCCGGCCGTGACGAGAGCAGATCCCCCTGGTGATCTGGCATCCACAAGTTTTTCTACAATGTGCTCTCCGTAATTTCTGCAGAAGTTTGAAGATGTTTTCCCCTTTCGGTACTTTGGTGTGAACTGCTTTATTACTCTAAGGAGCTTGTCTGGCATGGGGAACAAGAGAGAGAGTTGTGTTGCTGATGCTGCTATGATGCAAACCATCTGAAAGCAATTGCAGCACAAGTCAGGTTTTGTCACCCTGCCCAGTTAATGACTTTATCCATGTGCTGGGATCCCTATTTCAGGCAATGAGGAAGAGACTGTATAATTTTCCTCCCTTTCCGAACTGCTGTGAGTTGTGCCAGGGCAGATGATGCTGTCACCTGGAGGATGCAGGTGAGAGGTACCAAGCCATAGTGGTCAAGCCCTTATTGACAGCCCAAGCAGTTGCTTCTAAAGCTGCATTTAAAATAGCAGTGCAAGTACTCTTCAAAACCAGAAATTATTTTATAATTAGCACCAGAGACAGACATTCAGCTTGAATCATTGCTTCCTTGTGCAGCTCTCCCTGCAACTGGAGAGGGCAAATGAATGTCCTGGGACGGCCTTCCCAAGCTATCTGTCTTCCATGCACTGGTCTGGGAGCATCCCTCCTTGCCAGCCACGTCTATCCTGCAAAGTTTCATCGTAGTCCATTGTAATACTTGCAGAATGAACTCTAGCAAGTCAGAGATAGAAATAAAAAATAAATACTGTGGCAGAGTTGCTTGCTTTCTTCAGCTGGAAGGCAGTGTGGTCTAGAGCAGAGGCAGTTAGCACCCAAGGGTCTGTTCCTCACTAAATTCTGTTTGTAAATGTTTGTTATCCCCAGATCAAAGAGTGTATGAGGTCAAAACATTGTTATTTACTGTTGCCATTATGCTGGTTTAGTATTTAGTGTATTTCCTGGCACAGCTGAATACACACGCTGGAGAGCTGGCCTCGCTGGAGTGCTCGGTGCTAGGAGGGAAGTCGGTACCAGCAGACGGCACCTCTCTGCTGCCCGGTGCCTGCCCAGGGCTCTGGCTTGCTGCTGAAGGGGAGGGAACGAACACAGCATGAGGCTTGGTAGGCTCACAGATGGATTTATGCCTTTTTTTGAATGTTTATGAATGAAATTCAGTGCTGCACTTTGCTAGACGTTCTGCAGACAGTCATGTCCTCGTATTAATCAATATTCCTGAGGTCAGACATGCTGTCTGGTATGCTCGCCTGGCAGCGGGCCTGCCCGCTCCCCCTTGTTGCACGGCTGCTCTGCTGCCTGTTGGCTTCCAGGAGGGAACAGGCGAGTTCTCCAGTGCAGGACACCAGCACTCCGTGACTCCAGGAGCCTGACGTTTCCAACAGAGAAATGAGCAGCCAGGCAAGGTCACCTTAGAAAGCACTCATCTGCTGTCCTGCTGCGGGGAGTTACCTGTTTCCTGAGCCTCTCGCTCGCTTACAGCCAGGTACCACGCTCTCCACAGCAAGAAGAGGGGGGTGGTGGGGGTGCCCTGACCACAGGGGTCAGTGGTACCAAGGTGGAGTAGGAGGCAGCAAGGGAGTAGCAACCCCAAGGAAAAGTGCAAGGTAGCTGAATGAGCGTGATGTTTTGCGTCACTTCTCCTCTGCAGAGCCTCTGTGTCACAAACCTTGTGCCTAAACCAACTGCGTTCTCCACGCAGCTATTCAGAGCAGCAAGCCACATCCCTTTTTGTGCCAGACGCCTCTGTCCTCACCACAAAGTAGTGAGGAACATTGCACTCTGAAGGGTGGAGGTGAAATCCCAGAAGCCCCTGTGAAGTGAATCCAAGCAGCAAAGCAGAGGAAGAATTTTGAGGCATTAAATGAAACGCACCCAGTCCCACTCCAGCCAGGGGCACAGAACTGAGCACTCGGGGCAGGGGATCTGCTCCTCGGGGCAGGGGATCTGCTCCAGCTTTAGCCCAGCAAGCGCAGAGACGTGCCCACCGCCAGTACGGCCGCGTCGCACGGGGCCGCGTGTGCCAGAGCTTGTCCCAGCAGGGAGTGCCAGGCAGGACTGGGATTCTCTTGCTTGTGGGCATTTATCTCAGCAGCAGATGTAAAGATAACTTGGAGTGTACCGCAGGAACCTAAGGAGTCCTGTGGCAGCACTGTTTGAGGAAA
Organism: Balearica regulorum gibbericeps; assembly: GCF_011004875.1. NCBI lineage: Eukaryota > Metazoa > Chordata > Aves > Gruiformes > Gruidae > Balearica > Balearica regulorum. The sequence goes on from NC_046203.1 coordinate 5,218,188, forward strand.
AAGCATTGAATGACGATTATAGATGATTATATTTTTTTAGCCTCTCTGCAAGCATTGCATGTTGCAAGCTATGAGTATGGTTGTGAGGGATTACCAGTAATCCTTTTCCCTCTTTCATGGTTTCTTCATTTGATGACTTTTGGCAGACTTTTTTATGTAGGCATGTGAGTTCCCTATGTTTTCTGCAATACTCTAATAATTAATTAACACTCTCAGCAGCTTTGAATGTGAAATCTCACTCTGTAGAAAGGGGAGCTGGGTCCAACAGGCACCTACAATATATCTGGATGAATTGGAGCAGGATGTTGAAATTGTAACATCTTGTGACCCTAACGCTTTCATCTGCAGTAGCAGTGAAAGAGTTAATGCATTAGTTAAAAAGATTTTTAGCATGGGTCTGAACTGAGGCTGACAATCCATTATTCATAACTCCTCAGAAACCTGTAGCCTAATTCTTTTCTCTTTCTTTTGTGATTTACAGAATATTACAACAACTGTAAGCACTTTGCAGTTGGATTTTTATTGCATACTCCAAAGTGAAGAATTATGATTTGGGATTCATGATGAGCAAATGTGTTCTGGTGTTTGTACATCCTTTTCATCTTCTCTGCCCCCGTCTATAGCTTGCCCCGGCTCAGAGCAGGGAACTTCTGCTGTCTGTAGGAGCGAGCACTGCCGAAGCAGCTTTGCCATTGCGCTTGTGAGAGGTGAAACACCACAGGCCCATCTGCAGCAGGAGTTGCTGCCCTCCACCCAGAGCAAGGCAGCTCTGGGTGCGGATGAAAGCTCCGTGCACACCCCAGCAAGCAGGCAGGTTGGGACCCCTCCGCAGCGCTGGGACGAAAGGGAAGCGCTATGATGGGTCCGCCACAGGGTTTTTCGCAGTTGTACGCATTTTGCCCCTGCGCTGGACCCCCGAACATCAGATCAGCCCCGAGCAGTGGTGGATGTGAGCCTTGAATGTGGCCACCACTTGAGTCCCTTAAGGTAAAAGTCTTGTTCTCACTGAGGTGCAGGCCATTGGGAAGAACAAATTTGGGGACTGGTTGGAGACTGAAAAGGTCCCTCTCCGGCAGCAGCCTGCGCTGGGGTGTGCTGCCAGCATCCTGCCCCCCCGGTGTCTGACGGAGCAGCTGCTCGCTTCTGCTCTGATCAGCTCCTTGAAGATTATTGGCAAGAAAGTTACTGCAGTTACGATTCAGAAACACCTCCCTCCGAGAGGGTTTGCAGGCACATTTCTGAGGGCTGCTATGGTGAATGTAGTTAAGGGGTGGTCCATCATCCAAACAGCATTTGTGTGCCTTTGCTGCAGCTCTCCTTGGCTCTGGAAGGACAACTGCAATGAGATAATTTTTCATTATGGACAAGAGAATTATGAGGTACAAACGAGTGTGCACAAGAAGATTAATAAATTACTCGGGATTAGCTTCAGTGATGGGTAGATCTGCTGTGTGCAGCGTTAGCCTGGCAGGAAAGACAGGATCCTGCGCAGTGTTTGTCACAGATCAGAAACACTAGCCCTTTGACAGATGCCACGTAGATCTTCATTTCCAAATTCACCCATCTGAGAAACATCTGTGTGCTTAGGCTGGCAAATCTCAAGGAATGCTCTGCCAAGCAGTCCGCTTCCGCTTTTATAGCTCCGTAATCCTCGCTTGGGACTCCTCCTCTGAAAAGAACAGAAGTGTGTGCAGCTCTTCAGGAAAACTGCGTAGGTCCAGGAGAAGTCTGTGAGGAAAAGATTCATGGCATGATCAAAAAGCACCCAGGCCTTTTACAGACAGGACTCAATAGGTGCTTTAAATAGTTATAAATAACAGCAAGGAGGAGAGGAACAGATTAAAGAGCTGAGTGCTGAGGTCTGTGCTGCGCTAGACCAGGCACAGCCCCGATGTTTGCTCCCTGCTCTTGCACAGCAAGATGGCCCCGGCGTCTCGGCAGGGTTGCGCACAGGCAGAAGCATCACCTCGGTGCAGGGGGATGATGCCAGCTGTGTAGCTGTCCCTGTTCGTCACACTGAATCAGAGAGCTGCAGGGCTCGGCTTAGGCATCTGATGTTCAGAGACTCTGGGATTTTCCCTGCAAATCCACCACAAAGTGAGCTCCCTTGCAGAATTTTCTGTGGTTTGCTGATCCCGGGTATGACACAATTGCTTTGTAAACAGAGCTGTTAGTAAGTGTCTGACTCTCAGATTGTTAGCCTGGCCTGCAGAAGTAAACACTCACCTGAAATAGTGAAACTGTGGGGAACTCTTATGTGCGTTAAATCCTGGTTCCAGCCCAGTTTGTGACACCCCAAGGCAGAGCATCCCAATGTCAAGATCCCTGGAGCTCTGAGGCTCTGCTGTGGGATACGCATGCTTGTAGCCTGCTCCATTGTCTGTACTGCTTGCAGATTGCTGTTTTATTATTTGTTACTGCTTCTTTTGCTGGTAGGTAAAGAGAAAAGGAAGGGATGGGAGAAAATGAGAGTGAAGAAACAGTGTGAGAAAGTTACACCCGCTTGGTATGCAGGTTCGGTCTGTTGAGGATATCCTCGAGGCAGGTCTGTGTGGACACAACCCAGATGCTTCTGTCATTGGTTTTGTATCGGTTTGATTCAGTTTTCTTTAGCAATGTTTATGCTACTGAGAGGTTAGACTTGGACCCCCCTTCCTGCTGGCAGGATGGCTATAGAGATACACTCTCAAAAATGTCACAGGGGCGTGAAGTGTCTAACGCTGCTTTGCTCTTAATCTGCGTCTATTTTGTTTCTTCCCTACGTGCTTTCCTTTTGCCATTAAACTGCACCAAGGAACCACTTCAGCTTTATACAGCTTTCCTCTGCGTATGACCCTGGCCTGCCAGGCAGACCTCCAGCTGAAATCTGGTTCTTTCCCTGCGGCTTGGCAGAGCGCGCGGCGTTCTCACCAGCGAACGCACACCTCGATGGCGCTGGGAGCCACCAGCCCATCTCTGAACCAGGCTTCTCCCACCTGGAGCAAATGCACACGCGTCCCGGCAAGCTCTGCTGCCACGGCACTCGCTGCCTGCAGAATCTGGGATGGCAATGCAAGGGGTTAAATTCTCTCTGGCTGTGCCCGGTCTCGATAATACCATAAATGATTCAAAAAGCTAAAAGCACCGTGAGTGCCACTGCAGGGCAGGCAGCAGCATTCAGGGAAAACCACGAGTGGTGGCAGGAGGCTTTGTCCCGAGCACTCGTGCTGGGAGTGACCTTGTGCCCTTGCAGAGGGAAGAGACTTAAATGGAGGGAGGGCTTGCTCCTCCACTGCTCAAGCTGTGAGAAAAGCACAGAAACAGTGAAGAAGCACGATGGAGAGGAAGAGGAGGGCCGTAGCCAGCTAGACTGAGCTGAGCTGCCTCCTGACTGTTGTGGTAATGGCATTCTCCGTGCAGGAGAGATTTGGAGATCTTGGCAGCTGTTTCATTAACACTAGGAGCACCCGTCTGTGGAGGCACCGCAGTCCTTACCGATGCGAGGGGTTTGGGGAGAGCAGCTGTCTCTGAACGCAGCTAGGTGTGGCATGGGGAAGTGCACCCCTCTAAAGCCTGTGCCTGCTGCACTTCTCGCACAAAACCCCACTTCCAGGCAGGAAAGCACTTGATGGGCTGATAAATCCTTTGCCAGAAACTCTTGCTTGTCTCAAAGTTGCAGGCAAGTGAGGGGAGCGGGGCCAGGGGCGTCGCAGCCTATGGGGCTCTGCGGGAGGGAGGCAGCGGCACAGGACCCCTCAGCGACACGGGGTGTGCGCAGCAGTCCCCAGCAGACTGAGTGGGGGCTGCGGTGGTACCTGTGTGAGCTTTGCAGGGAGATGCTTTGCTGTGAATGTCTGCTCTAGATCCGTGCTCCAACCATTAGCACTGAGGCAGTGGCCTGCCTGCCTGTGCTGCCTGCTGCAGTGCCAGGGCAGGAGCAAGGCAGGGCTGCCTAATATGGGGGGGGGGGGGGGGGCAGCTGGATGAACAGAGCTCCTCTTTTTTTTTTTTTAACACAGGGATGGTTCCCTGTGCATCCATCCTCATGTATAATGAAATGTAGTTGCACAAATGGAGAGAGAACTGAACCCACAAAACAAGCATTGAGTTAGCCTCAAGTTTCCATCAGTGCTTTTTGTTTGAAAGGTAATTATGCAGCTCTGCAGGATGCACAAATAAAGACAAATATGTCAGCAGAACACCTCGCAGCAGCCTAGACATGTGCAAGCAAACTGTGTGCATGAAGGGCACAGGTGGGAGATGGAGGCTTTGCTGTGCTTGCCAGGGGACTGACTTATTTAACTGCAGGCACATTTTCCAAGCTACATCTAATTTTGGCACGTAGCATTTTGGGAGTCCAAATGATCTTCTTGGACCCTAATTCCCAATGATGCTAGCAGCACCACAGCCATTGTGCAAGAGTGCTGAGACAGCTGTTGGACTTGGGGGCATTTGCTGTTTCCAAAGAGCAAGGGCAGCTCTCGACGTCCACCTCTCTCCTGCAGCCATGGGTCTCTGGCTCTCAGGACGGACGCTGGCCCCATGCCTGCCCAGCTGCCCTGGCCGCAGCGCAGCCCCTCCGGCAGTGTGCTGGTGCGGCCCCCGGGAGCCGCAGGGATGGCCCTCGCACGGAGGGTGCAGGCCCGTCGGGAAGATGTGTGAGTGAAGGCGCAGGCATCGCTTGCCATGTGCTCTAGAGCGGGTCTGTGATCGTTCGCTGTGTCCCTGCTTTTCTCCCTCCCCTTCGCAGCCTGCGGGTGAATTCCCTCAATCCCACGTCTCTTCCTGTGTCTTTTTGCGCGTGTGCCTCCACCCCTTTTGGAGTCACCAGCTCCTGTGCTAGTTATAAAACAAGGCCCGTTTCCCCAGGGGATTTTGAATTTGGAGCAATTCTGGGAAGTCTCTGGATTTTCCACATACAATCTGCAGCGGTCACTAGGGGGGTTTTTTTATGCTTTTGTGTTTTGTTTTGAAAGAAACCTTTGGAGAAGTATTACTAGCCTAGGGGCTGCCCCAATTTTTTCCATTTGTGCAGGCAAAAGAATATTGATGGGGAGGGGCAGAGACACCCACAGCACCCTCAGGGCTGAAGCTCTTTCATAGGAAATTGTTGTTTTCAGACAGATGAAAGCAGATCCCTTTCATTTTTTGTAAGTGCACGCAAAGGGATGAAAAAAAAGTGCTGTTCAGGTGTGCTAATATTGTCCCCTTGGATTCAGGCTCTGTCTTGGTGGAGCTTGCTCTCAACTAGTCTAAAATAAGGTGTTAAAGAATAGCAGAAGCATTTTGTTTTTAAAACAGTATCCCCTGAAAATGGGCCCCAGCAGGTTGACAGCACAGCAAGTCTGTCCGCTCTCCTGGCAGGGAGAGGCAAGGACACAGCACCAGGCTGGGCTGGGTCCAGCACCTCTGATGGAGAGTGGCTGCGCGGCTCCGCTTCACCCGGAGCTGCAGCCTGGTTGGGGCTGCGGCCCCTCGCCCACCCTCTGGCCTGTGCTGCTATGCCACGGCACTGGGGAAACCTCACCTAATCCTCTGCCCACATCTGTGCATCTACTGTATGCTCTTTTTTTTTTCCCCTCCTGCCAACAAGGAAGGCAGTGTGTTTTCTTAACATTTGAGGGCATGATTTATAAACAACCATTAATGCGCCTTTTAACCTCTTTTTTCATTGTTTAAATTTCAAATTTTTTGGATGCAAACTCCTTAAATCAGTTCAATATGCTCTGAAGGGCTTTGCTAGAATTTGAGTTGAATTGCTTCCAAATGGAAACACTTACAACACAAAAAAAAGCACATCAGTGATTTTAATTGACTCTCCACTGTGCGTGTACTCTTAAATAATTGAAGTGTTTCCAATACTTATAGATGCCTCGATTTGGCAGTGATTTGGGTATAGGCATAAAAAAGAAAGCAGAATATAGAAGTATTATACCTAGGGCTTCACAGGGGATTCGCTCTGGATTTAATTGGGATGCCTGTAAAGCTATGCAGAACTTTGGCAATGAAACTGGAAACCAGGTGAGCTCTTGGTGAACCTGTGTGAGTTTTGGTACAACCTGAGTGGATTTGAGGTTTTGGATGGAAACCAGGCAAAATTCACTGATTTCACCTGATCCTTCTTTTAAATGTTGGGGTTTATTTTTAGCTTGATACACAAAACCAAATCTGAGGTCTCTGTATTTCCTTGTTTGGGGGCCTTTTTGAATGAGGCAGATTGAAAACTGGTCATTTGAGGATTGGGCCATTCTTTCCTGGAGGATCTGTGATGTTCTCTGCTGGCTCAAGCTGACATGGGGTTGGCTTCTGCACTAAGTCATGACAGGCCAGGCTGGTGATGTATTCCTTCACTGTCAAGTGCCAGCTCAGTGCAAGCTTGAGCTCTGGTTGCAAACAAGAAAAAGGTCATCAAGAGAATGCAAAATTTGCACCATAAAACTGCAAGATTTGCTCTCATGAAGTTTTACTGAAGTAAATTCCTCTTAATCCATCTAGTATAAAATTTCATAGGCATGATTTTTACAGTCGCAATACTACTGGAATAAGAGAGGCAAGTTATCTTGTACAAAGCCACTTTCTTGTGCGATGAAGGTGCCCATCTAGCACTATCTCAGCAGGATAGGTGTCTGTACTCCTTGTCTGGGCTGGCCAGGCTGCTGCCCCTTCCCCCTCCTTTCTGCAGAGGCACCTTCCCTGCACCCCGTGCAGAAGGACCCTTCCCCAGGGCACCCTGCCCCGATGTTGGTGGAGCTCCCTCCCCACGCACACACAGCTCGGCTATGCCCCCAGAGAGCTGGAGGATGTCCGGAATGGGGAGGAGAGCGCCTGGCTGCCAGAGCAGGGTGGTGGCAGTGGAGGAGGTTTTGGGGGGTGGGTGGTTCCCACGCGGGGCAGCCGGCTGGCTCCCGGGCAGACCCTGTACGCCAGCTGGGAGACACCCAGCGAGGGCTTGATGTGCTGGCTCCCTATTTCTAAATCAGCTTTTCAGCCTCTTTCCATCCCGTGACATTGACAGGCGTGGGATTGCCATCCACTGCCACAGACTCGAAGGACCACGCTGGTGTGTGTAGAGGGTGGCAGGGCTGAGAGACCGCTCTGTAGCACCCAGATGGGAGAGGATGCTCAAGAGCAGAGGATGGTCTGTGCTTAGAATAAAACCACTTCAGATCTTTGTTTGGCCAAAAGACCCTGTCTAACCATTTGCTGTAATAAACAAAGTTGTTGGTTTTAAGAGCATCATGTTACATTCAAGTAATTTTGTGTAGAAATACAATTTTTGTCATAGAGCTTTATTACTATAAAATTTGTATTAAGAATTAATCTTTCATTTAAAAATAAGTAGAAAAAAATTCATTTTTCCACTGTATTTTTACTTGGTTTATTCTTTTTGAATTCTTAGTAGGGGAAGAGAAACTTAGGAAAAGGAAGTAGAAGGAGGATTCTGTGTCCTCTCTTTCCTTTTCCCCTGAAGAAAACTGGGTGGGGGGAAATAATTTTTCTGTTGTTTGCTTGCTTTTAAAAATTGGAGAAATAGCAGCTACTCTTGCATCTATTTTCTCTTATTTAAGGCTATTTCACTAGAGTGGAAAGGGAGAACTGTAAAAGTGAGCCTGGATGCATAAAAATGCAAACCATAAATGACTGCAGCATTTTAAGCAATGCTAGTTGTTTATTTCACTTTCAGATTTTAACAAAACATTACTGTATGTTTTCTTTCAGTAGCTTTCATGATAGTGTTTTAACAACAAAGAAAATACTCAAACTAGTATCCAAAGTTTCACCAACTTCTACCTGGCATGCAGAGCTAGGAGACCAAACATGCCAAATGCACTGAAATAAGACCAAGCTGGAACAAAACATTCATCTTTAGTATTAAGGGCAATTAAGGTTTTCTGCAGATAACCAAAGACAGGGCAGAAGCTGCCTTCTGTGGAGGTTTTAAGTCCAGATGAGGCAGAGGTTCGCTGTAACACAAGCATTACTTATCCAGATCAATGCAGAGCTCAGCAACAGTGAAAGCTCAAGCTAGATTGTCCAAATTGTTTGAGGTTTTTTTTCTGAGGATAAAACATAGGAAAATGTAGAGGCTGGGTTTTTTTCTTTTCTGCACACTAAAAATACCTGTGTCAGGTTTTAACATATGAACCTTCATAGAGTTAGCTTTGTTCGTGTTTGAACTCCAGCTGAAATAGTTTCAAAAAATCCACTCTCCTGTAAGCCGGGATGGTTTCTGATGCTGTCTCTGGGCTCGCAGAAGCTGCCCTGCTGCTGCCAGGCCGTGGTGTGGCCCCGCTTGGTGCTGAGGGCTGGAGCAAAGGTCCGTTTCCAGCTGCTGAGCAGAGCCGGGTGGTTGCAGCGAGCTGGGGATGGCGGCAGGGTGGCCTGGGGGAGCGTTCGGCCTCTGTGAGGGCAGCCCTGCAGCTACCGGAGCAAACACCAGAACTGCGCTTTCCTGGTCGCTTACGCATTTCAGGTACCTACAGCGGTATGCGAAATGCATCTTGCTTTTTTCTGCTTGTGTTTATGAGATATTCCTCTGACCTTTCTTATTTTCCCCAAAGAAGGAAGCTGCGGTTTAGTAGTGCAAATACTGCAAGCACGCTAAAGAAATGCCAAAAACATTCAAAACACATGTATGATCCTGTGTTGGTTTAGGCTCCGTTTGAAACACGTCAGGATGCTGCTCAGGGCAGTATCTGGACCTGCGTGTAATCTTCTTGAGGCTTATTCCTGCACACGAAATTTAATGAAAACCTCCTGAAGACCCGGAGGGTCGGGCAGATGGGCTTGTGGCCGGGGGGACGCACCCCCTCGGGTTTCTCCTCTCCAAGCCCGGCCTGTCGCCGCTGTGGGGAGCAGCAGCGGGTGTCGGTTTTGGACGCAGGGCGGTCACTGAGCCTCCTCAGAACCCGCTCGGCCGGCAGCGCGGTGCGCGGGGTTGGGGTCGTGAGCCGGGGCAGGCCCACGGGAAGGGCCTGGCTGCTCCTGCCGTGGCGTGACCAGGGTCGGGTCTGGCTGCAAATCCCAGTGCTGGGTTTGTCCTCGGCGGCCACACGCTTCCCCCTCTGCACCATAACGGCACCCACGGTGGGGAGCAACCCTGTGGGCATCTGGGCTTTTGTTTTCACTCCATTTTCCCTCATTCATCATTGCTGGGGACAGGCGCGAGCCAACCCTAGCTGCGGGTACTGGAGTTTGCCCAAATGATGTTGCCGGTTCTGTGGTAACGATGCCTCATTTGCCACTATCATGAGAGCTGCTGGAGTACTTTGATCAGAGTGGGGGCATCTGGTGTGACTGAGTAAAACCGAGGGGAAAAAGGGGCCGCTGCCCCAGGCCAGGCAGCAAAGATGGCGCTCTGGGGTGTGTGCATGGAGGTTGGCGAGGCGGTGGCTGAGCCACGGGGCTGCTGCCGGTGTCCCTGGCTTCCTGGGGGCTGCCAGCCTGGGACAGGGTGCTCCCCGGGGCCGTGGGACAGGCAGGAGCAGGCAGTGGGTCACAGCCTGTGCTGCCTGCACAGCCCTGGCTGGGCTGCAGAGTATCCCTGGAGGCAGAGTGTGAATCTGCTGGATTTGGGTGTGGGACCCCTCATGGAGAGGAATTGGCCCTTCAGGTTACACCTGATGCTGCAAAGTAGTGTTAAAACCACAGCGTACTGTCTGCTTTTTCTTCATGGGCATAGCTAAAAGTTTTCAGTGTTCAGAGCACTGAATTTCTGATGTCAAGTAGATGATCTCTGAGGATCTGACGTATGCTTGTCCATTTAGATGAAGAAGCAAAAGTAGTCAGAAGTTATTTTCAAGATTTTTAAAATCTTAAGGTGGGAAAGTTACCCATGGAGTTAAGTAGTTAGGAAGGAGGTGTTACTTTCAAGCTTCGTTATGAGCAAATGTGGTTCTAGGCTAGACTGCAGTTTGTTACTGACAACACTGACTATGTCAGTTTTTCCTGTGATAAGGGTGGAAGCCCGAATCAGTATTAGAAGGAACCCAATAGAAAATTTTTTCATGTTTTATTCCTTCATTTTAAAAGGCTGCTTTTATTTTACTATATCTGTTTCTCTGATTTTTAAAAACATCCAATGTGAAATCCAGATTCCAGGCCAAATTCTGCCTGTCTCAACTATTTAATATCACTTTTTTTTTCCAGTATGTTTCTAGTATGGATAACATAAGCATAGTTGTGTTTACTACACAAAACCATACAATCCTCAATGGCATAGTAATTTCTGTCTCATCTTATTGCAACGCATCTTACAGTCTGAGTTTAGCATCCCACAACTAGACTGTATGTTCAGATTTCAAACAGATTCACCGATGCCATCAGAACCCAAATGGCCAGGCAGCAGAGGGATTTGGCCCACCAAAACAGACTAAAATGTTTCTTTCTTGAATACAAAATGTGTCTGTTATTTTGATAGCATGTAATATCTATTTCTAAAGTATGTGATGTCTGCATAACGGCATGCATACTACACTGCATGAAACAAAGGCATCCTATAGGTTCTTCTGCCATTTCTTGCTAGGAAGGAGATGACACGAGGCATGCTATACTATAGCAAAACATACACATTATGTATATTTTCCAAAGTCCAAACCATCACCTGCTCCTGCAGCAATTAGTTCATTAGATTTCATGCTGCATTGGCACAAGTTGTTCAAACAATCAGAAAAGCGTGCGGGCAGAGAAACTCATCCCCTGGCATGCAAGCTATGCACGTGGGGAAGATGCAGAGGAAAAAGAAAAAAGCTGGAATTTCCAGTGACTGCAAGCATGCCGCCCAGAGCACGTCTCACAGGATGAGCAGTCTAATGAAGCACAGAGCATGCAGCTTCACTTTCTGGGGCTCAGACAGTAACCCCGTCCTCTTACCCAAACATTGGCTGCACATCATCATCTGAGGCTGCATCATCAGGGTGTCCAAGGCAGAAAAAAAAATGAGGGGTTTGCTCTTTTATTTCCTGTTGTTCCCTGTGACTTTGTGCATTTCCTCTCTCCCCAGCCTCAAGGTCAGATCCTAACAAGGTCTAGGGTGGCTAAAGGGCACAGTTCAGTCAGGTTGGGGCAGCATCAACCAAACTAGTTAAAGATGCTAACCTCTCTGCAGTCTGGCAAGACAAACTGTAGGCAAATAAAGACAATCTTTCTCTCAAGCCTCAGAAGGGAATTGCATTTGAAGCCTGAGAACATCCTGCAGGCACGTGCGTGGCAGGAGGCTGTGTTTTGCAAGCCTCCCACCCCTGCCGGAGGGACCCCTGTGGTCCTGAGCTGTCCCAGGCAGGGTGGAAAGCAGCCGAGGGGCAGCCCAAAGCTTTTGCTGTCCTGGCTGCCAGTCGTGCCCTCAGTCATTTGCCTGTTCCCTGTTACTGCCTGCTGTACCGAGTAGCTTTTTCCTACAACTTAATTACCTCTGTCCTTCCTCCTGTGCCCTGAGCTGCGTGAGCAGAGGAACAGTCTGAATTTGGCCAGGAATTAATAGATGCTAAAGCATCTCTGCTCTGGCTGTTGACATGTTTCCAACCTGGAATAATTAGGAAATATCAAGCATCTTGGAAAGCAGTTGACTCCCATTAGATTTCCAGTCTGATCTCTGAGCCAAAGGAATCAGATAAGATGTGGTGATGTTGGGGAATGCTTATACAAACCAGACTCGCCCTTCTTGCATGCTGTATACATGAATGCCTTACAAGCACCAATCTTTCAGTAAACATCTCAATAAGTAGCCTCCAATGTAAGAAATAATTAAATCCTCTTCATCTCCCTGTTAAATCCTTCCTGTATTTTTCTCCTTTGTGTTAGTACATCTCTTCCTGAGCTGTCTTGCTGGCACTGGTAGTATTTCTGAGCGATTGCAGTCTCTTGTGCATGCACGGTGGGCTTGGCAGCACGCACGTGACGTCTCCTCTACGTCCCCATGTCATGGCCCTGCTCTGCCTTTGCATAGGTGCTGGCTCTGTGCAAGGCACCAAGAGGTGGTGGTACGAGCTGTGACCCCAGGAGTCCCTGGGTGCTCAAAGACCTCAGGACTGTGCGCTGGGTGCTATATCCGTGTGCTGCATCAGTCTGTGAGGCTGTGGCAGTGGCAGGAGGTTGCTAAGCTGTTGTTGAAGTCATTTGCCAGGTTCTGGATAATGCTGGTGGCCAGCACCCCATGCTCAGATGCTCAGCTGCAAGAAGCCTCTTGCTTGGTTCTTGTTAGATGGTGGGACCTGTTACACAGTCCGTGTACTCCAAGCAGGGTGGAGGTGGGTTACAGCTGAAGCACCCCAAGCTCCAGACGGTCTCCTCTTCCTTTCTCACATCTGTGCAGCCCACGACACAGAAGTGCGGAGGCGGGTTCGGTCTCTGCTCAGGTCAGCTGCAGTGTACCTGGAGGCAGCCCATCATGGTTCTCGCACCTTTCAGGTTGTGACAAGAAATACAAAAGCTTTTTGAGGTTTCTCTCTGTGTCACACATATAAGACATTTGCGTCATGTAATTAATTGTCCCCATGGTGCAAATATCCAAGAGGAAATAAATAGTTTTAAAGGTGCATAACGTCTGGGAAGCATGCACTGTGCTCTGATCTCTGGGGAGCAGCTTGATTTCCTGAATGCATTTTGAACCTACCACTTCTGACAGATCTCTGTGTTTCTCCAAGCCATTTGCCCATCAGTTACAGAACCCACTTCAAGCCCAAAATAAGGTTACCGATGTTTTCTAGTATTTTTTTATTAACCACCTCCACCATCTTGTAATTTAAAGCACCTGTCCATTTAAATTTTCCTTCTGACCTACTAAATAACCTGGCATGATACATACAATGAAACTAATGGCTTTTGGATGATGTTGTTGAAAACTAGCTTATGAAAAGTGAGTTGAACGAACCACACTGCAGGAAATCCTTTTCATACCCTCTGGAAAACTGAGCTGGAACACCTTTCTGGTTCAACCTATGGGGCTGAATTCCTAAACAGTTATCACTCAATTTGCACTTGAAAAATGAGGACTGTCTTGTGATTTCTCAGCGTTGTTGGTGTCAGTGTGCAGCCCTTCCTGTGGCATTTTGTGACAAATGCCAGAGGCTTTGCACACCCAGGTGCATGGCGAAACCAAGAGCACTTGTCCACTAAAGACAGAGCCGTGCAAGAGACTATCCACTGCCTTCTGCTTCACTTATTCTTACAAAAATAAAGATTTGCTTTGGTTTTGTTTTATTTTTCAAGGAGCAATGAGTAGATTTTCTTCCAGCTAGAGCCAAAGCAGCTCTGTGCTTTTACTCCAATTACCACTTTAGTATCTGTGAATCCGTAAGCACAAGCTTGGCAAGTTCACGAGAAGGGCGCAGGCAGCGCACGGTGCTGGGTGAAATGGCACGTTGTTGTGGTGCTCCAGGTATTTTCAAAGGGGGCTTCTGGGGGGTTCCTGAAGCTGGGAATGCCAGTGCCAGCGCAGACTGTGTGGGAGGCGTAATTACAGACCCGTCCAGGAGTCCCCTCCACAGGGGTGCGCAAAGAGCAGAGACCGGCCCGAGCGGCCGGCCAGGCGTGCTGCCGGCACGTTGGGCAGAGATGGCTCAGACCTGGCTCCCCACAGCAGGCAGGGGTGCCGGTGCTGACAGCCGTGAGGCTTTCGGTTTCTCAAAGCACTCCGCTGAATGGGGCGGCCGTGTCAGCCCTGGCCATGGGTGACGGGGCTTTGCAGGCTTGTCCTCTCGCAGGTGTCACTGCGCAGGGGACAGAAGCCCTGGAAGCAGCCCTTTGCGGGAGCAGCTGGGTATTGCTGAGAGTTACGAGTGCTAACACTGCTGCAATGGCTCCCCCGGGTGCAGCATGGCGTGGAGCTGCTGCGGGGGCAAGTGGTGACAGCCTCACGGGTGACCAATTTACAGGGGCAGAATTCCCATACAGCTACAGACAGAGGGGAAAGTCCTTACTTTCAGAATGAAGCGTGCAAATAAACGGTTACCAACCCAGAGCGATGCGAGGTGTTTGCTGCTGTCAGGCAGCTACCCTCCGGGCTCTCGTGCAGGTTCCCCGCAGGAGCAGTAACCAGCTCTGAGCGTGTGAAGCAGCGACGTGCCTCCCTGGTGGGAGCTGCAGCAGGAGCTCCATCGCTTGTCGTTTCCACGGGGCTGCTCAGGCGCTGCAGAAAGCGCCGGCTCTTGTCAAGGGAGGCAAGTACAAGCACGGAAAGAGGCTTGTTTACAGAATGCTTTCTCTTCATTTTCTGTAATTGGACATCACGTTTGTAACAGAGCTCTTAGAAATAAGTAATGTCAAAAATGGGTTTTTTGCAAAAGGCTTTTTAAACCAGTTTCATTATGGAAAGTGTCAGTTCTGATTGGACTCTTACGATTTCCTTTAGGAAAATGTTCTGAAATTTTTGATGTGGGTGCATTTGTATTTAAAATGTATTTTAATTTGTGATTTGGTGTGAGAAAAAATAATGGGTTTATGCTGAAATTACCCTAATGAAGATCATCTTTTTGAATTGAAAATTTTGTCTGAATTCTAGCTGATTCTAAGTGCTATCTGGGACCTTTCCTATAAAACAGCCCAGAATAGATTAAGACTTTACAGGCGAGTCATATAGATCATATGTAATCCAAGTCTTATTTTATACACCTTTAGAGGAACTTTCACAGGGAGTTTTTTCATTTATTCATGTTTTTCATAGGGAAAGTTGGACACAGGGAAAAGTAGAGATTTGATTTCTTCCGATCCTGAGGAGTTTTACTTGGACAGGGAACCACACTGCATGCATTTCATTTAATTTCATTTTCCTATTTGGCCACTTGTCCTTGCTGCCAGCCCCCCAGCAGCACCGCATCGAGCGAGAGCGAGCGGCAGCGAGGGAACACGAGCGCCTGGTCAGTGCGGGCGTGATGCCTTCCCTGCACCGCGGGTGTGCTCCCCGGCAGGAGGGGAAGCGGGGATCCCCACGGGGATGGGCGTTGGGAGGGTCGGCGTGGGGCAAACCCCCAGCGCCTCACTGGGTGCACCCGCTGAGAGCGGCACAGAGGGGAGCGGTGTCACACCGGGGTGGCCGTGCCCTGGCGCCGTACTGCCCTGCTCGGGAGAGCACGCTGCTCGTCCCGCAGCGCCTGCTGTGAAAGGCACAGGAAAAGCTGCTATGTTAACGCTGAGTTGTGATTTTGAGCCTTCCGCCCACTTCTGCCAGCTGGCTGAAAGGTGACCTCGTGTGCATCGCCAGCAGCCCCAGGAGGGCTGTCGTGCGGCCTCTTGCCCGCTCTACTGCTGTGTGCTACCAGCCAGCCCTGAATAGTGCCTGGCTAGCCAGCCTTGCGTCGTTTTGGGAGGCAGGCGATGCCAGTGTCTGATTTCTCCGGCAAGTCTGTCCCATGGACTTGCAGAGACAGCGGCTGGGTAACGTACGTCCGCTGCCCGCAAATGAGCCCTGTAATAATTTTGTCTGTCCAGATACCAGATAGCATCTATTACCCCCCGGATTAGACCTCCGCAAGCTCGGGCACAGTCCCTGGCAGAGTGTCAGAGCCTAATGCCACTAGAAGGGCTGTGACAGCTGGGACGGAAAGATTACCAGTCATTCGAGATGAGGGAGCCCCTGGAGCCCTGGGTTTGGTTATATATTTAGAAGCTATTCTTAGTAACTGTGTAGGATGCCACTATCCATAGTTAGTTACAGATTGAGGTTATGTGGTGCTCTGTGGTGTTGTCTGTGGATCATTAGTGACATCCACTTTTGAATTATATGCAGCATAAAATACAAATAAATAAGCCAGACATTAAGGTGACCATACACAGTACACCATGCAGGAAAACAGCTAGAAAGAGAAAAGCCTGGAAGAAAAGCAATCATGAAAGCACAGAGACTAGCCAAAATAAACACCTCAAACAAATTCTCGTACTCAAAGAGAGCTCACGGGGCCATAAGGAATTAATACTGGATAACATTTGATGGGTTTTTCCCTTTTTAAGCAAGGCCTTCAAATATTTGAAGGCTCCAGCACCAGCCTTCAGGTGCGTCTCAGGCTCCCCAGCTAGCCGTGCGTGCTGCTCCACAGTGTGACGAAGCAGACCCCGACCCCCCAGAGTTCGGGGAAGCGAGGACAGGATCAGGCACCCGTGGATGGGCACAGCCATCGTCCTGGGCGCAGCGTCTACCAGGGCGTTGCGCCGGCAGGAGGAATGCTGGTTTCTGTGCTGTGGTCCCAACAGAAATCCGCTTGGGTTTGGCAGAGCATATTGTGCTCAGAGGATGCCCGATGCCAGAGATGCCTGGCAGATGCCCCCGTCCACAACTGAGGTCACAAAAGCAGGGAGTTTCTGTTTTTTCACAGAAAGCCACTTCTCCTGACGGCCAGTCAGGCATCGTTAGCTACATCCTGGCAAGGGCTTGCCACAGGCCTCTGAGATTTGTCATAGTGAGTAAGAAAAAGATAGTTCAAGAGTTAGGTAATGATGTGCGCTGAGAATTGGAGACTGCAGAGATAAAAGGCAACTAGTAGCAAAGCAAAAAGACTGACACCACTTAAAAGGGCAGGAGAAGTAAAATGGCTAGACACATCATAGCCTTAATAGGAAACACATGAGAGATGTTGATCAGAGAATGCTGGCAAACAGATGAGGTCTCTGAAAAGAAGAAAAAGAAAAAAAAAAAAAGGAGGAAACAGAAAACAAGATGGAAAGATAAAATTTCAAAGCAAGCCCTAAATGGGTAGCAGTTCCAGCTAATAGGAAGACCTGTAGTGATTTTGCCAAGTAGTACACAGAGAAGCTGATGATCATTAACATCTTGATAAATTTATTATCAGACAATTCGGTCCTGTCAATTTCAATTCCTTCCAAGAAACTAGAGGTGGTTTTGTAACGTGAGTAAAAGTAAGTGAATCCCTAAAACAACCAATCCTCATTGTTTACATCTTCATATACTAAATATTCAGGAGTTAACAATACAACGGGCAGGAGATCAACCACTGCCGGAGTTGGGGCCCGCAGCCGCATCACCTTCCTTCATCTGCTCCAGCGCTGCCTGCGTCCCGCCGCAGGGATTGCCTGCCGGCTCCTGGCACAGATGAGGAGTAACAGAGCGAGTCCCCGCTCTGCGCCACAGCTTCCCACCTGCTGCACAGTTTCTAGGAAAAGCTCTCTTTAACATCCACCCTGTGAAAATGGAGAAAGAGGCAGAGAAGCTCCAGCGGCAGGTTCAGCAGCAGTGAGCTGGAGGCACATCCGTGGGCCCCGGCACTGCTGCAGGGAGATGCCGGCAGGGCTCGGGGGGCAGGTTCCCATTGGGGAGACGCTGATTTGTGTGCGTGCTGCTGCTGGCAGGGCTTTATGCAGTGCAAAAGCTACATCTCCATAGACCCAGCTCAGCAGGGAGGGGAGCCACTCTCCATGCACAGAGCCATGAAGCCCTATGGAGAGAAGAAAAACTGAATTTCAGCAGTCCTGTCTGCTCCTGCCACCACCTGGAGAGCCGCTCCTGCATTTCCTCCATCGCTTTCTGAAGGATTCACAGGCTCTAAAACCACGCTGAAGTTGTTCACGGCGCGGGGAGTCACTAACTTGCAACTCGCTGCCAGTAAGGCACAAAAAAAGCACAGAAATTTCAACGAGAGCCGAAGAGTTGGCTGTCGCACAGGAGGCACGCCTGCTACACTGTGCTCTGCACACAGGATACGTCACAGCAAAAGCAGCGTCCGCGGAGGATTCGCTCGTTTGCTTTATGGAGCTTGATATACCTTGGGTTTTTTTAAGTTAATTATTCATGCCTCACACCATGTTTTGCAGCAAGGCTCTGCCACATTCTAAAACTAAAAATAATCTTCTTACATTTTTAATCAGGCTTCGTTATGAATGGCAGATGCTTGAAACCGAAGTGAAAATCATCATCAGTTGTATTTATTGGCTAAATTCCTGCTACACTCAAAGCTTGAGAAAAATCAAACACATTTGACAGCTGGTAGAATGAAAGGAAAGGATAAATCTTACCCTGACAACATACACCATATTTACCATGAGCTGTTAAACTCAAAGAAGCATCAGCCTTCACCCAGAATACCATTACTGCTGTAACGGGGCCCTTAAATTACTGTGCAGTTATCAGGGGAGGAGAGGTTTGCTCTGCGGATGATGGGGTGTGCCTGCGGTCCTTGTTTGCACGGTGCTGCTCCGTCCAGGTGCTGCGGCACGGGAGTGCAGCTGCGCCCGCCGGGGCGGTGGGCTGGGCAGGGGTCCGTGTGTGTCGGCCTCCAGCTCCCCAGCAGAGCTGCGGCTGCCGCTGGGTGCTCTGGAGCAGCACTCCCTGTCTCGCCCGCCTGTTCCTCAGCAAAGCTGGTCACCCTGCGCCGATGGCGTGGAGGTGTTGGAGACGTGGAGAGCTCCTGAGCTTCTCGTTAGCTTCACGTTTTGCAGCAAGCTACTCTTGGTGTCTGTAGATAAATGCCTAACAAACATGACCACTTAGAAGTCTTCAAGACCAGAGTTGTGTTGCTGTGCTCGCTCCAGCTCCCCCACGTGCGAGACAGAAACCGCACGACGCTTCCCGGTTGCAGAGCGCGGGCCGCAGCGATGGAGCCATGCGGCAGGGATGGGAGGGCGAGGGCAGCCGGGGCCGTGGGGCAGCCGGGACCGTGCCCGGGACGGCTGCAGCCCAGCAGTGCCGCGGGGTGGGGGACGCTGCAGTGCCCGGTCGGGGACAGCATCCGACCCCTGCAGCCCTTCTGTAAACAAGGGATGATCGATATCTCTTCGATCAGGGCACCAAGATGATTTCCCAGTAATTTAAGTACAGAAAGATAAAGTTTCGGCTAACTTGTTAACCTGATTGGTGAGCACTAACTCCAGTGTCACATTTCACCCCCAAATAATTGGGGAATTATGATTTGCATTCATTCCCTCTTCACCTGCGGGTCAGAGGTCTGCTGCATGTCCTACAGCATTTGAACAGCTGTTTTGAGGTAATGGTAATATGTCGCGTACTTCGGAGTCGCTGGGGTAGGTTACATCATAGTGAGCAAACTTAGCAGGGCGACCCCTTCCATCCCACCTAGAGAGCACGGCGTAGCCTCTGTGTGTATTTCTTATCACAGCTAGTTACGTGACTCTTGCTAACTTTCTGTTGATATATATTTTATGGGTTTGTATTGCTTGAAGACTGTCTGTCTATGCAATACATTCCTAAAGAGAACACTGAATAAAAAAAATATGTTTGAAATAGAAGTGCATGAGTTACAGAAAAATCCCATTTTACTACCAGAGGTTTGCAGATTATTATTTGGGTCTGTTTTCACTTGATTTCAGACTATGCAGATTTATTAGGTTACAATTAAATATTGGGGTAAAATAATTCTGCAAATGAGTGATGTACTTTTTTTATAATACAATGCTCTGTATCTATAGCAATTAGTATGTTACAATTTTAAGTATTATACTTAACTCTCTACTGAATGTAATCAAACCCAAATTCCAGCATCTTTCACAAAATAAAATCTATCTACAAAGGGCAATAGAAGCGGCTACCCTTATCTAATTCAAAAATGAACTACAACTTTACACTAACAAGAAACAACCCCAGCTTTTCACAGCAGAAAATATTTACCCAAGCATTAGCACTTCTGAGCTTCAGATAGGATTAGAAGACGCAATGCCACTAAACACCGAGGAAGGTGTGTAACAAAAGGGCTTTATTTAGGTTTCGAGCATGCGAGAGGCAGCGTGCCCTGAGAGACACACGTGCTGCGTGCGAGGCGATGCGTGTTCAGAGGCAGATATGGCAAGGATGGGCTTTTGTCTTTTGATTTCCCATCTGCGTTGTCAATCACAGGCCATCTCACCCTGGCCCAGTCTCCTCCCCACATCCCTCCTGCATCTCCCATTCTGAGCCCATCCCACTGACCCGTGGCGATACACGAGGTCCTTTGCCGTAAACCATTCGCCCACCTGATCTCCAGCTGAAGCTGCAGCGAGATTTTTCTCGCACGCTATGATGCATCTGTTTGGCCTCAGCTCTCACCGCCATCAGCACCTTTCAGTGCCAGCTAGGAAAATATTTCACCCTCATTCCTGATGGTGTCAGGACCCCTTTGCTTTCCAACAGCACGTTCAGCAAAGCAGGGAGGAGAGCTGGTCCATCAGCTTACAGCTCTGACGTTGAAGTGTGAGGGTTAGCCATTGGTCTTTTTGTCCCTACTACGACCAGCAGCACTGAGCCCAGCAGCATCCTTCTTCCCAGAGTCGCTTTCTTCTGGCTTAGGCCTTTTGCATCTTTGTCTTATGAATTCCCCACCAAATTCACTTCAATGCCCCATTTCCTTCCCTCCACACTTGCACGGTGCAGAGGGAGCGACCCTCCTTCTGTGCTGACTTGCCACCCTGCTCTGTCAGCTCCCGCGTCCGCAGGGAGGGACGGGGCTCCCAGGCTGGGGGTCGAGGTGGGTTGTGGAGCTGTGACAGGATGCGTTATCGACTGTTCACTTACAACCACCAGAAGTTATCCGAAAACTCTGGCAACTTTCTGAAGCAAGCAGCTTTCCCATATCTTTGTCTTCTATATATCTATTTATTTTTTTCCCGTGTTACTCAGTTTACTTCTCAATCACATCTGAGCGTCTGCAATTACTAACATGTTTTGCCGGGGTTTCCTGCTCAGATGACTCTCTTTGCTCTGTGAGGGACAGCACAGAAATAATTTTAAAGCCTGCATTTTAACTAAGCTTTTCCTTTTACTCCCTTGGGGATACAGGTGAAGAGTCATATGAGTTAGATTGACCCTAATTAAACATCAGTATGGGCTACGGTAGGCTTCCTCCTGGTCCTGCAGCTTCTGCCCAGAGGCATAACTCCATGTCTGACCCTTCCCTGTCCCTGCTGCTGCTTCCCCTCCAGACCTGCGCAGCTCGAGGCCGCAGTGGGAAAAGGCAGAGGAAGCTCCTTCTGGGCAGCGTGCAAAAAAGATGCTGCCCTGGTTGCTCCTAAATGCTTTGACCGGGGCCGGCATCAGCCCTGTGGGCGCACAAATAAACAGCCTGTGCTGGAAACGGGCTTTTGCCAGATGAAGGGAGAAGAGGTTGACAGAGAGAAAAATTGCATTTTTAAACTTCAAAGCACATTTTGCCAATTATGAAACCTATTAAAGTCGGTCGCTAGGAAGCATACCAGGGTGGGTTTGTGGTGTGCCCTCTGCCTGTGGAGGGCTGGGTGGACCCGGAGGAGCAGCATCTCCCTGCCAGTCTCCTTTTGTTTGCAGAGTGGCGCTTTACACAGAGCCATAGTGTAGACAATGTGTAAACTGTTGGGAAAGAAGAAAATGATTTTGGGTTGAGCGCTTTGTCTGAACTTTGTCCTTTTCTCAAGCAAAAGAAAATATTATTTCACCCTTTAAAGAGCCACACATAATAAGAGGCAAAATGTCAAGACCAATGTTGATATAAACCCCCAAGGAAAACAAACATCTATGTGGCTTCTCCAAAAGGTCTCACTTCCTCACCCCTCTCCCCTGGTTTAAACAGATTTAGTAACTGAGGAGGAAGGGGGGAGGGAGGGCTTCTCCTCTGGTCGCTGCTGAAGGTCCTCCACACGGACCCAGTTCTGTGGCGTCCTCAGCGTAAGGGTCCAGCCCTGCACTCGGCACCCGGCAAGATGCGCGTCTGGGGTGGTAAAACCTCTGTCTCTCCTGAGAAAAGCTGGGTGCACGAGGCAGAGAGGGGAGCATGGAGCAGGACAAAGCCACGGACCTGTTTTACAGTGCAGGGCAACGCAGACTCTGCAACGGAACATGTCCTGTGCTGCTAGGAGGACAAATGCTTACCAGCGCGCGCTGCTTACACAGTGCTGCAAAGTGTCTGGGAATGGTACGGGAGGCCTGGGCGCACCGAAATCGTCACACTGTTACCTGGTTGGATCCGTTGGCTTTTTCAAAGAGTTATGTGGGGTTAGAGCTGTTGGCAGCTGGCACCAAGGAATATAAAATTGCTTAAACGTAGAGTCATCCCATTCTTGTATTATCTTTAGTAAGAGGTATAGCGCAGCCTGGGGTGACTCGGAAGGTGTGCTGCATGTTTACTTCTGCTCCCACCATCTATCTTCACGGCCCCTGTTGGTCTCATCTTTCCCCTTGAGCTCTGCGCTCCTCGGCGTCCTGATGCTGCGAAGGGCCTAGTTTGAAATGACTTTTGTTCTGTTGCTGCGGACAGGTTCAAGCTGTTCCAAAGCCATTCTGCAGTTAGCCTGAAATATGAAATTCCCAATGACAATGCTGTTACCAGAAAGCACAGACACAGTAATTCCCACCCACAGCAGCAATAACTGTCACATGGTGCCACACAAAGTACAGAAATTAATAATTAAAAGCCTTGAACAGGCTTTGGAAGAGCTGTGTTATTATGTGCATCAGAAACCGGATAAATCACAAGCAATTCAGAAGTATATTCCCAGGTTCACTCATAACCATCATGGTATTTGGAGTCCCTTTGGGAGCAATAAACGACAGAGAGTCCATATTATAAAAATAAACATGAACTTAAGTGGCAAGGATTCATTTAAACCAAAAGGGAAAAGACTTTACTACTTACACTATCAGTTTAACATAAGTAGAGAGAGTTTTACCTTGGAGTATATGCCCAGTGCTAGGAGGGGACCACAGCGGAGGGAAATGGTTGACGATGTCTGCCTCTCCTTGAAGCTGTTTCCGGCACAACAACTATGGGTTTTCTAACTAAATTCTGCAAAATATGAGCCCTCAAAGTGCTGTTCCAAAGTGAAAATAAAAGGTAAAATGCAGCTGTTTGTGATCCCACCGCACTTTTATTCAGCCTTTTCTTAAATGAGTGACTATGACCCCCCTATATACAATATTGGGGGTTTACCATAGGCGTCATGGGGTTCAATATTGCCTTTGAAGGTTCAGCTCCAGGAGCCCTTGGGCTACGTAGGACTCCTAGCGCTTACTTTAAAATGTGAGGTTCTAGTCCCTGCGCTCACAGCTAAGAGCTGACAGTGTGACTCGTGATACTCTGAGAGCAGGAGGCCAACTCAACCGTTATTTATTGCTCTTCATGATTTTAAGCCACCTGAGTGGATTCTAAGAGTCTGATTTTGAAGCTTTTTTCTGAATAAGGATTTCAGCATTTTGCCCCAAAATGCTTGTTCGAGTTTAAATGACAACAGGCTTTTCCAATCTGACATTCCTTTTTTTTTTTTCCTTTGGTAAAAACAAGCTTAGAACATCCTGCAGCACAGACCAACAAAACAACAATAATCAAACCATACCACTAGACCAAACGTGAAATGCTATCGCCCGTCTGATCAGTGAGCGCCGGGAGGAGGGCACAGCGTGGCTCGGCGGTTGGATTCTTAGCAAAATGGAGAAGGGATTCAGAAGAGCCAAGAGGCAGACAGAGTGCCAGCACTTGTGAAAGCAGACCTGCATCACAGCCCGGGAAAATTACCCAGAGGCTTGAGCTAACAAGCCTTTCCCTGGCAAAACCACCTCGTGACTTCAACCCATCCCATTCAGCGGGAACTCCGCCTGGGTGAGGACTACCAGGTTTGGCCCCATATACACTCTGCGCTATTTCTGCCCACAAATACCACCTTTTCTCAGATCTTAACTGCATCTTGCCTCTGATGTTGGCTCCTCCTTACAGGCTCCATTTCAATTAGGTCCCTAAATAAATACAATTCTGATGTGTGGTCTCGTGGTGGGTTATTGAACTGGCTCCAAAATGCTTTTCACCGACAAGCAGCTAACTTTCCTCTGGGTTATCGTACCCTGTAATTCACTTCACACTTCTGATCTAAAAACCCCGTGGGGTAAACGTACACAAGCCCTTGTCTTTTGCTTGATAGCAGCTTTTTTCTAATCTCTTGAAGAATTAACCTTAAAATTATTATTGATGGAAGACAGAGCATGTCTGGTATGTGTAGCACAGCTCTGCAACTATATGCAATCTTCTGTAATGTCAGTAGATGGAGCTAAGTGAGAAAAGAAAGATTTGAGCGAGCGTTTCTCCCACGGTGCAGGTTTAGCTCTTGATTTGACCCAATTAGGAAAAAAATCTCTCATTTAGTTCCTGATGCTTTGAAAGTAATGTAGGGAATAGTTACGTGTAGCTCTGCCAGCATGATACCCAGTGGAAAACAGTGACTTCTGGAAAAGTAAAGACGGGGAGGCAGTTTAGCCTGCAGGATGAAGTATGCAGGGGAAAGGAAAGAGGGTGGTTGTACTATTTCTCTGGGAAGTGAGAGTTGAGGAGAGTAATGCGTGAGGGTGGCAATAGGGTTTTGAGCACTGAAATATTCCTTCCTCTTCAGCAATCCCTGGAAAGTTACTCAGCTGGGCATTAATTATCCTCAGCATCTCCGAGGACACACTCTTGATGTGACAAGCCTAGGAAGCAGATTCAGAGAGTAGGTGCAGTGTCAGTGCCAGCAGCCACTGTCACGCAGCTTCCCCGGAGAAGCTGTCTTCTCGACAGCGATAGCAGGAGGTCCACGGAAGGTGAAATTCATCCTCATTGCTTAAACTTGCAATGGGGACCTCCAGTTTGAACAAACTGAGGTGGATGAATGGTAATACAACATTACCTAACCGTGGACTGGCGATTCTCCAGGCTGTGGAGTGCAGGCGGTGTGCTCAGCAAACCCCTGTTGCAAAAGGCTTAGGGTGGAGGCACGTGAATCTGAAAACTCTTAATACTGCTGGCATTAGTAAAGATGCTCATGTGCAAGCTTATACTCCAAAGTCATCCATCATTTTTGTCATATTTTGTGATGTCTGATAATCTTTTCCAAACTCACAACGGTGATTTTATTTGCCTGTACCTTCTCAACAGCACTGTTGTTTTAACGTATTGACCCTATGAAAACATCAGACAGGAACCCAGGAGGAGCCCACGACACGACTGTGCAAGGCACAATATAGAGAACACAAAGATTAAAAAGCAGGAAAAGTATGCCTGAGCTCCAGGAATTGTGAAGTCTATTCTTTTGCTTCTTTCTGCTACAATACAACAGTAGTCTCTGAGGAGAAAGGATTATAATTGCTAGGACAACAGAGGAAATTTGCTTTCTGCATGCTGAGTAAACTGTACATCAGTACCTGTTACATCAAAACGAAAGGTCATGTCCACACTTACGATCAGCCTACTTCATTAAGAAAGATGTTGGAACGGTAACATTTTGCCCAAGGCATATTTTAGCATATGTGCAATTTTGCTTACACCAAAGCATCTCCATGTTTGTGAAAAACAAACTTTACTTACAACGAGAAGTGGAAAACCTGTGGAAAAAACCTCAAGCACTCACCAAAGGCTCTGTTTTCGGTGCAGGACAGTTAATGAATGGATGGTTTCACAGAGTTCTGCCGCTCGGGCCTCAGCTGCACCTCTCCGAGGAGGCAGCGCTCTTCCCCTCCCAGCCCAGGGCTGTCCTGCACTGGCACTCTGCGCTGCCCGCTCAGCCCACCCCTGAGCTCGGGGCACTGGGGCAGGTGAATGCCTGGGTGAGAGCTCAGCGAAACCAACCGCAGGATTTGCCCCCACCGCCCCAATGCCCTTGTGCCAGGCAGGACTCGTCTCAGCCGCGGGAACGGGAGGATGGCAGAACAGAGCAGCGCTCTGCTGGGGAGCAGAGCAAAGGACCATCAGCACCTACCTGCCTCTGAGCAACTCATGGCAGTTTGTTTGAGGTGCTGGTTTTGGAGCTGAAATAGTAAAGGACAAAGGAGATAGTACTGAACCCTCCCTGCAATTCAGAGAAACTGAGAATATTTCTTTGTTTAACATCTTTAATTATTCTTAGCTCTTGCTGAGTCTTGCTCTATGCAGATGCTGTTTGTTTTGGAAGTTGCTGCATCCTAGTGGTCAGCAAACATATCTCTGCGTGTTTGCAAGCTCTCTTGAATGTCTGGTTCTTTCTGTTTCTTCATTTGTTTTATTTTCAGCAAGCAAAGTTTAAAACTTCACCAGGAATGCATGTAAAGAATAGAGAAAGAAAAACAGCTTAACATTATTCCAAGCTTCCTCTGCTCTTACCTGTCTTCCTCCCTTCCTGAGACTGCATGGGGTGTGACAAGGCCAGCATCACTCCGCGGGATGGCCGTTCGCGGGCAGAGGTCGGCAGGCACGTCTTAATTCTCACACAACACACTTTACACCTTTAGTATCCGACCAATGGTACCAACAGATCTAAAAGAGATGAATCAGATGTTTTAAGGAGGTATAGAGAGAGCATGATCTACACAGCTTAATGAATTATTAAAGCAGCATTTGGGTGGATATATCGGGCCCTTCGGTTGCAGGCATTCTGGGGGAGGAGGAGTACGGCGGAGGGAGGATGCACACGTGCTCTGTCTTCACAGGTGCCCTGGGAAGGGCCGAGGCCCCCGCGCAGGTGTTTGAGAAGGGCTGGCCATGCCTCGCTCTTCTCTGTGTGCTGAGACCGTGGCAGAGACAGGAATGAGTAGGTAAGACCTTTTCATGCAAACAAGAAACAATTCTCAAGATATTCTATTTCTCTAAAAGTATTCAGAAGACAAATAGAAAGAGTAGAATGGTGGTTTTAAAAAGCCCTCTAAAACTCCAGCCTCTTTTACAGTCCATTACTGCAAACAAATTATGCCTGTAGTGCTCAAATATAAGTCATTCAACCCAACTGGCAAACAAACGGATGCTTTACAGTTGTAATTATCCAAATGTTCTACACATAGTATATAAATATTAAATCCTCATAAATAATGTTGTCAGGTCTATTTGATTTCAACTGTATTCTATTGTTAAATGAAACAAACACTGTATTTAAATTTATTCCCCTTGCAGTTCCATTGTTCAGCTTTATTTTGATTTCTTTAAAAGACCAAGAGAAAAGCACATCCATCCTATACAGCAGGCTACAGCCAAAATAAATGCACATCAAATAAGTTTATTTAAACAGACATGCTCATAAAATGTTAACAAGACACCAAATAATTACAGGAAAAGTCTAAAGTCCAACTCTGTATGGAGTCCAAAGGTCTGAGTTGTATTTAAGACAGAGATCAAATAAAAAATGCATTGATAGTGTAACACCAAGTCTTCTATCATCAGTGATGCATCCATTTTTTCAAGGCCAATAAACTTTAATGTGCTAGTGGAGTTGTATCCAAATCACATAAAATGCCCTGCCATAGAACATGTAGAATAGACTAAAATTGGGTTTACAGTTCAAAATATTACCCTATTACATTTTGGGGTTTTTTTCCCGCTTCCATTTTGACACCGGGCCTAAGTCGCTTACTACCTTATGGTGCCTTTGTTAGTGTTTCTACTACAGCCAAAAACACATCCTTATTATTTACAAACTAATTAACTTTGTTTCCCCAAATCAGCCCACAGGTTGTGCTGATCACTTTAGGTCCCACACAGGATTTCTCAACAGACAGCTGACGGACCATTTGCTCTCTCCATGTGAGGGTCTCCGTTACAGGGGATACATCCCCAGCACAAGCAGAGAGAGGGCTGAGGTCTTGAGGAGTGGGTTACTACAGGCCATAGGCTGCTTGCGCTGCCTTCCCTCTCTGCGCGTTAGTATTGCTGGGTAGCAGCGCTGGTTCGTTCTGCTGTGCTCTTGTGCGTAGGGCACCCCAACGTTAGCTTGGTGGAAGCTTAAGGGCCAAAGAGCTTCTTTGCACTTAAGGTCTCTGGGCTCTAAATAAATGGCTTATTCTCTCTTTATTTCCATTTCCTACTTATGGAAAAGGTTAAAACACTCTCCCCTTAGTAGAGCCTCCTTCAGCTGTCCTCTCGTGTGCTCTGCCAGATGCGGGTGCCATACGGAGTCTGGCAGAGCAGCGTGTGCTCTTACCCGGTGCAGGAAGGAGAGGGCCCTGGTGTCTCCCTGCTTGTGGGCGCGCAGGGACGTGAGGTGCCCGAGGCTGGAAGGGCACAGAGTGTCTCTGCTAAAGCCGGGAGGGCTCTGGCTTGCGCAGGCAGAGACTGCCCCATGGCTGCAGGTGTTAACGTTGGTTCTGGCTCTGTGGTCGGGGGTGTCTGCCTCCTCTCTCGCTCTGTACTGAATCCACACGGGATGCTGAGTGGAGAGAAGTTTGGCTTCTCCCTGGGTCCAGGCACATCCCAAGCAATGCTTTACCTCTAAGGTTAAGAAAGTTCGTTCTTCTTCTGGCTGCAAAGAAAAACTTACAAATGTGATCGGAAGGTACCCTCTGCTTTAGCCGCCAGGAATAAAAATAAAGGATGGCTTAAGATCCTAGGCTTATAAACTACTCTTAATGATATTTTTAAAGCTAAATGATGAATTTTGAACACCTTGGCTTAGTGATACTGAAATCGGCTACCCTTCGTTGATTATATTATTATTATTATTATTATTTAAATAAAGGACACCAGTTCCTGTCTCCACCTGCTGGAGACCTACAGGTCTCGGCTGTGTCATGCTAGAGAAATTCAGTTACCATTTTAATTTTCATTCCAAATTACGGATCTGACAGATATTATTTGCACGTAGTAGCGTCTGTAAACTTTCCAGGTGTATTGGGGTTGTAGGATGGTGACCAGAGTGTATATGTTGGCAGATGCTCCTTTTTAAGTATTTCACTGTAGTGAAACCAAGGCTGAAATTCAGGCTTTTTTTTTTTTTTTAAGACGCCTATATGATTCTATATCATTTTAGAATATATAAACAACCTTTAAATTGTTTTCCCTGGGCACTGACAGGATTAGAATAGCAGTTTCAGAGGTGAAAGGCCTGTAATTAATACAGCATGCCAATCAAATCCCATCAGTGAAACACATTTCATTAATATTTGTTTTTTTACTGTTAAGCCACGTTATAAACATTTTAGTGGTTCACATCTGTCTCTCATAGAACAATTGTAATTTAAATTAAAATTCTATTTTTTCCAAGGTAATTATATTTTAGAAGCATACATTCTTGCTGGTGGACATACGATGTTTTCAGCTGTGTATCTCAGAGCGCTGAAAACTCTTTTAGCCACCAATAACTGTTTTGTATGTCTTTCACCTGCCAAAAGAAAACAAAATGTTACCCTGAAAACTCCTCTTCACCTTTACCATGTTTCGCCCTTCGTACATCCCCTCATCTTCCTCTTCCCAGCTTTTTTCAGCATTTAAATTCAGGCAGTTCCAGCCCATCTTTGTCCTGCCCTCCTCTCTGCCTCCTCGCCCAGAGCCCAGTCCTGGGCAGTGCTGGCCCGTCCGTGCCCATGGCAGACAGACATCTTCCCTGCCAGGAGCAATGGGGTCCCGGGGTCACCATATCTGCCCTCAGGTGATGGAGCCGGAGATATTTGAAACTAAGAGCAGTTGCTCCAGCGAGCAGTGGCTGCTCTGGCAACAGGGATGCTTCAGGGTTTCACAACAAAATGTTAACGTTGTGTAACATTTCTCCATTTTCTTTGGCGAATTGAGCTTGAAAATTCAAAGTCTTACAGGCTTCACAGCTGTCTTTTCCCATTTCAACAGCATCATTTTAATATATCAATGATTTATATTAATATATCTGATTTTAATATCATATTTCACTAATTAACCATCTTTTTTCTTAGCATCTTTGATTGCAACTCCTTCTTCCCACACAAAGGCAGGGAAAAGAATCTCTAGCATAAAAGGTGTCAGAAACAAAATTTTAAAAACACTGCATGCTGTCCAGTGTATCATGATAGCTTGAAATCAGCTAATTGAGGTTTCATGCTTTCCTTGTGTTCTGCTGTGAAATTCCTCCATGTGATAAAGGGAGTCTAAATATGTATGACCCCTAATCCTATCACTTCACCAACTTTCACAGCTCAGGAAAACAGGACGTGAGAGCCCCTTTAACGTGCTGTATTGGCCTCCTGAGTAATCTTATAACCTGTCATATAAAAAACCGGTATAACAACACATCAACATACGCGGTCTTCCCCCACTTTTATGAGCAATGGGTTTATTCCTTGACACCAGTAAAAATTAAGACCCAGGCGCTCGTGTGCTGTTGGTATTTAAGAATCTGAGCCTAGGTGTCTGTCCCCGCAGATCCTGGCTCCGCAGCCGGTGAGAGGCTGCGCCTGGTGCCGCGGGCAGGGGCGGTCCGTGGGGTCCGTGGGGTCCGTGGGGGCTGCGGGGGGCTGCGGGGTCCGCACCGCCGGCCGGGGGCTGTTCGGGCCGGGAACCTCCGCTGGGCAAACGCGCCGAGCCCGCACAGGGAGCGAGCGGGGAGGGGAGGCCGGCTCTCCCTGGCCTGGCCTCGCCTTCTTTCTTTTTTTTCCCTTTAAGGCTGCCGTGTTCAGCGCAGCTCTGAGCCAGGCTGAAACGCCGAGCGGTGCCGGGGGTCCTGAGCGGGGGCTTTTAAAGGTGCAGTGCTCGCCTACGGCTGTGGAGCTCTCGTGTAACAAACCCCGTCACTCTCCCCGTACTGTTGCAGCCAAAACCAGAAATGTAAATGCATTAATCGATTCGTTTATATGACGAGCTTCTTGGGGTTGTGAGTGGGTTTGGGGTTTTTGTTTGTTTTGTTTGGTTTTTTGTTTTTTGTTTTTTTTAAATCGGACTTAATGCTGCTGGTTGAAGAAGAGTTTAACTCTCGCTCTGTGTGGACAAGTGACGGAACAAATCAGAATTTATGCTATGAAACTCGCTGCTTCAAAAGTATAAGATCATCATCTGGGGGTGGGGGATGACATGTTGTCCCCCAAACTTTCAGGTGACCGAGACTGCAACGGAATGCGTTCACGTCTGCAGGGATCCCATTGAAAATCAGGCTTGGAAGTTCTCCATCCGCTGTTCCAGTTATCTGCTTTATAGTCCCTTTTCACCCGGCTTGAAAGGGTGCTCCAAATCTGTGGTAAATGTGACCGTTTCGGTACACGTTTATCGGATAACTTGACTGTTCTTGGGGAACACCTTTCCCCGGGTATTACGCAAATATTCAACTCCAGAAATACCCAGGGAATCTCTACGGGAAGAGCAAAACCGAGGCTTGGGCTAGAAGCGGGCGAGCCAGCTCCATCGCCTGCTGACTGTTTCCCCCCGTTTTCCTCATGCTGCAAAACACCGAAACGTGCGATAGAGGCAAAATCGGGCAGAGCGAAAATGCTGCAGATGCCTCATTCTGACCAAAAAAAAAAAAAAAAAAAAGAAAAAGAAAAAGAAAAAGCTAAAATAACTAGAGGAGCAAATCTGTAGTGCGGGGAGGAGTGTCAAATTGGCTCATCTGTCATTGTCTAAATGAGGCTGAGGGTGAAAGTGTTTATTGTTCGTGATAACCTTTGAGCCCCGGGTTTAGAGGATTTCTTTTAGGAAAACACCTTTAGGAGGGATTCCTCTTCAATCCGATGCCACAGCTGAGTTTATATAAACTTACATTCCGAAATAACTAGAAATAGTAAGCTTTGTATTTCTTGATAATGGGAGAAAAAATATCGGTGCTCTTCCGTGCCTGCCGGTGTCCCGGAACGGGACAGGGTTGCAGGCAGAGCGGGCAGCTGAGGGACACGGCGAGGGCAGCCCCGGTGCTGGGCGATCGGAGCCCTCGCGTGTCCGAGACCTCCAAGGTCTCGTCTCGCCAGCACCCAGCGTGTCAGATAAAAACGCAGGCGTGCAAGAGAGAGAGAGAGGACAAGCAAATGCTCCCAGGAGAGCCTGCAGCTTCGTGCGCATCTTCCGAGTGATCAGTTGGCATCAGGTGAGAACATGTCATGCTGGAGAATTACATCACGCAACCACTCTGCATGACAAGCTGCCAGGCATGTGTGTCACGGAGCTGGGAAGCAGAAGCCTGTAAGCAAGATGGATGGAGAGCGGGGAGAGGCAGGAGCAGCTCCGCAGGGCTGGGGTCTCTCGGCGGAGCAGGGAGCACCGGGTCCTCCCCGCCCAGGTTCTCCTGCCTTTGGATATTCTCAGGGGTTTGTTGAGCGTTATTCCGCTCTCGGTGCGGCACGCACGCTTCAGCGTTTTGCTTCTCTCTTCTTGTACCGCGTGTGCTTAGAGTCCCGAAGCAAATATTTCCACCCCTGCATTCCTTAATGACAGTGCAATAATCAGTAATACAAACCAGAAAGGAGCTCTCCGCTCCGCTCTTCAAGGGAGTGCTCAGACCGGCGAGGTTAGCAGCACTATTTATTTGCACGGCTTCTGATATTTCCCCGGTTTACGTGATCGTTTTCTATTTACAAAGGCAGTTCAGGAGAGCCACAGCAGAAAAGCCCAATCAGATAATGTAACACAATTACCTACCGACTGCATTTTCTGCTATTAATATCTTTACATAAAAAGCGATACCGTCTTGTAGGCAAAGCCCTCTCCTCTTTCTCTCCAAACTCTTTGTTTTTCATTTCTCCCTTCAAGAAGCACCGGGCAGAGCAGCCGCGCCGGGGGGGAGCGGGACTCGGTCCATCCCGGCACCGCACCGGGGACGGACTCTAACCACCGGCGGCCCGCTGGGCCCGGGGCTCTGGGGGCTGCAGAGCAGTCCCGTCCGGGTCCAGGGCTCTGCGCCGGCGTCCCCCCGCCCGCCGGACCTCTCGGGAGTGGGCGCTCCCCCAGGAGGGGACCAGCCAGGGCCCGGGCTCCCGCGGGAAGGGATGTCCCGGGAGGGGTAGAACGCGAAGGGACCGGCCGGGTCTCCCCGGGACGGCAGGGCAGGACAGGGGAGCGGGGGCAGCGCCCATCCGGAGGACGCTGCCCGGTGGAGGCTCCCGGCCGAAGCCTGCCCGCGGGTAGCGCGGCGCTGCGCGGGTGCGGAAAGGGCACGCCGGTGGACTGGTGTCGGGGCGGCCCCGGGGCAGGGCCGGCTGCTTTCCACGGGCCGGGCCGCGGCCCTACCTGGCCCACGCACCTGTACCGGCCCCACGCGGGGCTCTGGGCGATCGGGGCCGGTCTGGGAGGGGAGAAGCATCCTGCGGCAGCGGGCTCGGCGGGCCCGGCCCCGGCTGCCGCGCTGTCCCCGCGGCCCCGGCGGAGAGCTGGACGCGGAGCGGGCTCAGCCGCGAGAGGCGCGGAAGGGCCGCGGGCACAGGCGGGGCTCCCTCCCGCAGCCGGGGAGCGCGGGGTGCGCGGAACCGCGGGCGGCGGGTG
Organism: Balearica regulorum gibbericeps; assembly: GCF_011004875.1. Classification (NCBI taxonomy): domain Eukaryota; kingdom Metazoa; phylum Chordata; class Aves; order Gruiformes; family Gruidae; genus Balearica; species Balearica regulorum. The sequence goes on from NC_046203.1 coordinate 5,251,199, forward strand.
GAGCCGGTATCGATGGGGCCCGGAGCCGTCTTGCCCGCGCTCCGCCGGGGGAGGAAGAATTGCGGCTCGGAACGGCACGGCGGAGGGAAATGTTAGTCGTAGACGAGAGGTTGCGCAGCCCCCGGAGGAAACGATTTGTCGTTGTTGGAATTTTCGGGTTTGTTTTTTTTTCTCCTGAAAATCGAGTTTTATTTAGATTCCTCGATTAAACGTATGGAAATGATCCTGCAGCGCGTCGGCAAAGCAGAGGAGCGGCCCTCCTCCGACGGGCACCCGCTCCCCGCCCGGCGAGCAGCCCCGCCGCCCTCGGCAGCCGTACAGGCTCTCTCGCGGCCGCCCCGGCCCCACCGTCCCCACCGCCGCTCGGTACGGGCAGCCCGCCCGCTCCGCCAGCCAGGGATGCTGCTCGGGGTGCGGCGGGACCCGCAGTCCCCGTCGGCTGACCCCGCGGGTGCCGGGATCCTGTCGGGCGGCCTGGCGCTGCCGTCCGCACCGGCGGAACGGGCTCCCGGTGCGGTTCCCGGCGCCGCTCCGCGGCTCCGCCCGCCCGGCGGCAGTGCCGGCGCCGAGCGCTCGCCGTGCCCGTGGGGCCGGGCCGGGCCTGGCCGCTACCGCCGATCGCTCTTTCCTGGCTGGCGAGGGGCGAGGGCCGGGCCCGGCCCCGCGGTCAGCGCTGGCCCGGTGCCCCTGCCCTGGCCGCCCCACGCACCTGCCAGTTGGCGGGAGAAAAAGCGGAAGGTTCGGGCTCGCCTTGTCCCTTCCCGTCCCTCCGACGCACCGCCCCGTGCACGCCTGTGCGGGAGAGGCGGCTCGCCGGAGCGGGTCTCCGCGGGCAGGGACAGCCCTCGGGACAGGCAGCGCCGGCCGCTCCTGTCCCGGCTAGCTGCGGGTCCCGGCCTCCGCCCGCGTCCCCGGGGCACCTGCCGTTGTCGCGGCGCGGGGGAGGCCACCGACCCCGGCACGGCCTTCTCCGCGCCGGCTCAGCCCGCTCCCGGTGGGGCTCCGCCAGCGCTGCGGGAGCCCCGAGGGACCGGCCGGGAGCGCGGGCGCTTCGGGCCCGGCCGGGCAGCACGGGTGGGGAGCGCCGCCGCCCCCTCCCGCTGCCGGCCGGCGGGGTCGGTGCGGCAGCCGGTGCGGCGGCCCCGCAGATGAAAGGCTACGCTCGTAGGCGCGCCCCGCGCCGGCAGGTCCCGTCCCCGTCCTCCCCCCCGTCCCCCCCCCCCCCCCCCGCGGGTGCACATGTCAGAGTTCACAGACCTGGCTGCTGCCTTTACAACACTGAGCTGTAAAAGAGCGGATATTAAACCCGTATAATGGATCCAACTCCAAGGAGAGGTTAAATTTCCCAGTGAAACGAAGGTATTTGCCCTGAACTGGGAGAAGACCCCCCCCCCCACCCCCCCAGGCTGGGAAACCCGCGGAGCCGTCAGAGCCTGGCGGTAAACTCTGCCCCCAGCCCTGCACCTGGCACCGGCCGCCGCGGGGACACATGTGCGCGCCACGCCGCTGCCAGCCGGGGGCTCGGCCTTGCCCCGGCCGCCCCGTCGGGTCCCTGCCCGCGCCTGGCGCGCAGGAAGCCCCGGGAAGGCGAGCCGGTTCGGTGGGAGGAGACGAGCCGGTCGGGAGCGAGAGCGCTTCGGTTCGGTCCGAACTGGACCGGGAGGCGGGAGACCCGCCCCTCGCGTCCGCCACTGCTGCCCCCTGGGCTGCGGCCGCCTGCCCGAGGCCGCTGGGCCGGGCGCGATGGCCGCTCCGCAGCGCGGCTGGTGCCGGGCCGAGCCGGGCCGTGCGGCTCAGAGCAGGAGGTCGGGGCGGGGGCACCCGCGTCTGCCCTCGGCCCGGTCAAGGGACGGGGCTGCGCCGGTAACGCGGGCCGTTGCCCGGACGCGGGGCCGGGGGAGGTAGGTGGAGGAGGGCCGGAGCGGCTAGGGCTGCCCCGGGCGACCGGGCAGCGGGGACGGGGCTCCCGGTGCGCGCCGCCAGCGCAGCCCTCTCCGCGGGCGCGGCCCTTGCGCGTCGTGCCCGGCGCCGGGCGAGCCGCTGGCCCGCGGCGAGAGGGAGGAGAGCGCGGAGCCGCCTCTGTCGCCGCAGGAGGGACCGGGCGGCGGAGCGGCACCGCTCCGGGGCAGCGCGGCCCCGACGGGGCCCTGGTGCCGAGGCCCGTCCCGCGGCTCCCTCGGCCCTCTGGGCGGTGAGGGGTCCCAGACCTCCAGTCCCCGAGGCCGCACGGCCAGGCGCTCCGCCGGCGGAGGGGGACGCGGAGCCCAAGTCTGTCTGCTGCGCTGCCCTCAAAAATCCACTTAGGAAAGATGAAGGCGCATGCAAATGTGTGGCGCCTCCTTGCTTGTGCCTTTAATCATGGTAAATTGACTCTAGTTCCTCCAGGCCCCCCGAAAATGCACCCAGCGCGCACCGCACCACAGCAGAGCTGGAACTCCCAGCGCGCCGCGCACTCGCACACGCACCCGCCGCCTTCCCCGGGGCTTTCTGGCGCTGCTCGGAGCGGCTCCGGCACTCCGTGTGATCCAGCTTTCTCAGCAATTTTCCTACCCAAAAGCTGCCGTGAAGGGAACAGCGCGCAGAGATAGCATCAGGCTGCCTATATCAAAGAGACCCTGCTTAATTAAAATACCGGCTCGGTGTTCGCCGCCTTCCACGCGGCGCGGCCTCCGACCGCGGTCTGCCGGCCCGCTCCCCCCGGGACAGCGCGGGGGTTCCCCGGCTCCCCGGGCGGGGGTCGGGCCCTTTGAAGGGCCGCGCCGGCACCGAACGCGGCGAGCCCGGAGCGCAGACCCCGCCGGCTCCAGCCCACCCACCCACCGGCCGCGCCGAGCCGAGCCCCACGGCGGTCTCGCTGCGGTGCGGTCGGCCCCGGCCCCTGGCGCGGCCCGGTCACCCGCTCCATGAGGCTGCCGGGCGAGCAGGGACCCTCCCCGCGGCTGGGGCCGGGGCGCTGCCGGTCCGGCGGACAAGCTGGTTCCCGGGGGGCCGGCTGCGAGACGCGGGGAAGCTCCGCGTGGTTCACGGCAAGCGTTTGTTTGCGCCACTGAGCAACAGCCCGATAATTTATTGTTATTGTTATTAGTAACTACACTTTGCAGCTCGCTTACATTTATCCTTCGGAGGGAGGGAGAGCGGGCTGAATCAGTCATCGCCGAGCGCACCCGGCGGCGGCTCTTCCCGGGCTGGGGGCCGCTCCGCCGAGGCTCCCGCTCCGGCAGGGCCGGGCGGTGTGACTGCCCCGCGGCTAGGCACTGCAGCGGGGGCGGCCCGGGGCCGGGGGCCGTCGGCGGGAAAGCACTGCGCGGCGGGCGGAGGCGGCTGCAGAGCCGTTCTGGGGAGCGCCCGGTACACGGCGGGGGGGGGGGGGGGGGAGATCCGCCTGTCGCCGGCAGCGAGGCCGCCCGCGGGGCGCCCGCTGGTCTCCCTCCCGGTGGCTGCACCCGCCGAGCTCGGACCCTGTGCGCGGTGCAGTCGGGCTGGTGCCCCCGCGCTCCCCGAGCGCCGCCAGCCGCGGGCAGGTTCCCGGGCAGCGATGCTTCGTGCGTCGGTCGCCGGCGGGCGGGGAAGGCCGGGGTTCCGCGGGGCGGCGAGGCGCAGGGTCCAGCTGCGGGTGGAGAAAAAAACAGGACAAAGTGAGCTGGTGTCCCCGTGGCCGCCCCGCGGGGCTCCCCCCCGCGCCCCGCCGCCGGGGCGCCGCAGACGGTGCCGGGGGCCGGCGGCCGCGCACGGCGAGGCGGGAGGCCGGTCCGCCCCGTCTAGGGGCGGGCAGCGCCGCCGGCTCCACGGGGGGCAGCACCCGGGACGGACGGCTTCGCTCCCGCCCGCCCCGAGCCGTGGCCCCGGCCCCGGGCCGCCCGGCCCCGCGAGCGCTGCTCGCCCCGGCTGACCCCGGCCCCGCTCCCGGCCCCGCTCCCGGCCCGGCCCCGCAGCGCCCGCGGGAGCCCGGGCCGTGCCGCCGAGCGCCGGCAGGGGGCAGGCTGCGCCCGAGGCCCCGCCGCACCGGGCAGCCGGGCCGGGCCGGGCCGGACCCAGCTGAGCCGAGCCGGGCCGGGCCGGGCCGGGCCAGGCCGTGCGCGCTGCGCGGTCACCGCCTCCCTCGGCCGAGGTGCATCCCCGCGCCCGCGGATCCGGCAGCGCACCCCGCGGGGCTGCTCCTACTGCACGGCTGCACCGCGCGCCCTGCACCGGCGCAGCAAACACCGCACCCCGCGGGGTGCGGGCACGACGCCCAGGGCAGCACCCCCCGGCACCCCGCGGGGACGCGCCTGCCGCGGCCGCTGGAGCGGCCGGTATACGTCGGTATCGTATACCGGCGGCCGATATACGTCAGTATCGCGGGGCTGCCCGCATGCAGGCAGCGGGGAATGCACGCGCGCGGGCAGAGCCGGGGCTGCACACGCATGCAGGCAGCCAGGATGCACAGATATCCACGCACCCCGACCGGGGCCAGCATGCTTACGCAGAGAAAGCGGGGAGTTCCTCTATTCTGGCTGTCGAGCAGCCCGGGGCCCCCGGCTGTCCCGAGCAGGGCACACGCGCGAACACCGAGCAAGGCGGTTCTGTCACGCACGCATCTGCAGACCCACGGAGGAGGGAAGTCTCGCCGCGCACCCTCAGCTAAGCCCCCGCAGCGTTCCCCGGAGCCCCTGGCACACGCGTGCGTGTGCACCGGGCGGGACGGACGGACGGACGGACGGACGAGGAAACGGGACCGGGGCGCCTCGTCCGAACGGAGCGGCACTGCCGCCCGGAGCGGGAGGGTTTGTGCGAGCACACAGCCCGGCTCCAGCGGCCGCGGAGGCTCCTCAGGCGGGCTCTGCCCTCTGTTATTTATTCCGGTGCTTCGTGCTTCCCTGCCTTGTTTAGGAAATGCAGAATTGTGACTGGCTGCATTTCTTGCTCGACTCTCAAAATTAAAACAAAACACCTCAAAACAAAAAGATTTGTCTTGCAAATAAATAGAGAATTAGAACCAAGCCACGGGGAGGTGGGGTTGCGTTAGTCTTGGTTTGGTTTTATTTCTGTGATGGTTTTGCGCGTGGGTGTTTTAATTGTATTTTGTTTTTCGTTAAAAGCATTATATAAACCGAGTGTAACACCTCATCGAATTGTTCTCGGGGTAAGAGGCAGGGATAATAATTACCCGGTGCAGTGTTCCTACACACACATGGCAAGAAGCAACAAATCTTTGGTGTGATATTTGTGAGTAAAAGCCCACGAACAAAGATTGAATTATTGCTGCGGGTGTGAGTTTGGGAGGGTTCCCGCTCCGATCTCAACTGTCCCGCTGCAGAGCGTTGCTTTTTTTTTCTCTTTTTTTTTTCCTTTTCTTTTTTTTTTTCTTATTTTTTAAATGAGAAGTTACAAAAACTACTGCGGAAAGAGCGGCTCTAATTTTGCTCGCAATTGTAGAAGATAATTTGACGGAAACCCTGTGTGATGAAGAACACTGAATCCATCCTTACGCGAAAGTAGGAAGGAACATAAAAAATTAATGTAAACGAGAAGCTTTTTCTCCACTGATTGAACTCTGAAATCTAAGCAGCTTTTATCTTGATCTCAGAATTAAATAATCATATAATATTTTTTCAGCATTAGCTACAAAGGTTTTCAGATTTGTACTGTCCAGAACAAAAACCAAGTAAGCTCTCTTACTGAAAACCCTTTCCAAAATATTTAACTAAAGCATAATCACGAATTTCTTTCGAGATGTTTCTGCACGAAAACGGCGTAAAAAAGAAGGCTTTATCTTAAGACCCAGAAAAAGAAGCATTAAGTAATTCAAGTTAACACTTGTCCTGCTTATTAAATATCAATATTTTGGGAGCATTACAAAATAAACTCCCTTCCTTCGGCAGGGTCACGGCATATCATGGGTCACATTAAGAAACTCCGCACGGAATCCTTTCCGGATTTTTATTTCCTCAGATTTAGATTTTTAACGGTATCGGCAGAAAAACAAAAACGAAAGGAAAGCCCGAGACGCGGGATTTCAGGCGCTCTCCCTCTAGCACGGGGAGATCGGTGGGTATCGCTTTTTCTCATTTCGTTTTGTTTCCTAAGAGGGAATAAACGAGCGCAGCGTGTTCAAACACGGCTGCTCCTGCACACGCACGGCGGGTGCAAACACACGCACCGCACACACGGACGGAGCCTCCCCTGCGCCTTCGAACGCCGGAGCGATTCAGCGCGCTAAAGCGCAGCCCGCCCGGGGCTCCCAGGCACTCGCGGGAAGCGCTCGTTAGGAAGCGGGCGCGGGGCCGCCGCCGATCGGTCCCGGGCCGCCGCCGCTGCCGCCGCCGCGGGAGGGTCCCGCAGCCCTCGGGCCGCCGCTCAGCCGCTCCCCCAGGGCCGCCGACCCCGCGGCCCGCCAAGAGCCGCCGGGCCCTCCCGCGGGCGGCCCCGCCGCGACGGTGCGGAGCCGCCCGGCAGCGAAGGGCGGGCCGCGGCGCGACACCCCCCCCCCCCCCGTCCCGCGCCCCGTCCCGCGTCCCCGCCGGGGCCGGCCGTGCCGCCAACGGCCCGCGGGACGGACCCGCGTCCCCCGCCGGCGTCGGCTGCCCCGAGGGACGGTCCCGCCGCCACCTGCCCGCGGCCCGGCGGGGGGACGCGCGCTGCTACCTACCCCGGGCAGGGCAGGAGCCAGGAGCCGCCGTCGGGCCGGGAGCGGAGCGGCCGGGGCCCCGCTCCGCCGCGATCCTCGGCGGCCGCGCTCGCTCTACCCCCCGGCCCCGGCCCGCAGGGGCGCGCCCCGCGCCCGCGCTGCCCGCTCCCCGCTTTGCCGCTCGGCCGCGCCGGCCGCCCCGGGGTTGCGCGGAGCCCGCCCGCCCTGCGCCTCGGGCGCCGCCGCGCTTCGGGGGCCGCGGGGGCCCGGCGGGGCCAGGGCACTATTTGACGTCGAGGAGACGGATCACCGCGGCGCAGCGATACGGCGCGCACCAATGGAGTTCAAATGTCAGCAAGTTTGAGGAGGGGTGAGGCGCCGGGGGGTGTGTTCCTCCGCCGCGGCCCCTGCTCTAAACGGCGCGGCTCCTCGGGACGCCGCATGGCACATGGGCTGCGGAGCGCCGGGGAAGCCCCGCCGCCCCGCCCGGCCCCGCCGCTCCGCCCGGCCCGGCCCCGGGAGGGCCCTCCGCGGAGGGCGTGGGGCTCCGGCGCTGCCGGCGAGCAGGTGACACCGCGGGCTGCCCTGCGCCGTGTGCGCGGCATGTGCGCGCCCGTGTAGCGCGGGCTGCCCCCATGGGCAGCGGCGCCGGCTCTTTCCTCTGCCCCCCGTCTCTGGAAGTCCGGGCAGGAAACGCTCCTCATGTCTCCCAGATAAAAATAAAAGCGACTCCCTCCTCCCGGCCGCAGAGTGTCCCCGAGCTCGGCCAGACGCGGGGCTGAGCCGGCCCCGCCGCCCGGCAGCGCCTCTCCCCCGCCGCCCCGGAGCGCCGGGCAGCGCCGCCGCCCGCCCTATGGATATCGCAACAGGTCCCGAGTCCTTGGAAAGGTGCTTTACGCGGGGCCAGTCGGACTGCTCAAAGATGCTGGACGGTATTAAAATGGAAGACCACCCTCTGCGCTCGGGTCCGGCGACGTTAGGAGTGCTGCTGGGTGAGTTGCTGCTCGCTTCTCGGCTGCGCCAAAAGCGACCCCCGTGCTCCGCTCGGTGCCCGGGGCTGCGCTCCGGCGGGGCCCGGCCGGGCTGCTGCGGGCTGCGGCCGCCTCGCCCCGGGCTGCCGGCGGGCGCGGAACTTTCTCACCGACGTTTGCGGGGCGGCGGGCTCGGCGGCGGCCGTCAAGCTCGATGACGCCGAGCTGCGGGGCCGGCCGGGCTGCACTGCGCCGCGGCCGGGGGAACGGGGCCGGGGCCGGGGTCGGGTCGGGTCGGGGGAGCGGGGCCGGGGCAGGCGCTTCACGCCGCTGTCTGCCGTTCGCAGGGTCGGACTGCCAGCACCAGGCCGTGTGCGAGGGCTGCCAGCGGCCCATCTCGGACCGGTTTCTGATGCGGGTGAACGAGTCCTCCTGGCACGAGGAGTGCCTGCAGTGCGCGGCGTGTCAGCAAGCCCTCACCACCAGCTGCTACTTCCGGGACCGAAAGCTCTACTGCAAGCAGGACTACCAACAGTAAGGGCGCGCCGCGGCCGGCGGGGCTCGGCGGGGCCCGGCGCGGTGCCGCCGCCGGCGGGGGAGCCCTGGCGGGGCGGCCCGGCCCAGCCCGGCCCGGCGGCGCGCTGCGGGCTCGGAGCGTGTTTCCGAGCGGGCCGCCGCCCGGACCCTGGCGGAGCGGCGAAACGCCAAGCCCGGGCCCGCAGCTGCGCGGGTTGGCGGCCCCGGCGAGCGGGGACCCCGGCGGCGGGCAGGAGACGGGCGGCAGCGGGCGGGACTACAGAAACTTTGAGCCGCAGCGCCCGTCCCAAGCAGGGAGCTGCCCCCCGCCTTCCGCCCCCCCGGTCCCGGGCTCCGCAGCGCTCGGACCCGCCGCGGTCCGGGACCCTGCGGCGCGCCCGTCGGAGTGGGGCGGCGGCGGGGCGGCCCGTTTCGGCTCGGCCCGGCCCGGCTCTGCCCCGCTCGGCCCGGCCCGCCGCGACTGTCTCGGCCCGGGCAGCGCAGGCAGCGCCGCGCTCCGAGCCGCCCCGCGGGGCTCTTCTGCCCGGGGCCAGCCCCGTCCCGCAGCCCCGCGGAGCGCAGCGGCCGATGCGGGATGCTCGGCGGCGGGGCCGGGGCGCCCGAGCGGGGCTCGGCGGGGCCGTCGGTGCGCTCCTGCAGGCCAGCCCGGCGGAGCGAGCCCGGGCGCGGGGCCGCCGCCGTCGTCCCGCCGAGCCGCTGCCGGGCGCGGAGGGGGCGCGGGCGGCCGCGGCGGTGCCCGCGGGGCCCAGCCGCAGGGACTGGCGCCGGCCGTGCCTCCGCTGCCGGCCGCGGCAGGAGGAGCCCGGCGCTGGCTCCGTCCCTCCCGGCCCGGGCGCTGCCCGCGCTTTATTTCGCTTAGGCTTTATCCCCAAATGTCAGGCTTTGTCGGGAGGCGGCCCCCCGCCGCGCCGCGTCCCTGCGCGGAGACAGAGCCCCTGCCCCGCGCCGTGTTTGTCCTCCCCTGCAGAAGCCCACTTCATGCTTGTCACCGAAATTGAGGATCCTTTTTGTGCCGGGAGGGGGGCGAACATGGGCACTTCAATCACTAGGACATAATATGGCTCTGCTAGAAGTCTGGCAACAAACAAAGAACAACAACTATTGGTTTGCATCAACTTTTGTCAGGCATTCAGCAGGCTTCCAGAAAGGCCTGAAGTGGCTTAGTGGCAACAATGTGCATTTCATAGCTACAGCATGAAAATCCATCTCCATGGAAACTGGTAGTAAATGCTAACATGACATGCTGAGTATAAATATTGTTAGGGTTATAACTCTTGTATAAATGGCCCAGATAAATGTCCCCCTGTTTAGGAATTACAACAAAACGTGTTATTTCGTACTGCAGCCCTCACCAGCGCGCTACCAGAGAGTCTGCCACGGGCCCGGGCGCTTCACATGAAAATAACCCGGAGCTTGCCTCCGCTGGGCCGCCGTGATCCAGCCCTCACGGGGGCCGGGGCTTCAGCATTATCTCTATTTTCTCATACCCCTCTGTAGGGAGCACATCCACGGACTTTGTCTTTTACTTCTACACAAAATAAAACGCCTTGTGGTAGCTATAGTTGTAGATCAGTTAAAGTTCTGCCTCTGTAGGTAACCCTACCTTAGATATTTTTTGTTAATTAGGCAAGAACTTGGAATAGTCTTTAGGTTACCTAAAAAAAGCGTTATTTGGCAATGTAAATATTTACGTTAATTACAAACAAATGTACCCTCTAAGTCCCGTCTTTAGTTTCTGTAAAATAAAGGATCACGCTTTGCGACTTAAAAAGCAAGATCGTAGGCTGTCGCTTTGTAAAAACAAAAATACTTTTCTGACTGAAAATAGAAATGTCACTGCTTCAGAACTTTCCGTATTATCAAAGGTGTCCAATTGTATAGGGGGGAAATGGGGTAACCAGGCTGACGAGCAATAAAAAGATATCAACATGTTAGCCTTTGTTGAATCCCAGCACCTAGTGTGACATTACATGGTAACCTGCTGTGTGTGCCCCTGAGGACTGACAGCAGCAGCAGCTCATGGAAAGGGGAGGGGAGACACGGTAAATCAAAATTTGTTTTCTCTGAAATTTTATTAGCCTGAAAGAGCAAACATGTGAAACTACGCTGACCTTGTTTGTGTGCTTTCCCTGTCTGCTGCCTTTTAGACTCGGAGAAATATTCTTTTATGATAGCTAAAGGATAAAAATAGCTGTTCATACATGCGAGCGGTTCTCATGGGCTGTGTGATGCAGATGATCAGTTTTATCAGTAAGAGTGTGGAGGGAGGAGTGAAGCCATGAGCAAGTTGTGCGAGTCATCTCCAGCGTGTTGGTACAGCCATCATCCTGTGCTGTAACATACCGGGATGTAAAATGCCTGTATGCTAAGTAAGCGTGCTTTGGAGTAGTGAGGTGGAATGGTATCAGTACAGAGGACGACTGGTATCAGTAAAATCAGATGCTTTTTGTTATCCTGAGTCCTATTTTCTCTGGGGGAAGGGGGGGGGGGGAAGGAGAATAGAGATTACTTAAATATCGTGGTTACTGAAATTTGCTTTAAATAGATTTTTTCTGTACATAGTAATGTAATTTAAAGGTCAGATTTCTCCAGAACTCCCAGGACTATAATCAAGTGCTGTGTGTATATCTTTGGAAAACTGGTGTCTCGTCTTTCTAATGAAAGCAAGCTTCTGATGGGTCAGATATCAGACCTTAAACCTTTCACTGGGTCAGGAATGATTGCTGCCCATCCTTGGATGAGGGTATTTCACATTAGGGGGAAGGGTGAAAACATTTTTCTTTTTTTTTTTTTTTTTTAATAAAAATGTTGGCTGTTTGAAGCTACCCCTATGCTTGGAATGTTAGAATAAATCCTGGGGGAGATGGATTAGTGGTCCAAGCACAGTTTGAAGTAGTCAGAGGTGCCCGATAAGTGTAATTTATCACAAAAATATCATCGGTACATCAGTGGGACAAGCTATGCATGTATTTCAGACTCTTTTTATACAGGAGGTTCAACACATTGTTGCACGGGTACATCCTGATCTTTTGATATAATGCAAAGTACTTATTTTGCTAAAATTTAAGATTTTGAGAGTCACAGGTACACATGATTGCAAGGTTTTTAAGGGGAAAAAAATGTACAATGGCACCAGGGAGACTGACTCTCGCAAACCCAAGTCAAACAGAATCTCTTTGATTTTAATGAGAGGTTTGCCAAATTGCAAGATTGTTGCACATTTGGAACCTTACACTTACACTTACACTTTTTTTTCTTTAAAAGAAGTTTTCTTTCTGACAAACTGAAACCTTCAGAATGAATATTTATCAAAAATAGAGGGTTTGCGGTAGTTATATTCTGGTTCTTTGCTTAAATGAATTTATTTATTGTACCAGTCATAACTGTGCTTCCCGCTATAAAACATTAGCAATTATAAATATTACATTTCCTTCCCATTTGTATATTTTCATTTTTTTGTGATTGTGCTTTTCTGATCTGTTTTTATCTCGCTAGTCAGTGTTTCGTAACAATTTGCCCTAGGTATGGCTGATGTTAAAAAAAAATATGCCATGTTTCAGGTTACACATTTCATATGTAAGAAATACATATGATTTCTAGAAAGATCCATATTCCTATTCTAGCTTTGAAAGTAAAGGCTGTTAAAGAGGTCATTTATTGAAGGGATAGGATAGCAAACAATCACAGCTGCTATTTCAGAATTTTTCTTTAATGTATTCTAAGTTTTGCTTAGGATGAGAAAGAGAAATATTTAGATTTTTCTTAGATTCTTCAAGATATGTCAGGCAGTGTTTTAGCATCGTTATTGGATGCTATTAGAGAAGACTTACTGTATGTTTCTGGTATGTCTTTATACTGTTCTTCGTCTTTGAGTCCTTTCTTGTCAGTGTCTGGGCTTATGTGTTACGTACAGTCAGCACGGAGCAGCATGTACCTCGCAGGAAGGAAAGAAAACGCTGCGAAGCCTCGGTGCTGTAGGGAAATGTTACCCTCTCCAGATTCTGAAAATTCTTTCACATGAGTATGACTCCGAGGCTGATGTTTCTCAGTTCAGTTGCGTTTTATATTCGAAATAAGACAAAAGCTTTCTATTAGTAAACGTCTCTTATTTTTGTGAATGTTATTTTTCTTCCAGAGAGAGCGAGCGCATGTCTGTCGTGAGCGCAGGCTGTGGAATGTAGGCAGGATCCGTGGTACAAGAGGTGACTTGAGCTCCCAGATTCTGCTGCATGCAGAATGGCTAGTAACTATTTGCTAACAGGAAGATTTTATTTGTTTTCAGGTTTACTTTTTTTTTTTTTTTTTAAACTGAGGAGCACCAGACATGTCGTTATGCTCATCAGTGCAATCATTTATCATGTGAACTTGGCAAAATTGTGTAGAGCAGCGGTGTCCCCTCCGTTTCATTTGCCTCGCGTGTCACACTGGCACTGGTCCTTGTGCGTGTGTCATTAGGAAATAGCATAAAAACCGATTGAAACTTAGAGACGATGATTAGCCTAAGCACATGCCCAGGACATGGAGTAATGATTAAAGTTATGTCATCCACTAAAAATGCTTTTAAAAGTCACTGAAATACTCCGGCATTTTTGCTGAAAATCCAGCCAGCCCTGCACTATTAGACCCATCAGCCCGATTAAAAATTCTCTGTACGATCAGGCTTCCGCAGCACCTCGAAACAATTCCAAAAGCGGGAGTGCTGAGGAAATGTAGCTGTTATTTCTGCCGATGACGTCAGCAGAGTAGCCGCGATCGGGCAGAGCCCCCGCAGGTCCCCCCTGTGTCAGCAGGAATTCATCTCTGCGGCGCGCGGGGGGCTGCGGGGCAGATAACGGCACCGGCGTTGGAGCGGCACCGGCCCGGCAGGGCCAGCCACCAGCCCTGAGCCGGTTAGGAGTTAGGCTGAGGAAATCCGAGCGGGGATCTGGAATGGAACGTGTGCTGAGAATTTGGGGAGACATTTTGGTTTTCTGCTACAATCATGGTAACCTTATTGGACAAAATAATTGCAATGGTAATACGTGATTTGCACTAATCCGTGGTAGAAAATGATAGGGAGGATCTTTTTGCAATGTAGGCAATGTGCAATTAAATTAATAAGAGGATAATTTATAATGCTTAACTATTAACCTGAGAAAAAATTACCAATAAGTATGAAATGCACTGCAAAAATTTCTTCACTGAAATACACAACAAATGGGAACATTTTGTATTCTGTTTAGGAATCACGTCTGTTATTTTTTTGGCCTAAACTTTTGAACTAGTTCAAAGGCATACATCACCCCTTTTCAACTATCAATAAGAAATCATGATAAAATAGCTGCAGTATAATGCCTGTTCTTAGACTAATTATGTTATTAGTGTGTTTCAGTTGTAAATACATACCCTTCTTGCTTGCCTCCGTTGTGGAGCAACCCATAAAGCGTGGTGCGTCTTAAAATGCTTACTACTCTGGTGAACTTGAAAGTTAGGCTCATATTTAGTAACAACTAGAGGCTGCTTAATTTAGCCAGATAGTTGGGAAGAAATATTCCAGAGAGAAAGGAGTATGCTTTTCATAATGCAGCTGTGATTTTTATTTTTCATTCCAGACAAAGTTCAAATTTATACTAAATCTGCTACTTCTTCTTGTAACAGGAATTGATTTCATTTTATTTAATATCTCCTTCTCCTGGAATGAACAGTGCAGCAGATACAGTAAACTATCAGAGGAGAGCTTGAGTTCCCCGCGTACTCGGTGTGCGAGTCAGTGGGAGGTTTCTGTGCACAAGAAAAGGGGACGGGGCCCTCCCTGGACGTGATGAAAATCCCGCTGAAAGCCACCGCGCTGCCTGCCCTGCGCCGGGGAGCGAGGGCTGCGGGCGCCCGGGCGTGTGGACACGCGCGTGTACACCTCCCACCCCGGCACACGTACACAGAGAAGCCCACGGACGTCTGCTGACGTGCTCAGGAGTAATTTGGGGGAAAAGAGAGGGATTAGTAAAATCCTACATTTTTCTTACCACTGCTAGGCTAAGAGCAGGCAAGTACGTTTTCTGTCTGTTTGGTTTGCACAATACTCCTCAGCTCTGTTCAGTTCTCGTGGCAGTTTTTGAAGAATGTGGTGTGTAAATGTGACAGTAATATTTCATGATGTTACTAGAAAGGGATTTTCTACTGCTTGGGCTGGCTTGGACTGTGTCACAAGTTGCATAAAATGCAAATTCACAAAAAGGCTGTGAATTTTAAACCCCGGTTGAGATGGAGAAAGACCATTGCAGTATCCTCTAGCGAGGGTGTACTAGGTCAAACAACACGCTTGCAGAAAAGACAGGGATAAATGCTTCTCTTTGCCTACATTATCTTGCCTGCATGATATGTCATGTTATTGCTCAAGTGAGGTAAGAAAGCAAGCAAGTAAATAAATAAAACTGTGAAGTGGATGGTACAGTAATCTCCAGTAAAGTTAAACAAACCAGGTATTGCTCTTGGATGGTTTACTGTGGTAGAAAGGTTTTTTTGGCATGATTTGGGGATGATTGCATTACTCACGAGGCAAAGATTGACTCAAAATGAAATGACGGTTTCTTGTTCGTTACAAAATATAAAAACTCCACATTTGTTCTGAAACAAAGAATAAGGCTAGTTATAAGTAACAATGTGACGTGAACCTTGACAGCTGAGGCTCTAGCAGCCAAATAATGAAATTAGAGGAGTTACTTTGGATTTAGATGGGTGCAATTAAGAATAGAAATTTCCTTTCTTTGAGTGAATTGGAATAATTGTATCAAGTGGGCAGGGAATGATTATCGAATATACACCTTGCGGACTATGTAATTGTGGTATGCTATATCCAAAGCTATGAATTAAAACTTATTTTTGTTTGATAAAAAAGTATTAGAATTTTTTTTTAGAAAGCAGAGGTGTTTTCTGAGTTAAGATATTTTTTAAAATGTAACAGGGAGATAAGATTATTTTGCAGCAGTGGGAGCTTTAACAGCACTGGTGGCATTTAGGGAAGGAGACACCACTTTTCTCCATATAGTAACTGAGTAAAAAAAAAAAATACGTGAACGACTTCATATCTAATTTAAAATAAATGTTGAAAGTAAAGCTAGAGTCCTGAGTTTGAGAATAGAGAGAAAAGATTACAATACGTGTAAGGTAAAAGGAGCTGACTTTTGGTTTCAAATGTAATGCTCTTTGGTGTTTGTAACATGCATGCTAATATAGATCTAAATCTTGCCTGCCTTGTTCAGGCAAATTATTCACTGTTTCTAGCCGCCTCTTTAAATTCAACATAAAATTGAGGCAGATCTTTGACCTTTTTTTTTTTTTTTTTTTTAAATACTAACCTTACATTAAGTTCCTGGACTTGCTTTGGCTAGAGTGATATTCCTCAAATTAAATATCGTCTTCCTTTTGTTTTACCTTTTGGTATGTCTGCAGTTGCTTTGAGCACATCTTGACAAACTTGTCCAATCGCTGTGACTAACGCGGTCACCGAGCCCAGGGCCAGCCCCTGGCATCAGCGGGTGCTACGAAAAGCAAGGGAAGTTATTGCTGTGAGAGGGGTGTGAGGAGTGGACGGGGACTTCTGTTCCCTGGACCTGAACAGACTGTTCTCAAAACAGCCATTTTGCAAAATAGGCTCCGGTTGTTACCAAACACATTACTGATAACAAATACTTTCTCCTTTTATGTGACCAACATGTAACACGGAATATATGTGTTGCCATTGCCCTTTATTGGATGCTAAATATACCTTCTAAGTAGAAAGCACTATGTGTGGCATATTATGCAATTTTAATGCAGATTACGTAGAAGCAAAACGCTGAAAATGAAGTATCTTGTATGCAACATTAAGTATCCGCTGTCTCGAGAAGGTAGAACATTCCGATCAGTATTACCAGAGGAACCCGGGATCTGTTACGCCAACTTTTGCGACTGAGATGGAAATCGAGCAGCCCAGCCAAACCCACCTGCGTGCTTCTCGTCGCGATGCTCATACAGAACTGGGGTGTTTTACTCACCTCTCAAAAACTATTTCCCCGTGGGCAACTGAACGAGTAGACATTTGCAAGATTGTACTACAGCAAAGGAATCGTTAATATGATTAATTCCAGTTGGTTATTTTGTTGGGTTTGAAAGTTTACAGTGATCTTCTTTATAGATACAGCAGAACTGCTACGGCACAAATTGATTAGATGCCCTTAATATCAACGTAAACAAGGGATAACGCATTTCCTGGGAACTTTATAAGGGTTTATACTCTGATGCTGCTGTAACAAGCCAATACGTTTACAGAGAACACTTGTCGTGGAGGTCATTTGCTTTGCTTCCAAAACATAATATTTTTTTAATATGCACAGAATTTTCCTCTGCAAATGTTGACATGCACTTGTGAACAAGCAATTCCTATTGACTTCAATGAGAGCCATCTTCGCTCATCAAAGGATAGAATTTGGCTCTTGATTTTACTGCAATCAGTGTATTATTTATAATGTACAAGAGTGCACGTGCACCCGCCCAGTAAGAGCTAATGGAATTTATGTGCACATGCTGAGGACCAAATCCTCCTGGTAGCTGTTAGGAAGTTTACTTTCATGTATTTGTTCTTCGTGTAACCTGAATCACCATTCACTGATTACAAAAACAAAAAAAAAAAAGAATAATGGTCTACATCAATAATATTTTTTTGCAGTTGTTACGTTTATTATAGGTTATTATTATGATAGGAAGCAAGCAAATTTGAATTTGCAGAAGAAATTATTAATCTTGTTTTAAAGCATTTCTAATTACAGCCAGTGGTTACGCGTCGTTCTCTCAGACTGACAGAAACATCATTACTTCTTACAGTAGTTTCTCCTTACAAATTGAGCGCTGGCGCATTCCTCGTGTATTAGTGAGAAAGCCCATTTGTTACAGAACGTGGCTGTGGCCGGCATGCCTGGGGACAGCAGTTGCTCTCCGGAGATGGGGCTCGGCAGAGCGCTGGGCACCGCTGCCCGCCACAGCTGGGGTCCCTGGGAGCTCGCTGGGACCGGACCCTTGGGCTGCAGCAGGATACCTGCCAAAACTCATTAGTGAGAAAGGTTACAGTTCTCATTAACATCCGCTCCACAGAGCAGTTGTTTTCAACCTGTGGGATCCTATCCTTTGACATAATCAGCTTGCCTACAGCTAGCATTTTTCTATCACCCGATAGAGCTATTCCTGCAGCTTCCCAATGGAAGCAGCTTCTCCGGTTTCTCATTTTAAATCTCATGTCACAACTTTAATCCGGTTTCATGGGAGGGGGTGTGTGGGGGGTGTGCTTGCTGAGGTTTCTTTTGATAATTCATGTGAAATGAAACAAATATTTAATTCTGTATCGTACAAAGAGGTTTGTTAGCAAATCACAATAAAGCGTTGTAGAAAATCATGAAACTAAGACAAAAAAAATGCAAAACACTGAAATGACCGCAGCAGAGGCAAGCTACCTTCCGTTAGGGGGAAACTTTGGTACAATAGGGTCCAGCTGTACATGACAGTCCGGTAGCCCCAGCGCTATTCGTAAATACCCGGGATCATCTGCAGGCATTTCTTCGCAGTTGATGATCTGTGCTAAGCCATCGCTAGTGCAGCAGCGCCTCAGCTGTTTATTTTAGTGGTGCTGTGCCCTCGGTGCTGTGGTAGATCTTGGCCAGGAGCAGGCCAACCTGCCCAGCTCGTGAGCCTCGTCGTCAGCTTTTCAGATGGCGAGGAGCCACGGGAGCGGTACCGGGTGCTGGGGGGAGCTGTGGGAAGGTGGTGAGCGGGGGGGGGGGGGGGCGAGCTTTGACCCGGCTCCTGCGGTGCCCCCGTGGCCACACGGGCTGGAGCTGGCCAGGCACACAGCCCCGTTTCTCCCTCGGTTACTTCTTCCAGCAGCTGGAGATCTGGGTTACCTGGTCTGTCCTACCAGTCGCGTGACGTGATCAGGATGTTGGAGCTGTGCTGGCGCTGCTGGTGAGCTCACGTGGGTCAAAAGCCAAGGGCTGGCTCTTCGTGGCTGCGGTGGGTGAGCAGGAGCTGGTGTTGGGGGGTGAGCTGGGGTTCCCTGTGTGTGGGTGATGTGGGTCACACAGATTACCCGTTCAGGTGGGTCTGCCTGGGTGTCGGGAGGTTGGCATTTCTGGCTTTTCAGGAGAGAAAGAGCTGATCCTCCTCCCCCCGCCCCCCTTAGGAATCGTGGTTTGCAGACTGAATATCCACTCCATGAAGGTTTGTACGTACACGCAGGCTTGAGTCAGGACCTATCTGTTATAATTTTAGAGAGCAATCTTCAGATTACCGGTGCGCGCAGCGGGCTGCGAGTGCTCGCAGAGGTTGGCAGCGCATTCCTCCTGCAGCAGTCACCAGCGCCGGGAACACTCCCTGCACCGAGGGACTGATGCTGCCAGTTGATGGGCCCTGGCGGGGGCTTGAGGCGGCAAATCCCCGCTCCCAGGGCTCCCGTGAGTAATGCCATTGAGGCCAGTTTCCCTGGCGTGCAGTGGCTTGCAGTGTCGTGCAAGGTCAGTTTACTTACCTGACAGCAAGTGTCTAGGGAGAGCTCGGCGGAGCCGCTTGCTGAAGTTTTTGGGGATGGGGCTCTTCATAGGCGAAACCCGCCCTAAATAGAAGTTGCAGTTTAACGTTGTGAGTTGTCTTCACAGTTGGATCTTGGCATGGGCTTCATTTGATGACAAGAAAAGTTTCACATGTGGAGCATGACCCTATGGGTCAGCTCCCACTCACACTAGAGTTGATGAGGAAAGGGTGGTGGGGCCCTATGTGAGCATTAGTACCAGCGGTGAGGCTCTAGAAATCCCTTTCCCTCATTAAGCATTCCGACAGAGCCAAGCACGTGCTCTTCACTCCGCTGGTGGCTCTGGTCCTCTGCGAGCCAGTTGGCTTCTCTGTGCTTGTGACTGCACTGGGGAAATGCACGCGCTGTATTTCGAGTGCTTCCCACTCACCTTCTGGTCATTAATAATTAGAGTCCAGAGTGAGAAAGAAAGAGGGAAGAGAGAGAAAGAAAGGAGCAGTGAGCAAGACCACCTCTGCAGAGGACAAGGCAAAGCCAGTCTGCACTAAGTCCCAGTGAACGAGTTTTGCGTACTGTGTGCCGCTCTCTTGAAATCTTAAAACATTTTTCTGAAGTGATTCTGTGGATACTAATTTTATTACACGTCAGTCTGGGGTTTATTACATGCAAACAATCACACAGGCTCAGCATCTCTACTTTGTAACAGTGACGGAGGTGACTAAGGAGAGCTCAGTGAAATTTAGGGCACCGAAGCCGTACAGAGAAAGCCCCCCTCAAAATCTATCCTGCCAGCAGAATTTACGTTTGCACCTGGGCAGGGAGAAGTGCAGAGGCTCCAGGATGGCTGTCAGCCCTGCAGGTGAGGGTGCAGACCCCGCTGTGGCGGGCAGCAGGGACCCCGGTGCCATCTCACGCTGCCGGGGCTCGGCGGTGGCTGCTGTTAGCCATCCCCAGCCCACGCTGCCATCAGAGGAACTGGAGCGACCCCGCGTACGCCTGGGGAGCTCAGGTTGGACGTCCTGATGTCATTTCTAGCTCTGCCCTTGCGAAAAGGAGAGGGTGGGAGCATGGGTGGCAGCACCCGCTCTGCCGTCGCCGCAGGCGGGTGTGTGCATCTGCTGGAGGCTCACGTTGTGCTGCCCAGCGTCGGGCGGATCCTGCTCGGCAAGGGTCTGCCCTGCGGTCAGAGGTGCGCAGCCAACAAGCGTGGGCTCTGGTGCCATTGCCCACCAGAGCCCAGACAGCCTCAGCCGCCTGGATTTTCATAGCCTGTTTCTCCATGAGGTCCAGGGAGGAAGAGCTCCTGTGTTCTGGGCATCGCTTTGCCCCGGGAGTGATGCTGCTTTTCTAAGGATTCCCTTTCTTGTCAGCCAAGCATGCTGAAGCTTTGCAATATCTGGCTATTTTCTCACTTTTATTTATTTACACACACACACGAGAAATTATTTACTTCATTGCTTCATTTCCCAACATTTTCCCAGGCTGCAAGGATGCTGTCTGCACATTCTCCTGTGAAAGCTGTGAACGGGTGACAGTGGCAGTGTTGTAGCCACGTGCTTTTTGTGCTTATTGCGGCATTTGCACGAGCGCTGATGTTCGCAGCAGATACTACAATGTCCTGCGTGTGCCTTTTGGCTTGTGTGTGTGTCAAAGATGAGACACAGCGATGGGAGGGCTTGTAGTACGAAAGACAGGTTATTGTTAAGAGCAATTTATGAAATGTTGCAAAAGTACAAATGGAGTAAAACTATTTGAGGGAATAAATGGCATGTGAAATGTTGCAGCGATACTATCTCTACTTGGTATCGTTGGTTTGAACCTGGCAGGCTTGGTGGTTGGAGCTGCAACAAACAAGTGATTCAGCGGATGGGAGTAGAAAGCATTACAACCGACAGCCACTTTGTTAAGGGAGGAACAGGCGGAATCCCACTGCTGGGGGATCCCCCGCTGCAGCCGCTGCGCCCTGGTTGCTCCTGCCTGTCACAGCCCTGGCAGGAGCCGCCCTGGGAGAAGGTTGCATGGAGCAGGCAGGTTGTGTTTCAGTGGCGGGTTTCTATCGTGTCCAGTGCTGGGGGGTGCGGGGGCATGTGTGGCCTCCGCGGGGTCCCTCAGCTCCTGGGTGGGTGTCCCGAGCCGGGGGAGCAGGGCTGCTCTAGGGCTATGCAGCTCCTGCTAGCTTGGTCCTCAGAGTCGGGCTGCCTCGGCCTCGCTACCCATGCCCGGGCCAGTTCCCCAGCATGGTTTTGTGGGTGTGGAATAAATTAGCCTTGATGGCGCCTGCATTAATTTTATGTGGGAGAATCCCCAGAGATTCCAGGGCAATTACAGGGAGAGCAGCCTTGCCCAGCGCCGCGTCCTCCCCATCCAGCCGCTGCTCCCCACGGAGGAGACGGGAGGACTCGGCGGAGCCGCGCCGGCGCTCCGGCAGTGCCCGCTCCCTGCGGCTGCCCGCCCGCCCGCCCGCCCGCAGCATCCCTCGTGGCAGAGGCCGGAGCGGGATGTTTCATGGTCCCACGAGCGACCGCGCTCCACGGCTGGCCCAGGGCGGTGGGACTGAGCGCCGGGCAGTAGCAGAGCTCGCTGTGCTGGTCCATGTCTTTCAGAAAGGTTGGAAAAGAAGCCCAAGGCAAGCAAGCTGTCTTCATTTCATACATGTCCTATGAATATTGGTTGTCTAGCATAATTGAAGCCTGTTCCATTTGTGGCTTTTTTCTTACTTAAAAATTCAGCTCATATTTTGGCAGGGGTTTGTCTGAGCGCGTAGCGGATACATTCAATGACAAGAGCTATAACATTCAATTTGTTGGATGCCACAATTAAACCTCAGCTTTTTCACCCAGCCATCTGAAAGCCAATTGCGAGTTGTCACTCAAGCAAGAATCCATACAAACAAGGGCAGTGCATAGCCCTGGATCCTAACAATGTGATTTTCATCGCCTTACCAGTCTTCGGGGAGTCTTCAGCTTCCATCTGGAAGTACCTTCAACCCTTTCCAGCTACGGATCTTGAAATAGCTAGAACAGAGAGAAAACCAAAATTACATGGAGTTTATTGCCATTTCAGAAGGCAAAAAGTGTTTGAAAAAGTTTATTCAGGAAGCCAGGGGAAGTTAAGTGGGAGACATTTGCCATTTCATCAGTCTGTTGGTGATAGCCATTCATGTCATAAATGGCTTGTGTCATTTGATGCCAAAAATAACACAATTTTCCTCCCCAAAGGCCTATAGGGTTTTTTTGCAATAAATGTTTATTTGTTAATAATATACTTTAAACAGCCCAGTCTTGACCTCAAGTCTCCAAAAGAATCCATCTTCTCTCTGAAAAATCCTACAAAGTTTGTGTAATTTTTTCTGGGAAGGTGTAATTGATGGCGCAGTGAAGGGTAGTGTGTTTGCTTTAACTACTGCAGCTGCGTGGATTAACTGTTTATAAGGGCCTACTGTGCTTTGAATGGCTACTTTCTTAGATTTCAAGCTTTAGTTGACAGCACTTCCTAATGGTTTCTTGGATTTGCTTAAGTTCGATCAGTAAAAATAAATTTCTGCGCTTAGCTCACCCATTGTTCTTTCCTCGTTGCTGCTTTGAAAGCTTTTAAACATTCATCTGTAGGAGTTTGGTTTCATTGATGAGCCGGTGCGGTGCAGCATGTCAGATGGGGATGACCAGGACAAGTCCCTCACAGAGCTGAGCGGGGAGCTGCTCTCGTTCCACATCTCAGAATGCTGATGTTCTGTTGATTTCAGAAAAAATGTGAGAGAAATACGGGTGCAGAGCAAATAACTTGTGTGCAAATATTTTTGACAGGATTTCTCAATTTAGTAATTGGAGTTTCTAGAGTCTAACACAGAACTGGCAGGTATGAAGTACATGTGATTTAAATATTTGAAAACGTTATAAAGGATTTTGTAAATACGTGTTATGTAGAAACTGTTGTTTTGAGAGAAAATAGTAAGTCAGGTAATTAAATTATAATACGTTGCACTGTTTTGAAATTGCCTTCCCAAAAGCTGGAGTTGGATTTCCATTGGCAAAGCGTTTGTGGAATGCCAGTGACATGTGATCAGCAGCCCAGTAATGTAACAATTGTCTTTTCACTAAATCACCAACTACCACTGATTTAACCAAAGTTAAATCACATTTTTCAGCTGCTTTTGTTCTGCTATCAACCCCTCTGATCCATCTCTCTTGTGATTTTTCATGCATACTTTTACTAAAAAAAGCAAAGTATTAAGACATTTGTCAGAATTTTTTTGTTAGTCCTTACTGAAAATGTGGTTTTCTTCAAGAACTCTAGAGGACTTATTTCCTTTAAGATCATCTGAGTTACGGGAGGGAATCACACGTTTAATTTCTCAAAGCATTTCAGCTTAAAGTACTAGTTTGTTCTCAGTCAGACAGGCACTTGGATAAAATAAGGAAGAGTATGTGTAAAATGAATGGAATTCATTTTTTTTTAAACGTTTCACATTTGTGGAGCTAAATTATTTGGATAATATGCACACTCAGGTACTTTGTGTAAAATTCAGTTTAGTGAGACTCCGTGTCACTAAGTGGCACTAGCCGTTTACTGAGAATATGTTTGCAGATTATTAATTGTGACAATTACATGATGCTTTAAATATATATATATTTTGAGAAGTGTTGCTTCTAGCTTGGGCTTTGGCCCTGCATTAATAGGGTGCTTAATTTTACTCAGTCTCTTCAGTAGCTATTTACAAGGTAAAGTTGCATGCACAACTAGGTGAAGAACTGGGGGCCTTGGGGTGACAAAACTGCACGGCTAATGCTCATTTACTTCCCAGAGGCATTTTCTGGGGCAATCTGGACCACAATAACCTGAGCAACTCTCCTCTTCTGTACTGGCAAAGGCTTGGTTAATCTTTGTGTCCATTTTGATTTTTGCAGGACAGACTTCTTGACCTTCAGTTTAGCCTTTGTTGGATCAGTCCTGTTAAACCACGATTACATCCAAGCTCTCTTTCCCAAACTGAAAATATCTGGAAAATAGCTTTAAAACTTTGCATGGCTTCCTGCTATTCTGCTGCTGCTGGGGAGCTCGAGCCAGACCAAATAGTCCCGCGGCCGCTCAGCGGTGACTGACCCCCGGTCCCCTGCTGCGGGCAGAGCTGCCTGCGGCTGCCCGGTCGTGCAGAGAGCCTGCCTGCCCTGCGGTAACGGCAGCGAGGGCAGCCCATCCTCTCTTTCCCGGCCTTGACATTTTTTGAGTGCTGGACTGCAGACGTGCACACAGAGCAGCGCGGTGCACAGACCTGCACACGCAAGGGAGCGCCCGTGCCGTACGGCGAACATGTGTAACGTGACGGCGGGCGGCACACGCAGCGTGCAATGCCGTACCGCCTGCGAGGATGACGAGTTGCCCTTCCTAGTCCGTTTCCCAGCTGCGAGCACCATGGCCTCCTTTGGCTCAGCGTGATGGCTGGGGTGTCTTGGGAAGGTTGAGGGACTGCGGATGGGGACGTGAGTCCTGTGTTTGCCTGGTGTGTCCAGGGCAGGTGCACGCGTGTGGACTGCTCACGCCGCAGCCGCGCAGCCACGCCGGTGGCCAGCTGCGGGGTGTCCAGGCACAGCGGCATCGGAGCCACCTCCCCTACACCAGGTTTCGGGGTCTTCTGATCAGGCAGAGTATCCTGTCCTTCTCCTCTTTCCCCAGAAGAGTACTGTGCAAGCCTCACATGTGCCCTCTCAAGCCTTCCTCTCGGGCACGGGAGAGCTTCCGTGCTGCCAGGGCTCCTCCGGTCACCCTGGCCTGTGTGACATGGGCTGGATCCGGACCTGCTCCCGGCCAAGCCCATGGCGTAGCGCGGCAGGTCCCGGGCACTGTGGTGGGCACTTGGGATGCAGACACTGACGCTCCCCGACTCGCCCCTCTGGGCTCTGGTGCAGTTTCTCCTGATTCATTCCCGGCGGTGTGCAGTGATTCATGCCATCAGCATCAGCTGCCTGTTTGTGAAACCAAAAAGAAACAACCTGAAATTGGCTGAAAGTGAAACAGTCGCATTACTAAGGCTAATATGGATTTGCTCCTGTAAGAGGATATTAAAAGTCTCCCTTTGTTTGTTGCACAGAGACTGAGCTTTACCATTTTTTAGTCTTTTTGTCAGCTTACTTTGGTATTAAAGCAACTGACGTAACATTTAACTTTATCCTTGTGCATGAGCACTCCTGCTAATTAATTCAGTAACTCTTTTGACCTTCTGTTTAAAAGATCACAACTGATGCTGTTTCTGCACGGACGCTGCCATCCTTCAGGATCCTTAGCTGTTCATTTATTATGAGCATGGCTATAGTGTAGATGGCTTGCATCTTTGTGCTGTTATATTCTTGTAATAGCTAACGTTAACAGAGTTAAATGGACAAATGAACAAGAGAAAGAGAAGAAAAGCAGCAATTAAATGTAACTTTTCATCATGAAAAGGATTTCACTGGTTTATCTTCTAATAAGATTATGTCACCGACACAAGTACCTAGGAGCCCTTGATTGACAGCCTCCTGTACTTTTATCAGGCAGTGTGACACTAAACCTCAGGGCCTTTTGTCCGATAGAGTGAGCTCACGGAAACTTGCCATCCTAATCCCCTTATTCATGTCAAGCACAGAAAAGAAGTCCTGATCAGATGGCACCTTACAACAGTGTCACCTCCACCCCCTCGTCGCTGGATGGACATGGGACATCTCCTGCTTTGTTCGCTGCCTGCGCTTTGCTCTGTCGGAGCAGAGCTGCTGCCTGCTGCACTGCAGAGCCCCGCTCACGACTGCGGGGAGCTGGGACTCGTGCGAGGGTTTCACATATGGCATCCTGCGCTGCCCTGCACGGCGTGCGTCTGCTGCCCCGCTCCCACCCAGGGGAAGCTGCGTACGTGGTGCAGAAAAATCCCAAGGAGATGGTAGGAGGATTCACAGGCTAACTTTTTTGGTTTGGATTTTCTTTTTATCTCTCTAAAGAAAGTAAGGCCTTTAAAGGAAATATTTCCTTTTGCGTGGTGTATGTAAGACCACGTAGTGAAATGTATCGCTAAGCTTCTTCAAACCTTCCATCCAGAAAAAAAGAGTAAGTGGAACTAAAAACCCCTATCTTTTCAGAAGCCCAGGGTCGACATGAAGTGCAAAATATTGTTGTTGCTCGGTGGTAATTGTTATCGGGCGTAATACTTCCTGAAGCTCAGAACAGAGTTTTATGTTCTCCTCAAAGCGTGGGTACCTATAGAATTCTCTCCTAAGTGTCGCAGAAGTCAGCAATTCATCCCAATCGCTGGTATTATAAGTTTCATAGCTCCGGCCCTTTCTTAGTTGTAGGAATTCCTTTGTGCGTATCCCTGCGGTAACCTATTTCAGCTAGCGGTTCCCTGTGGTGCTTTATTTACTTGTCCAACTGTTTGGAAGTCTGTTAGTCTAAAGATCAGATGCTCTGAAACAAATCTTATTACTTTAACCAGCTCTGCAAATTCTTCTTTCTCCATTTTTATTGACTTCTCTTCAGCTAGAACTAATACACATGCAGCAGGTGGGCAAGTATGTCTCTCAAAGTTTAGCCTCTCAGATTTAACATGAGAAACTATAAATCTTTTTGTTTTCCTTGGAAAATGTGGGAAACCACAGGTATTTGAAGAGTTGCCTCCTTGGTGGATTTGTGAAGTTTATTCTGGTTGCTGTAATTTTTGCAACAGAAGTCTGGGAAATTTTAAAAGAATGCTGTGTTCCGGGGGATAGACTAATTATTTTTTTCTTGCGTTAAGTATTTTTTCAAGCTGTAATCAAAAGCAAGGGAATGGGGAAGTTTTAAGATTTTTTTCCTTTCATCCAGCCTGGCACTACTGGTAGAGATACTGCGTAAAACTTCCTTCAACTAATCTGCTACAAGCTGGTTTAGTCGGCACTGCTCACCAGTCCTAGTTTTAGAAGGCGTGTCCAGCTCCTCTGTGTTTTTCATCTCTATGCACATTTTTAAAGCAATTTTAGATATTAAAAGTCAGTGCTAATTAAACGTTTTAAGAAATTATCTTTCAGGAATTCCCCTTTCTCCTCCCTGTCCCCCCACCCAGTCTTCTGGCGACCTCGTGCTCCCCGGTTTGAGCACACATCTCATCTTCGGGAGATGCTTGCATCTCTCGTGGCACTTTCCTCCAGCAGATATCAAAGTCCTTCGCAAAGCGACCTGCCCAGGGTTCCTGCAGGCTGGGGCCTGTCCCGGGCACGCTTATCCCTGGGACACACCGATTCTTCCCATGTCTTCTGAGGACCGGGCTGCACTGGGAGTCGGGATGGGAAAGTTCTCATGTCTGGGGTGTGCAGAGCAGTTTGCTGCTGCTTCGCCTGGATTTGTTTTTCCACCTTAAGCACCGTCGGCTGCCGTCATAGAGTGCAAACAAGGGAACATACACGCTGCCTGAAAAAAACCCCATCAAGTGAAGGATCCTACAAGGTAGCAGCTTTCCTGTAGCAGAGCATGTTTGCTTTAAACACACAGCTCTGCTCGAAGCTCAGAATCAGTTCTCAGGTGTCGGTTTGGCAGCAGTCTCTGCAGCAAGGACAGGGCTGGAGGCAGAGAGCTGAAAACAGTGTTAAATACCCAGCTAATCGGTGAGGCTGGTGAAGTCGTCTGTACAACATCTGCAAAATTTAAGGTCAGTTAACTAATAGGTGAATTGTGGCAGACGGTGTGATGTGGGCTTGGGGACGAGGTTCAGTGAAACTGTAAACAGCTGTCAGAACATCAGACTTTCAGAAAGCCTCACTGAAATGCCAAGAACAGGAGTATTTTAACACATCGGAAATGTTAAATGCAAACCAAAGCGATGTGGTATGAGGCTGCGTGTATTTCAGAAAAGGTGACTTTGGAAAGCAGTCTGGGATCCCATTAATCTCATGCGTTTAAACTTCGGGGCTCTTCACTGCCGGAGTTGGTGCGTACGAGGCGGTAGCTCCGTCAGTCGTGGTGCCTGTGGAGTCCTGCAGGAACAACGAACGGGTCTGTTCCAGAAGGATGTAGGCAATGCAGCATCTCTGCACCTTCCAGAGGGAACCAAACCCTGTCCCCGCAGTGTGCCCTGGAGCTTTACACAACAGCTCCTCAGCTCCTCTTGACACCTCCTGCCCTTCTCCGAGGAAGAGGGTCAGTAAACGGGGGAAACGGCATCCACCCGCAGCGAGTCCGGGGTGGTGTTTCCATGTTAGCAGCACTTGATGCCAAAGTGTTCGCATTGAAAGAAAAATAACTTTTGTTTGGACCAAAAAGAAAAAAAAGAAAAAAACCTTTGGGGATTGAATTTCAGAGCCTCCCTGCCTTCCTCTCAGCCCCCTCCGAGGCCTGAAATGATTTGTGTGCGAGGGCCTGTGACCCAGGGAGGCATCGAACAGTGGAGAAGGGAAACATTTGGAGTTCAGAGGGACAGTGGGTCTTGATGACCAGCGTAAGACAATGCAGATGTTTCAGATCATGAGGTCTCTGATGATGATGAGAAAATATACCCAACAGCCTGTGGGTTGGGTTCTTCTCTACAGCCCTTTTTTCTTTTCCTTGGTGTAGTGATGCCGCATCTCACAGGATTAAGTTTTTAGGATTTATCATGGAAGAATCTCTGTGCTTATTGTAGTAGGTCGCTCTGATAAGTAGGGTGGGACTTTAATTTCTCACTGGGGAGCCTGTTACAAGCTCTGCCCCGTGTGTGTCGGCGGTGGCAGGGGGTACCCAGCGTGGCGGTGGCGGGGCTGGGCTGGGTGTGCTGCAAGCCCTGGCAGTGGCTCATGGAGGAGGGTTGTCTGCAGAGGAGCAGAGCCAGAGGAGCAACAGTTTTTGGACTAGAGTCCAACAATAACTGCATGTCCCATTGCCTTGGCTGATATAAACAGAGATTTCCTGGAAGGAGGACAGATTCTGGGACAAGGAAAGAAAAATACTGGTGGAGGGGAGAAGGAGCAGAAATCATTCAGGATCCTAATTCAGCAGTAGGTCTGCTGAGTGCCTGGGACACTGAGCGCTCGCCACAGCGGCTCTCTCTGCCCGGTACCTACCTGTCGATCTCGGCCTCCCTGCACTTGGGAGGAGTGGAGAGAAACCCTGGGGCAGCACCAGACCCTGCGGATGGGAGCTCTGAGACCGAGCCCTGGCACGTGGATTTGAACCCGTGTTACAGCCGGGGCAAAGCATCTCTTGGCATCATGGCTGCTGGGCCAGAGAGTCATATGGATTTTACACCTCGGCTCTGCTGTGTAAAAGTGTACCAGCATTACCTACACCACGTATATATGAGCAACAGGAGAACAGCGTAGACTGCGGAGCCCAAGTTGGGGAAACAGCCCCTGATTGTATCTAGTTTAAAGCTTAATACACAGGAAACAGCAGACAGCAGTTCTGCTGTGCTTGGGTGCGTGCTGGGGTCTCTGCTGGAGGGAGACCCTGTCCATGCCCAGGCCCCAGTGCAGGGCTCTGGGCCCCAGCGCCCCGGGGCCCTGCGGGGCTCAAGGATGGCTCCTGGCCGTCATCCCACGGGGGCCATGGCCGCAGCCCCAGGCGGGAAGCACAGCGGGAAGACAAGACGTGCAGCAGACCGCCCTGCAGCACCGAGGCGGGCGCGGGCTGAGCAAGCACCTCACGTCCTTGCCGGGCAGTCCCCAGCATGACTGGAAGCAGCGGTGGGCACCCTTTCCCAGGGGGGACTCCCCGAGGTCGTGGAGGAAAGCCCCGTCCCACACCGCTGCCGGAGCAGGGCGAGCAGTGGGGCTGGGCGTGCTCTCGCTTCACCAGGTCCACTGCAGCCACTGCTGCACCAGCAAATCCCAAATTACATGTCGGCAGGGAGGAGAGAGGAGACAGATTTTAAAATACTGTTTGCTTAAAAAAAAAAAATTATTGTCTGTTGGCTTGAGGGAGTGCAGAGGCCGTGCAAGGTCTTGCCGGCATCTGTCTCGCAGGGAGGAGGATGGCTCCCAGGTCTGCTGCGTGCTGCAGGAGGGGCGAAGAAGGGGCTGCAGCAGAGTTGGCCAGAGCCTCCTGCTGCCGCCCTCAGCGCGAGGCCCGAGCGCCGGACCCTGCCCAGCCCCTCACCGTGGCTTCGGACACGGCTGCGGAGCGCCGCGAGCGCCAGGGAGGGGCGGCAGGGCGGGTTTGCATCTTGGCACCTCTGCGAGGGGGACTCTGGCTGGAGCGATTCCCGTGGACGCTGCCAAGCTGGAGCCTGGCAGAAGAGTGAGAATTTCCTAACTGTGACAAATGCCTGCCTGAAAAAATGTGTCTTTATTTACCAGTGGTGCATTCAATTAGCCTATGTTTTGGAAAAGCTATCTTGTCCCTGTGACAGTCTCCCCTGCGATTCGAACCACATCTTCTCAGAAAAAGGCTAGAAAATGTTTTGCTTTAAAAAGATTTAAGAACCCCCTATGTCTGGTGCCCCACTTTGCAGCCCAGCTTTGACTTCTTCTGACGCTGACACGGGAACTTTCCTTCTTGCTGTATGTGCTACCGAGAGCGCCTCATAAGCGAAGCTTTTCATTGCCTTTTGTATCTGATGGTAAGTTACTGTTTTCTTATTGGGTATAGCTAAAAAAAATTAAAACCAGGACACAGTCCCCAGAGAACCTCTATCACGAGAGGTTGTAATTAAGAAACCGCTTCCCTGATCTGTTGTGATTTTGAAAAAAGTGACTTTGTGATTTTTGAAGAAAGTGACTACCACCTCGGCATGATTTCTCACCAGTGAGACGGATACAGCTTTGCCTTTTGATTTTGGCATTCACTTGGGCTTATAATGGAAACTGAGCACGGCCTTTATTATCATTATGGTTGAAAGAGCATTATTAAGGGCACAACTGAAGTTTTGTAAGCATATGCTGGAACATACACTTAAAACATTAAAGAAAAGATTTCAATAACAATTGTGTTTAGAAACAAATGATCTTGGTTTTCCATTTCTGGGCTGTTCTGTGTGAAGCCAAATGATCGCTGCTCCAGGGATACCGTCTTGCTGCAGCGTTGAGTTTGGGGTTTCAGACACAAGAGAAGCAAACTGCCTACTTTAAAATGGTGCTGAGCTAGCAACAATGCTTCTGAGTCCAAAACAGCTTCACAAAGTACCATCTCTGGTAATCAGCTGATTTTTTTAGGTCATATGTAAATTAAGAACACATCTGCTTTCCATATGTCCCACATACACAGCTTACATATGTTTTTGGATGTATTATCTTAATCATATTTATTGGCCAACGCAAAAAAAATTGAAGTTTAAAATATTTTTGGATTCATAATATTATAAAACCAACAACTATAAAGCAAATGAGTCATGTACTACACTCCAGTTATAGTGTACAATTACGACGTATATTTAAGGGCTATATTTCTTAGCTGGAGCGAAATCTATAGGCAACAATGCTATCTCCTGTATTTTTGTCTAACAGAGATCTAAAGAAAAATTAATTACACTTCTTTGACTGATTGTTATTCTGCTGAAGTATGGTTCTAATCCTTATTAACATTCTCTAAAGTCATGCATGAAATATGACTTTTGCACCACACTCTGTGGCATATGTTTTCTCTTTCCAGCGTATTTTTCAAACTATCTTCAACCCTCACTGCTGTTCATTATTTTAAGATAGGTTTAAAGTTTGCCACAGTCTCAAAACTGATCCAGTACAGAGCGTTGCAAGGGAAAAAAATGACACATCATTCTGCTCATGAACACAAATTGCTTCTGATTATTTAGCTTTGAATGTTCTCCTCATACTGTTTTTATTAAAAGCCCCAGTATATTTACTCTTGATAGTGTCTTCAATTAAGTTAAAAAGAGTCCCTTTTCTATAGCAGTATGTAAAGAAAATAGTTGTTACAACCGCAAAATTACCGAAAAAACCTGGTTCTAGTAAAGTACTACTTCAGTTCAACAACCACAGCACGAAGTTTGCTGTTTTCTTGTAAACTTTCCAACCATTAGATAAACAGTGTCTGTATCTTCACATCCAAAGCAGCACCCTCTCTTTGTTTAAGGACAGTTGTTTTCCTGCAGCTCTCTGCAAAATACGTACTCCATTAGTCCATTTATCAATATGGAAAACTTGCCCATTCGGATTTAGAGTGACTCTTTTTGAGCAGTGGTGAGTGGGTCTTTGCTCCGGGAACAATTTTGGTAACAAATTGCTAAACGACTCAGGCAGAGCGCTCTGGTTCTGTTCATTTGCCTCCTTGTGAGTGCAGTTAATTTAAGCTGTGACAAGGGGAAGGAAAGTTGTTACAAGTGGGATCCTGTGACTTCAGCACACATTGCACACAGCCAGGAATGTTTTCCTTTTCCTTTTATAAAATAGTGATTTAGGAAAATGGTCTAAGTTTAGCAGTTTCTGGAGCTTCTACTCTGCTGGCTTCACAATAACTGATTTTTCTTTTGAAAACATTGTCTTTTAGTGCTGTGATGTCACAGCCTAATATTGTACAAAGGCGTAACTGGACTAAACATGTCAGGAACATGTCAGTAACTTTCCATAAATTATTCAGTCTCTTTGGGAAAACCCCTAATTATGTGTTAACTCATTTTCTACTTCAGAGAAGTTTTGTCTTGGGCTTCAGAGTCCAATTGCTGGGGAGCTTTTCTTCCTTTCTTTTTTTTTTTTTAAATTTTTTTGGGTTACTGTATTTCTGCTTAAAATTCTTGTGTGTGAGCTCTGACAGAGAACTGCAAGGATCTGGCAGAAATGGGATGGCAGAAATCAAAGAATGTACTAGAGCAGGGGAATCGGCTTTAAGCTCCCTTAGAAAAAGCCTTGGAAGCGCACAGGACGCGAACGTCTGCAGAGCCGCGCTCCTTCCTCCGCTAAGAGCAACTGCCGTGCATCCCTGAACGAATACTTTACATGCTCCGGGCTATCAAGCTGTTTGTGCTTTGAAGGCAATGGGGTACGGAGGAAAGGACTGTTTGAAACATGTCACTTTGAACTGTGTTGGAGGGTCCCAGGGAGCTGGCCACCTCCGTCCGCCCCTGTTCCCTCAGAGGTCTGGTTCCAGTCTGCGAGCCCTGGAGCCAGCCCCGTAGTCTGGTCAGGTGGCCCCACTGTGAGATGTCAGGCTGATAAGTGAAAGTAGAGACTTTCGAGTGAAGATCAAGAGTTTGCTGCCTGAACTGCATCTCTTGCTATGTGTAACAGTTCAATATGGTAACAAAAGGGTTTTCCTGCCTGCAGAGACAGATGCTGCCTTTTGAAAATGTTGCTCTACATTTGAAGCCTCAGCATATGCTGTAATAAAGGCCATCCTGAAACTTCAATGGATTGCATCATGAGGAAATTCAGAGAGGAAGGAGCTTTAGGTGGATCTGCAGAATCTTTTATGAACTAATACCCCATGAAAAAAATGGGACTATCAAGTAGGGGTCAGTCATGGCTCAGGACCAGTGCCGTCTTGTCTTTATCTACGCTAGCATTCCTGCCAAGATGACCGGATAGGGGAGTGGGGGCTGGGGTGCTGCTAAAACACCCAAATTGTGGTGTTGGGGGGAGCAGGGGAGGAAGAACAATCCTGATCCTACATTTCCTGCCTAAAGGGCGCATCATTCCTATTAGCTGATAGGCAGAAATTATGTAGGTACAGAACAATGCCACTTTCAGCCAGTTACCGTACCAAGAAGTGGGAAATAATGAATCTTCCTCTCAGAGCGAATCTGTGTCCATACTTTGTATTATTGAGACTCTGCAGGCAGATGTGAGCGTAGTTCTTTGGCCATTCCGCTGCAGTGCATCACCTTCGCTGTGGTTTTCTCTCTCTGTTTGTCCTCTCAGTCTCTGTTCTTCAAGACAAGTCAAAGACTTGAGCTTAAGAAAGCAAGCGACCAGAGGCAGGGTCATTATCCTGGCTCTGTCCCTGAGGGATGTTAGAGCAGCATTCACCATGTCTTCTGAGCAGGGAAGGGTGAGAAACATTTCACTTGGCTCTTTACTTTAGTATCATCACAGATGGGTTTGGGTTGGAAGGGACCTCAAGGACCATCCAGTCCCACCCCCCTGCCATGGGCAGGGACACCCTCCACTAGCCCAGGTTGCCCAAAGCCCCATCCAACCTGGCCTTGAACACTGCCAGGGAGCCAGGGGCAGCCACAGCTTCTCTGGGCAACCTGTGCCAGGGCCTCAGCACCCTCACAGGGAAGGATTGCTGCCTCAGATCTCATCTCCATCTCCCCTCCTTCAGCTTAAAGCTGATGTTTTCAATACGTTTTTGCGTAGCCTTTCTGAAATGGCCTGGCGATTAAGCTTTACTTGTACACGTGTTTGTGAAAAACAAAACAAATAAACTCGTGTTTAATTTTCAAAATGAATCCCACAGCGTGCATTTAGTAATGCCATGATGGTTGGGAACAGAAGTTGTCCAAAGCAATGCGTGGATGCAGCATGCTGTGACTTATGGTAGATAATAAACAGAGTACAAATGCTGGGGTTAGAATATGGAAAATGTGCAAAAAAAGATATTGAGTATTTCTGATAAGGAAGAGACGTTACAAAGAGGAATGTTTACTCTGCTTACCCATAATGAATAAATAGAGAAGCCTTTGACCTGCAGAAAGGGTCTAATCAACAGATATGCCACTTAGTTTTAGTAATTTGCTCTGTGTCAATTTTGAATGGAGGAAAGGCTGTAAATTTCTGTTTGTTTTAGTACTGACAGTAGGGAGCAGTACTAAGCTGGCTGCCAGCTTGAGTCACATGGGCTGGAATGAATTCATGCTTAAAAACGCAAGAATTTTTAAAAGAAAATATTTTGTGCCTGGTATTTGAATTCAGTATGTGTTATGCTGGGATTTTGTAGAGGTTAGCTTCATAATTTCACATTTTTACAGCCAAATTTTTGTCTCACAGCAGTGTAAATCTCCAGTACTTTCACTGAAGCAGGGCAAAGCCAATGTGAAGTTTATGCAACATTATCTAGCTCAGACCTTCCAGAAAAGGGCTGTCAGACCAGTGTGAACTCTCAAGCCCCCAGTAAAGATGCTGTTATTAAGTATAAATACAGAGTAGCTTTTAATAGCTATAATTAATGTGTGCGGTTGTTTTAAATGAATAGCAACTGGGTTTATGTTTCCACTTTGAAGGCAGGGGATTTACTTGATTCACGTGAAGAACTTAAGGAGGGTGAGTGGCTGTGAGGGTCAGATGAGGGCAGGTGCCCTGACAGCGCCGAGGCACGGTGCTCGGGAGGAGTCGGTGCGACAGGGCATGCGGGGGGATGCAGCCCCTCGACCTCTCCAGCCTTAGGGGATTTGTGACGTGGGGACTTCCAGGGCGGGGGAGCGAGTCTTGAGAAACTTTGCCCTGTACCGTTTCAATATTTAAGTATTTATTCTGAAGGTTGGATTCAAATCCTTTTTCCATCTCATTCTTGTGAAGAATGCGCGTGCAGGCAATAGTCAGGGTAAGTCTCTTATTCACATAAATAACGTAAAGAAACTGAGCTTACATCCCTGGAT
The DNA here is from genome assembly GCF_011004875.1 of Balearica regulorum gibbericeps. Lineage (NCBI taxonomy): Eukaryota > Metazoa > Chordata > Aves > Gruiformes > Gruidae > Balearica > Balearica regulorum. The sequence continues at coordinate 5,286,298 of NC_046203.1, forward strand.
GTTATTTTGTTGCTCTAGCACAGGACTGAGGGGCCGGGGTGGTTTTGGAGATGTGAGCTGTGTTGGTGGCTCCGCGCTGACCAGCCCTGGGGCGGACTGCGGTTCCTGGTCCTTTTTCTGCAGACACCTAGGACGCAGTTTATTCGGAGGTGGCGGGGAGGTCAGGGCAATAAGTCTTGTCATCCTGTCTGCTGCTTATGGAGGGGACAACCCAGCAGAGCAGCTACACCACCTCCGGCGGAGGTGGATAGTTTGGCCCGATTCATCGCCAACCCAAAGGTGTAAGGTAGGTCTCGGAGGCAGCGTGCTCTGCGGCATTCGCGTGCGAGGTGAGGGGCTGCCTCCCCTCGTGCCCGGCCCCGCTGCCCGCCGGGTCCGGGCAGTGCTGCGCAGGCGCCAGGGCTGCCTGTCCTCTCCAGAGGCTCTGGCTCGCGCCCAGCTGACTGCGCTCCAGCAAGGAGGTGCTCCTCCGCCCGGGCCCTGCGGGGCTCGACGCGGTAGGCATGCTGAGAGCGCACCGCGCACGCTGACAAGATCAAGTTTCGCACAAAATGCAGCGGCAGCCAAAACATTCTCTTAAAGCAGTGCCAGAGGAGGAGCTGGTTGTGCTTCTCCCTCTCCCCCATCCTGCAGCAGCCTGGAGTGCTCACGGGAGCACCCGGGAAGCAGCGGTGGGCAGCCCTGGGTGGGCACCGGCACCTGCTGGCCACGGCCGGGCGAGTGCTGTCACTGCTTGTCTGCGCAGATCACACCGTCCCCTGGACGCTCACCCAGTGACTCCTTCTCTGCCTGGTGGAGCGGATCTGCGGAGGGTGGAAATGGGACCTGCCCCAGACACCTCATAGCTCACAGGTGAGGGCGTTCTCCAGGGTGGTGAAAGGTGTGAACCCCCTCAAGGGGAGGGGAGAGTTGAACTGACATCTCCCACTTCCTTAACCCACGAAGTTGCAGCCCACAATCTCAGTTTACAGTTGAGTCCTAATTACTTTTTGCATTGTTGTAGGATAACACACGTTAATGTGTGTCCCACAAAGGAAGCAGCGATGTCCTGTACAGCCCCGGCACCTGCGAGGGCATCTTCACGCTCTGCCAGCATAGTTGCTCTGCATGTTTTATTCTGGGCATCTCAGCTGTCTGTGGCAATTGAGAGGACAGAGAGAGCACAAGCAGTCCGTTTTCACGGTTTGCTTCTCAGGTCTGTGGTGGAACTGTCAGCACTTTGTAGACAGGCAACATCATCTTGGTGGAGGAAGTGTTAATTTGCTGCATGTTGTGAGATGGCATACGCACATGCCCACATGCTTGGGCACGGATGCCCACAGTGGAGAAGGAACAGTAGCACGGTGTGAAGCTCTACCCTTCACGAGGGCTGAGGACATCATGCAGTGAGGAGGTGATGAGGCAGGCTGGCCTTGAGCAACTGCAGTGACTGTCCACTGGCATCAACACTTGCACTGGGACTGCTCCCACACGTGGGGTGATGGGATGTTGCTGCTGCTGCTGCTTCTGCCTCGGTCCCAGGGGAACCAACTGGTGTGCACGTGTGAGCTTGCCAGGCTGATCCCTGCATGATAGTGAGCATGAAGGCATTCCTGAGGCTTCCTCAGGACAGGCTGAGTGTCAACCAGCCTCTGTCAGCATTTCCCAAGCTGTTTTACCCCCTGCCCCACTTCCAGGTGAACTTGACTCTTACGCCCCCACTTTTCTCAGCCTGGGCACAGTGCCGTGCTGACATGGCTGTTCCAGCTCCAGGAGCTAGTCCAAAGCCCCCAAGCATTCCTGCATCCTGTCAAGAGGGAGTACCCACAGTTTGAAAGTATTGGCATGTGTGGAAAATACTGGTGCTTTGGCCTGCAGAGCTCCTGGAAGTTGCTACTCCTGCTGATGCACACCAGCACCGCTGGCAGCCTGTTGGGAGAGAGAGGTCCTGATGAGGTGACCGGTGGACAGTCATCAGCCTCATGGTTTGAATGTGTGTGCTGGTGTCCGTGAGAGCAGCGAGCAGGACCCCGGCTGTGGACACAGGAGTTGTATCAGTTCAGCCATGTCTCTGCACCCACACAGTCCAGCTGGTTGTACCCCTTTTCACCGGAGCCCTGCGACATCCCCGGACAGTTTTCTCTCTCCTGCTCCAGCACTCACTGCTGCAGGGGCTGAGGCTCAGGGCACATGGAGCTCTAAGGCACACGGTCCTGTCTCCCTCCTGATTGTCATAGTTAAAGGTCTCAACATTTAGAGTCTCCAGACCCAAACATCATCTAGCTGTGTGTAAGCACTATGACTAACATCTGTCACATGCTGTTTGCTCTCCTGTGTCCTTCCCACAAGGAGAGGCATGGCCTCTCTGCATCCTCTTTTGATGAGGTTCTCAGACTACCAGCTACACGTTCAAAAGAGGCAAGGTTGGGGAAAGGTGTATAATGAGCAAAAGAGGGTTGGGTTGGTCCTTTTTTCTACAGGAGATCATGACATAGTTTCACTGAGAAAGTTCTTTCCTCTTCCCTCTCTCTTGTTCATTGACATCACCACTATCTTATTCACGTATGACATGACCTGGCTACTGACTGTCTATGAACTGACAACATCTGAACACTGGGTTACTCCAGACACAACACAGTTTTTAACTTAACTGGCCTTTTTTTTCCAAGCCATCAATTGTATTCCATACACAGAGGCAACTAATAGCTGCATGTGCCACGTACAGAAGATGTCAGAGAAGGAGCTGATCTTTGCAGGGACTTTAAGCAAGGGATCCAGCAGTGTATCATGACTGCATCTTGGAATCACCCAGAGACAAAGATCTAAACCATTTTATTACTCTTCCCTGAGCCTCTGCCCCCTTTCTCCCAAGAGGCACAGGTGAGGCCTGTAGCTCCCCATTACGAGCTTCACATGCTGCTGAGCTCTCCACAAGTTTAAAAACGGCAGCTTGCCCCAGGGCCTGTTTGCTGGTTGATGTGCTGGGCTGCAGGGCTGACCGTAGGCAGGGGAGTGGGGCTGCTCTTCAGGGTGCCCTAGGCTTCTGGGCAGATGAACATGCTCAACTCTTAAGAGTACAGAGAAGTTATTTTTGTGACCAAGTTGCAAGCATTTCTTAGGGCCTGTGGGCTTGTAGCTGTTTGGCCACTGTGGTAACGAGGTGGATCATCTGTCCAGACAGCAGCAGGCATAGTGTGTCCTCCTTACTGCTGTGTGGGCAAAGGTTGCCTCCACAGCACAACTGCGGATGTGAGCAGGACCAGAGAACAAGAGCCCTGGGAAGGAGCTGAACTTTGGGCTGGTGTGCCTTGAAACCTCCCAGGAGAAGGAGTCTGTGGCGTTTCACTACCATTGCAGAGAAGGTACCCGTGAATTTCTTGGTGAATCCTTTAGTCTCTGGTGGTCTGTAAATAAGCATAAAATGCATGTTAGTTTTGGCTCAGGTTTCTATTCTCAGATGAATGAATTCGAATGAACTTGTCTTATCTGTGGAATCTCTCTTGGAACTGATGTTTGCAGAGAAGATAAATGTGCTGCTGCCTGCCTGCTTGTCCTGACTTAATCTGTGATGCACTGAGCAGTGTCCTGGGGGGATTAGGAGAGCTGGAAGAGAGCTCGGGATGTCAGGCTGCCAGGACCTGGTGCTGTGACCTGTATCAGTTTCTCCATCAATGATACGGCTGTGGATTGCATGTTGGCAGTAGAGCAGCATGGTTGCAATGTTTTCCAACATGGTTTTTTTTTGTAGGGAGGCATTATACATTGGTGTTCTGTTATTGCAGCATCCCCAAATGAAGATATGTACCGGAGAAAAAGATCATTCCCCGTTTGTGTGTAGAGCAGGCCAGCATATCTGTCTAGTACAGCACATAGCACTAGGGAAGTCTGCCTTTAGATGGTAATGTTTTTCAGATTGGTTTTAGCAAATGTTAAACCAGCTCCAGGTTGACTGGACTCTCTTTCCAATTCCCTGCACAAATTTCTGCCTCCAAGAGCCTGTGAAAATCCTAAGTGAGAGCATGCTGTACACTGCAAATGTCAGTAAGTTACATTTGTAAAATGTGAACCACAAAGATACTATTGAAACTGTCTTATAATAGGGATCCTTAATGTATGGATTCAAACTTACTTAGTATCAACATCCTTAGAAGGATGCAACACGAGCAACGTGGTCTCAAAACTTCATTGTCCTATAAATGAAGTGTTTTACCAGAGAATTGCTTAAGCATCTTTTAGACTAAGGATTCATTCAAGGTGGAAATAAAATGAACTGAAAATGACTGAGGGGTGAGCAATGAGCAGTCCCCATAGGCCAAATCTCAGTAGGAGAAAACACTTAAAGTTTCTTTAGTGTTGGCAGGTTCAAAAGTCAGGGCTGGTTTCAATTAGCCTGGGAGAGTCTCAGTGATAAACAATTCCTGTGGTCTTGAAGCAAAGGGGCTAGCTGCATGCAGCCATTCTAACTACTTGAGCTGGCCCTATTCCCTCTGCTCTGGGAGTAACTGTCTCTTTGAATGAAGTATTTGTCATCGTTTGTATATGAATTCTTCTGAGTTTTTGAGAGCAAGGAAAATACAGAGTTTTCTGGTTAAGGCATTTTTGGTCTGAAAATCCCCCCGGGTATCAGCTTAAAATATGCATGACGTTCATGCAATTTATTTTCTTTAAGGGGCTGGAAAATGTGAGTGTGTGCAGATGTGTTTGTGTGCACATGTGTGTACGGCTGTGTGATCCCCCAAGTTCTGCCTGAAGGATAAGCCCACGGGAATGCCTGCTCTGCAGTTGGGCAGCGCAGACCCACAGGTGGAGGAGGGCTGCTGCTGCCTGTGACGCGCTGTCCCGCAGATGGGCTGGCTTCTTGATTGTACCCCCGTCTGGAAACCTTGTTCACCTCTGCCCATATTATTTCAAGAGAGGGGACAGGAATTTCAGGTCATTCCAGCTGTGTGTGTGGCATAGGAGCCTATTCAATGCTCCTGGAGCATCTCCATGTTTTGTGGTTGCGCGCACTGACAAAGCCCATTGTTACAGTTCTTCTGGCAGACGTGCTGAAGCATTGCAGTGCCGGGATGCATCGTTTCACTGGTACTCACAGTTCATAAACTGTTGAGAAAGTACTTTTACGTCTTGTACATGTTATATAGGGGTAAAGTGAGAAGCTGCGATTAGAAATACTATACGTCTTATTCAAAAAGATCATATCCTTGGTGCACTACCTAGGCAGGTAGTAAGGTGATAGTTCATCTGATCGTTGCCTTGAACCTCACTCAGAACTCATGCCAGTCACTTTTTTCCAGGCCTGCCAAGCTGATAGTGACTGGGTGTGCCTTTGCACTTGCAATTTATTTTCAGGTGACCTAACAGCCATCTTAAAAATTAAAACTAAAATCAATCAACAATATTTCTGCATTCATATGAAATAAGCTCCTGATACCAACTCTGTGTCTACCCAACTCTCAGAAAATATGGGGTTGAATATATTTTTCTAGAATCACCATTACAGCATTTCAATTTTAAGAGCATTAAATAGCCAAATCTAGCAAAGAACACAAATAATAGCCTGTAGGCTCTTGTTGGATTTTTTTAGTGTGTTTTGGAGATAGCTGTTTTGCTTGTAGACTTGAAAAGTCTGAATTCACACAGAACACTACTTCTTCATGATCCTGGATAAAGATTTATGGTAACATGTTTAGGGATGGGTTGGAGGATTATGTATAATAATTATAGACCACCATATGCTCTTACTCTGTAAAACTTATGCTGCTTAGTATTTTGGCTAGAAATAAAAGTTTGCCTTTTCCATTTGAAAAGGAGATGCTAGTTATTTTCCCATAATATGGCCAGTACAGCAGAACCTATTCAAATGAATCTTGGTGAAAGAAAGAAATTTTTGACAAATACGATTTCCATGCAACAAAACAAACTGCACAGGATAGTTCAATAAGCCCCCTTAAATCATACACAGTACAAATCCTTTAAAGCAGGAGGATCTATTTTTATCATGAGAGTTTCCATAGCAAAAGCTGATTTAACTCCTTAGGGTGAAGTTCACGCCAGTGCATGTCTCTGTGATAGATCAAACTCCCTTTAACACGTGGATGAGGGACCTGCAGAGATCTTGCATTTGAGTGGAGAGCAGATGTCTCTACACAAACACCCAAATGTGCACTTCTTTATAACTATGATATGGTTCCTTCACCAGCAGTGACAAGATCCCGGAAAACTGCTGAGCAAATGCTATGGTAGTTCAGCTGTGAGCAAAAAAATCTTTCCAGTGTGCCTTTTGGAGCAGAAGGCCTTGCATGAGATAGCTTAAAACTTTATTGGGGGGGGAGGGAAGACACAAATTTCACAGTTCAGCAGAGTCTCTGAACTGCATGAGGATGCAAGTTGTCACAAAAGGAAAACATTTAACAGGGCAGAAAGCGTCTTGCTTTGCAGGCCCGCTGGTGAGTCCAGCATAGGCAGTGCGAGCAGTGGGCATCTGGTGCCATTCACAGGTGATACGGTGCAGACCTCTTGGGTATGCCACAGTCTGGCAACCCGCAGTGGGTTGGACTGCCCCAACTTTCTCTAAAACAGCCTTTTCCTGTCCAGGAGAATGTGTCCAGGGCCATGGTTCCCAGCTCTGTCCAACCTCTGCATGTGTGGAGCAGCATCATGTACTTTCTGCTTTACAGAAATTTGCATTTCAAGAAGGCCCTGTGTGTAGCTGAGGACATAGTCTGTCTCCATGGCAATGAAGGTGATGTCACAGGTGCAACATCATGTTCTCACTGCTGCAGCAGATGGGCTGGGAGAAAACAAGCTCATCAGGGTTAACTGAAAAGAGTTCTTGCAGTAAGCAGCTGTAAAAAATGGTTTTGTGTAGGACTTCTGTGCCATCCCCAATAAATGATGGATGTGTTGACCTGGGACTTGTGATACCTGAGTCTTGTTGCCAAATCCATCACAGACTTGGGCTGCGTGCAAGGGAGTGGCAGGATTATTTCACTGGCAGGTATGATTTACAGGGTGCAAACCGAAGCAATTAGGTTCACATGGATGTAAATCAGTCAGGATTTGTCCTTCTCTGATCCATCACTGACTTTCCTTGGCGGTTAGGGCTGGTAGTGAGCGTGTTTGGGCTGAGGCTGTGAGAGAGCCGGGGGCTGCTGGCCCCGGGCCCCCCCCCCCCAGCCCGGCCTGGCCCAGGCGGCAGCGGCCTGAGGGGGAGCGCGGCCCTGCAGCCCTGAGCTGTGGCTGTGGTCTGTGCTCGGCCGGGCCCGGGGGGTCAGTGGGGGCATCTGGCTGAGCTGCCCCTCTTGCTGCTGGTGACTGAGCCGCTGGAGAGGCTCTGTCAGGTTTTGAGGAATTCTGGAGCAAATTCCTTCCCAGCAGAGCTGGAAGAAACTTCAGCGGTTATTCCAGGACTGGATTTTGCATGCTGCGATTTTCCTACAAGCTGTAGCAGCCAAATAGATTCTTTGAATCACAACACAACTCCTCTTTTTTTTTTTTACTTCTTGGAGAAGACTTCCTCCAGCAGTAAAATGTGCATATAAAGGTGAGCTGTGACACTGCCACAATATCTGAGTTATTGAAAGATGATTAGTAAAAGAATCTGACCCAAAAGTTGTCTTTCAGGTGTTGTATTCTTGCCTTCAGTTTTAACACGCGTGCTGCCAATTCACACTAAAAATAGGCACTCTTACTTAAAATACTTGCTTGAACTCCAAAACTTGAAAAATAACAAAAGCTGGATAGCTTTGTAAACAAATTCAGATCAAAGTTTGTTATTGGATAAATACTATAGCAATATAGACATTAAAAGATAATACTCACTCTTGCCTCTCTCACTAAAGTAGGCTTTGGTTCTAAATTCTTTCTGTGTTGAACTTCTACTGAAGATGATCTTTAGTCTGAGGAAATTCTTTGGGGAGTTCTTAAAAACCCTAGAATACAAATTGCTTTTAAAAAGGAGTTGAGTTCCATGATCTGTAATCAAGCAGGATTTCCACTGAATTCAGTGTAGGCTATATTCATTTCAAAACACACAGAATTACTTCCAACTTCAAAAATTCGACTTGTCATTTGAGATAAGAATTCAAAGCAATATGCAAGCTCTGCTGTTAAAATGGCTCGGGGTGTCAGTGTTGAGTTGTTGAGAGTGCATAAATCATATGTATGTGTGATTCTCGGGCTAGTACCTGGGGATTTGCTTGATATGATTATACGCACTGCTCAGCTCACTTAGTTCATTTCACGTCTGCCTCAGGAGCGACCTCAGGAGGCGTTTACATTGATTATTTCCCTCACAACAGCCAACACAGTTCAAATAAAGCAGACTATGCATAATTAAAGGCATCATTGCTTTCTCACTCAAAATAGTAATGGGGCAGTGGATCTAATTTCCTACTTAACACAGAAAGGCTGTGCTTATTAACTATTCCTATGATTATTGTTTACTAAACTCATTTTAATAATGGCCTGGTTTTTTTTTCTTCTGGAAGACCCAGGCTGTTCTGCATATACTGTAAGAGCATGACAGGGCAAACAGCTGATCTGGAGAGGGGTTATGCGCAGCATCTCAAAAGATCAGACATCCAGCAGGAATCATGCAGGCTGAGCTGAAGGCTTACACTGCAGGCTAATATTAATGCTGTGCTGCAAGATATGCACCAATAAAAACTGTTGCATATAGAAGAGTCAAAATGTGGGGGGGGAAGAAGTTCCTATGTCAGGAGCACCCAGGGAGGCCTTTCTACACCTCACCTTTAGGAAGACAAACAGGAAAGCTTGCTCTGGCACAGCTCGACTTGGTGCCTGGTACGTGCTGTGCCCTGTTATTTCTCCTCACGAGTGCTGGTCTCTGAGGCTGTTGGCACGGAGCAAGGAGAAGCCCGAGGAGCTGCCCCTTGTTGCAGGGGAGCACCCTGGGCACGCTGCATTGTGGGCACTGTACTGTCAGCACGCCCCAACACAATTACGTTTGAGCTTGCTCATGTGGTGGACAGCTGTGGTTTTCTGACAATGCAGTGGTTAGTGTAGAAGACGCCCACTTTCAAAGCCAGCCTTGTATCTGTTTTTCCTGTGGGAGAAGTTTTTAGCACTGCCCCTAGACTCTGGCTTGCATGCTTCAGAGGGCTGTTGTGTTCTTATTTCATTAGCATAATAAAATCTGCACCTCCCAGTTAATTCCCCTGAGAACTGAAGCAAAAAGGCGGGGGGGGGAAAGGCAGCTCATACACTGACAACACTTGTGCCACTGAAAGAGAAAGTTGGCTGATGAGGAAAGGTTGAAGGATTGTGCTGATGGCATGGAGAAGCAGCTGATCCAGCCTGATGTCAGGCAGAAGTGTCGGCTGTGAGCCTTGATCCAGACACTGTGCCCTCGCAGCAGGAAACGATTACACCACGCAGGGTTCCTGCTCAGGCAAGACTTGCACGTGGTGTCAGGCCCTAAATTATCAGCTCTCCAGAAATAAATTTAGAAAGTTAAGACATTTTGCAAACTGGTCGTCTCATCTGGTAGAATTGCTAAGCCCAGCAATCCTTTGTTAAGCTAAAAATCCAGGGAAGTTTGGGGCTAAATCCTCTGTGAATTTAGCCAGAGGTGGCAGGAAACAACCTGAGCTTAGGGACTTGTAGTGAGAAAATGTTCATTGAGGCATTGTCTCATCTTCAGCTCTTACTGATCCTTTCTGGTGCTGCGTCTTGCTGGTGGGTACTCTGAGGCTAGGCTGGTTTGTGCTTCCAGTGCTTGTCCCAGTGGGGACAGAGAGCTTTGTGGTGACTTACACATGCTGTCACAGGTTTAAATTGTTCAGATTTTGTGGGAAAGATAGACATCCACCCAGACAACATCTTGCTTCTGATGAGTAGGGGAGCCTATATCCTGTAATCCTTGAGGAAAATTCATCAAATCTCATTATTCTTAGTGAATGAGCACCAGCCACTTTCCTGGTTCATACATCTCTACCAAAGTTAATAAAATTTCCCGTAAAACGAGGGCACTGCTGGATGCTCATTCCACTCCTATCTTTTGGCCAATTCTACCACCCTTGTTTGTTTAAGTCCATTCCAGAGCTGACACACTGCATCTCCCGGTGCTGTTGGAGGGCCAGGGAAGTGCATTGGACAGGCCAGCCTGGTGCCATCTCCTGCCTTCGCTCTAGAGAATGGTCCACCAGATGTCCCTCTGCCTCTGAACTGATCCCTTGGGATGCTTCCAAAGCACTCCCAGGAGGGCCACCAAGGCCGACCTTCCCCAGCCCTGTTCGCATGGTGGGACACGTGGCCAGGCTGCACCCTGTCTGCGGGGCTGGGTGGCCCTTGGGGTCAGGCTGATGGCCCAGACTGTGTCAGCAGCTTCTGCCCTGAAGGCTCGGGGGACATTTTGTCTAGAGTCAAGTCCTTGAGGTGTTTGCCTGGCTCTGGCATTGCTCTGGTGCGGTTTGCCAGCTTGCACCGGGAGGTGTTCAGTCCCCAACTCTGCAAGCGCAGAGCAGGAATCGGGTATGAGCTTCTCTGAATACAAATGAAATGAGTGTTTTGAATAAATGGAACAAAAATAAAAAGCCCTGTACCAGTTAGCCTCATATCTTTCTTAACTTGAGCAAATCCAGTTAAAACAAAAGCTAGTGATTGTAAGAAATAACTGAACAAACTTCGGTGAAACAAGTCACAAACTCTGTTCGCTCCATGGGCTGTTAAATGTCTGACAAACTTCTGGTTAACTTTAGCAAAGACCAACGACAAGTGGGTTATTGCCATTGTAAATTGTATCTAACAGTTTAATAGTTGTAATACCTGGTATGTTCTTTTTAATCATATGTGTCTGGAGTGTTGCAGAACAGAGAAAGCATCTGGATCTATAGCAGCTGAAGTAGAAAGTTGTTTTTCTGTTTACAATATGACCCTCTGCTCATAATAATGCTCTTTGAGTGGTAAGTGTGTGTCTTGTGTAGACTATATATTTAGTGTGTGAAAAAGGTATATTTTTGTGTATGACAGTGAAGATTCCACTGGATTTTAAGATTGGAAAGAGAAGGCAAACACAGTAAACAAACCTGTGTTGTTTCTACTGCCAAAGGTCTGTCAGCTGGCAAGATGATTGTGTTGAAGACAGGAGATGGGGGCTGTCTGGCCGGGCTGGGTTGCATCCACCCAGACCGGACTTGGTGAATCCAAGCTGCAGCAGCCCCAAGTGTTTCCACTCTACAAATGCCCTAGAGAGAGGGCTCCAGTAACTTAAACTGGCCTGGCCTGCAACTGTGCGCCTGTTTAGACTCCCTTAATTGAGTAGTTTGTGTGTGAATATATCTGTGTGTAGCTGAGTGGAAAGGGGTTGTGGATATGGCCATATCATTCCTGAATTTTGTTTAGACACTTACCCTAACAGCTACTTTTACAGGCAGGAAACATTAGCTTTAACTGGGAGATAATGGGGAGGTAGTAAATGGGACTTTGCAGAGCACTGTGTCATGGTTCTGCTGTTTTCTCTGTGCGAGTTCCATTTTGGAGTAGGTGGAAAGGATTCTGCTTGTCTTATTCTGATGAAAAGCAAAAGCGATAGGGTTTAAAGGCAGGGACGGTGCTTTTCATCACAACCTGAGTGAGCCGGGGTGGACCTGCAGGACATGTCAGACAAGGCACTGAGACGCATCAGAAAGAAGCAGCTGAAATGAGCTATCAATGAAATAAACGAAAACTTATTTAATAACTGCAGGATAGACGCGGATAACTGCCTTAGACGTGGTTTTATTTCAGCGATCCAGAGTCCAGCCCCAGCACGCAGCTTTCCTGAAGGAGGTGGCACTTGGGAGTTGAGCAGTGCACACTGATGTCCTGCGGGGAGGTGTCTCATCCTGAGGCCCCAAAGCGTCCCTGTGTGTCCCTCACCTCGGGGCAGCCCTTGGGGCATGGCTCTCACTGGGCTTCTTTCAGCTTTGCTCTCTGGGATGGAGAGGAGGACTTGCTGCAAACCCTCCCCTTGCAAATCCCTTGGTTTGTTGCAAATCCCCCTTCTCACCCCATACGTGATGCAGAGCCGAGAGCAAAAACATTGAAGCAGGGCTGATCTGAGACAGAAAGTAAAATAATTTCCGTGTTGGGGCTGCATTGCTTCCCTCCCTCTTTCACGTGCAGGTTTTCAAAAGTATCCCATTTCCAAAATGCAGATCTCTGTTGGGATCAGGAAGACCAAACCTGTTGTCTCTCGCCCATTGCTCACACAAGAAGCTGGGTTTGTGCAGGGTTTTCAGGGCGGGCAGAGCACCACGTGCAGGGTACGCTCCCTTATTGCACAAGACGTGGGCGCTACGTAGGTGGTAGGAGGCTGCAGTCCCCAGGCAACCCTGTGCAGGGAAGACTGGTACGGTCCTATAAAGAAAAAGAGCTGAGATACCATCTTAATCTCTGTGAAACTCTAGCAGTGGCTTCCGCTAGTTGTCCTGTAAATGAGATATTTGGGGAGTAAAAGTGGCAATGGATGCTTCGGTGAAAACTGGAAATGTTGGAGGATTTATCAAAGCAAGTTGCCTCCTGTAGCCCAACTTTATTCCAGCCAGCTGCCAGTGTTCAGTCTTGCCAGATTTCTTCCTCTTGCTTCAAAAGGGAACAGGCTAGAAGTATCTTTAATTGCAAACAAATGTTTGAGAAATTTACAGGGCGGGGGAGAAAACCCCCATGTCATCTCTCTTTGTGTGGATAACAGGATGGAGTCCAAGAGCCCTAGTGCAACTGGGATAAGATTTTTTCCATTGATATGCATGAGCCACTTGACAATTAGACACCAATAAAGGGCCTGGATAGGTGGTTACATGAATGCTCACACCTGCACTTTTGATTTCATGCAATTAATTCAAGCTAAAAATATTGTGATTGGAAGGTAGAAGAGGTCTGTGGCTGTCACCCTTTTGCCCCTTTACAGGGATGGAGCTGTGTTGACCGCTTTTGGCAGGATACATGCAGGGAATGCAACTCCGGCAGGCTGCGGACCAGTGATGAGTTAGGTCAGTGGGATTGTCCACAGCCATTTCAGGCTGTTGTTCTGCATCCCCTCACCAAGAAAGGTGGATGTACCTTTTTGAAGTAGTTTATGGCAGTACTGCACGCTTGCTTTGTGGGCCGCTGTTTTCTAGCTGGTAGCCTAATTGTGGCATGCTTTTCTCCTTTGATAGGGAGCATTTCTTCCAACCCAGTGGGAAGCAGTACCTTGGTTTACTGCTGATCGGATGTGGCTTGGGATCCTCTCAGTGCTCACGCAGTTGAGGTGCAGAGATACCTCAGCTGACTTTTTAAAAGCACATTTATTGGACAAAATTTAAGATGTGCTCTGTCACTTAATCCTTGTGCTGCCTTTCACTATACGGAACTGAGCAGAGTATGTCATTTGTCTAAAATTTTAGGACAAACAGTATCAGCTGTGTGTAACCTCGGGGAACTGCTCATATAGAGTAAGATGTAGTTATTGAGTCTGTGATCTGCTCAGTCCTGAAATTATTCCTGGGATCAAACAAGTGGAATTGACTCATAATAATAAGGGTCCCAGTAGGCCTAAATAGAAATTGGTTTTCTCAGATTCTTGATTTGTGTTGGTGTTAAATACAATCACTGACACATCATTTGTGTCTGCAGATGTTGACACAGTACTTGTGAAGACCCGAAATGTGGGTAGTCTGCTGCTCTGTTTGCAGCCACGCTGCTTTGTGCTCTTCTAGTTCTCCAGCTCACAAAAGAAAAAAATAACTGAGATTTGTCTTGTCTTGGGCTGACAGTATAGCCAAGTGATTGCCAGTCCAATTTGGCAGTTTTTAATCATTTTATCTCTGTTCTCTTCTCTCTGGGGAGACAGTCAGTGTTTAGCAGTCTGCTCAGAAAGACCTTGGGGCTAGTTTCAGCGGCAGTGGCTCAGAGCTCCGATTATTAGCTCTGCTCTTAGGAGCACACTGCGATCTTTCCCAAGGGAGTGGTGTGAAAAATTAACACAGGCTTAGAGCAGCAGTGCAGCAGCAAGCTATGTAACTGTAATTACTCCATTGATATTCCTCACACAATAACACTGTCATCAGTCATTTACATAAACTTTTTCTCCATGAAGAGGGAATGGCTGCTTATAACCCTATTGGGTGCTTCCAGAGCATGCATTATACATTTTATTTGTTCTAATTTCAGACTCGAGGCCTGTAGGAACAGAGAGAGGAAACGTGCAGTCTTTTTGTTGTTGTCGTTTTTTCTATTGCAGCATTAAGTGTGCTACTCTGCATGCATGATCGTGCAAGCAGGCGAAAATGTATCTCGATAGGATATTGGGAACCACTTCCAGGATTTTAAATGTTCGATGTAATTTTAAGAAATATGCCAGTATGTTTTAAATATTTTAAACAGCTTGGTACCCAAACTCTGTCCCAAGTCTCAGTCTCTCGCTCTTTTGGTCAGTCTGTGTCCATGAGCAGCAAGCATTGCTTGCAGAACTCCCTGGGACATACTGGCTCTTCTTAGATTTCTTTTTCTTCCACAAGCGCACAGCATGGTTCTGTGCCCTCTGCCTGTACCAGGCTCTCCTGTAGCTCCATTTCTCTCACCATGGCCAGGAAGAATGGCTGTGTAAGCCGCAGGCGTGCTCTTCCTGGCAGTAGGTATTCCAAGAGAGTAACAAGAAATAGGTGGTTAATAAAATTCAAAATTAGCACCATCCTGTTTTCTGCCAGGGACGCTCATTCTGTTTGCATCCTTTTGGCAGAGTAAAAGCCAGAGCTACATAAAGCAAACTGCCCTTCCCCAGGTCAGGGCCGTGCGGAGCTGAGCATCCCAGCGCTGAGCCAGCGGGCACTTCTGGCCTTGGCTGAGAGCCGTTTAACTGAAGAGCATGCTCTGCAGCTCTTTAAATACAGGTGGCCATTTGAGCCTTGGCTGCCTCAGAACAGCTTGACCCTCTCCTTTCTCAGGGTGCAGTCCTGCATCCCCACACCCAGCAGAAGGAGGGAACTTAGCGCTCGGCTCCTTAAAAGAGCGCCTTGTTAGTGACGAGAGGTCCATGTCCTCATAGGAGAAGTGTTAAACTTTTGCAGATATTACACTTCCTCTAATTAAAGTCTTTGGAGCCAGATATTCCTGGGGCCAAGGCTAATAATGTATTCAGAAGAATAATAACCCTGTCTGAGCTGCAGCATGTTTATTGATGGCGCTGGTACCTGACGGCACTGACCGTGTCCTGCCGCCGCTCGCTGCTGCGCAGGCCTGCAGGGCACGGCGTCCCATATTGCTGTCACAGTAAAAATTCTGAGCGCTGCAGCAGGACACATCTAGTGGGAAAAAAGGCGCATGATAGTCAAATTTCAGTTGCTGAATATTTAATGAAGCCTGCAGTGTTTATTTGGTTAGCCTGTCGATTTTTATCGTTCTGTCAATAGCTTCTCATATGTGGCACGGTGATGATCTTTAGCAGCCTGTCCCCTGGGAGCCAAAGCGCTAAATGCAATTATGGATTTTATACCGCAATGTGTTTGATATTTCCACTGATCTAATTTGCAGTCTGGTAGTTTATTGTTTGGCATTTTAATGGCGTTCAAATGCTATGGAAAATTTGATTTCTCTTATAATTCACCCTAACATCATTAATGCTGGTAGCTGAATGGCATGGATTTTAGAGGGCTAAATATATAGGAAAATCATTTTTTTAATATGGACCAAAACAATCAGAGTTTTAACTAAAAGGAAAACCATGTTCTATTTTTTTCACACTTCCTCTTTGTCACTTTTCATTAAACATTAAGATTACTTTAAGGAAATAGTAAAACAAATGCTAGACCTTGCCAAACAAAATACAAATGCAATATGTCTTCTGATGGAGGCTTTACTGTAGAGCTCAAAGATCCTCAGGAGTCTTTTGAGAGAGACACAGAATGAGAACCATCTATTAAAAAGTCTTACTGGGCTGTTTCTCTCTTCTATTCCAGACCACTTTTGCGTGATAATTAATCCTCATGTATTTTTTTTTTCCCCTCTGATGTAGCTGGCAGAAGCCCCGAGCCAACCACTTCATCAGATGCATCTATTTAACTAAAAAAAAAAAAACAAAAACAAACCCCGAAACAAAACCCCAAACCTAAAACCAACAACAAAAAACCCCCCCAAGCCACAGTTTGGTAGAAGTTCTTGAATTTTGAATTGGGGCCGTTGGCACAAAGAAGGGGCACACAGAACTGCATGGGGCTAGGTGGCTTGGGGGAGTTAATCGTGGTGTTATTTTACACATCTACAACACTTTTATTGTGCAGTAACTCATGAGTTATGGGTCCTCTGCAATTGCAAAATAAATCCTTTAATTAACCACCTAGTCAGAAACAATTTAACCTCCTCAGTGTATCTCATAAACTACATTAGCCCCAGATTTATTTAGAATAGTGTTGTGCAAGTGTGATCTATTTACATTAAGAAGTATATGCCCTTTGTTATGTCGAGTATACTGGGACAAGGAAACACAAATCTATTTTATATGGTTTCATCCATGGCTTTTAATGATTTTACTGAGTGTTTCCCAAATAGAAGCAAATGCATTTTTCCACTGTTACATGAAAGCAGGCAGTATGATAACTATTTCAGATATACAGGTAGCTTCAAATTTCTGTATTCCTTGCTTCTTGTTAAGGACTATTTCGCAGACAACAGTGTTAGAGAGAAACCTTACTCTCCTCGTACGTCCAGTGAAGTCAAACTATGCAGTGGCATGTTCACAAGCAACGATTCTTTCTCAAATGCTGAAGAGTTTGTTTCTGTCTTTCAACAGAGGTGTGAACACAAGGCCAGTCAGTGTAATAAATCTTACAGGCTGCCAGAAATAGAACATGCTTTGCGGTTTATGAGTTTAAGAACATTAAAGAGGTTCAAGAGGGTTCCTCTTTTAATGTAACCAAGTAGAAAAGCCGACAAAAATAAGAAGTCATAAAGGAGGACTGAACGAGGTGCCAAAAGCAGTAATGAATGGATATAGAACAATCAGCTTTGTGTTTCACAAAACATTCCAGCAGTTGTGGTGGACTGATGGACCAGTTTGCTTTTTGGATGAGATTTATGCCGACCCTCAGATTCTCAGGGCCTCTCCACAGCGTGCTGGTATGGATGCTCCTGCTGCTTGCACTGTGCCTGGCAGCAGCAACAAACATCAGTTACATTTGTAACTCATCTTGATTCTTTCCTCCCAAAATATTTAAAAAAAAAAAAAATTCTCTCGTTTTGTCCCATACTGGTGTGCAGCGCTGTTGGGTCACAGCAAAGTTGGGTACTTGGTTTGCCAGTACCAGCAGAGGTGGTATGGAGGTCGCCTGATGTCAGGGAAATCCTCTGCCAGACCCTTCTGGAAAACTGCTTTTCAGGAAGACCGGTCAGGGATCGGGTGGGATTGGATCACAGGCAGCAATTACTCTTTGGGCATCTTCACCTT
This sequence comes from Balearica regulorum gibbericeps, assembly GCF_011004875.1. Taxonomy (NCBI): domain Eukaryota; kingdom Metazoa; phylum Chordata; class Aves; order Gruiformes; family Gruidae; genus Balearica; species Balearica regulorum. The sequence goes on from NC_046203.1 coordinate 5,303,702, forward strand.
CAGCCGAGCCAAAGCCAAGGCGAGCGCAGCGGCAGGACCTCAGCAGGGTGCTGGGGTCAGGAGTGCTGAGCTCACGGTGTTGCCCAGGGCTCGGTGGTGCACTCATGTCCTGCTTTGTTATTCCTGTGTCCGAGCCGATGCCTGTTGTCTGTTTGGGCCCCAAAGTGACCCTCCTTACTTTAAGGGCTGCCAGCCTGACCCTCAGGCAGCAGGATCACAGGACGATGGGAGCCCAGTGCCGCAGGAGGGGCCAGAGCAGAGGACTGGGACGGGGGCACAGGAGATGGCACAACCGGTGATCAGGGTCCTGCTGCTGTGAAAAAGAAAGCATGTGAAGAATACTTGGCGATACACAGACTGTGCAGTGGCAATGTTCATTGGAAATAGGCTAAAACATCACACAACTCTGTTATCTCCAGCAAACGTATCAAAAAACCTACTGTATCATTCAAGCTCTGGCCTACGATGTTTTCAGTTGTTTTTGTTCGTAGGAACGAAAGCTAACAGGCTGTCACAAAATTGTTGAGAAACCTAGTTAGCAGGAATTAAAAAAAAAAAAAAAGCCACCAAGTTGAGGAGTGCGGCAGGCTAATGACATAAGGCCTGGCCCTCCAAGTGATCTGTTAGCAGATGATGGATGAATGTGCACCTCACTCGGCAGCGCCACCAGCCTTGCTCCATTCTTGAATATCTGTCAAGATGTTAAGTGGACGACTGCAATCAGCAGTGAAATAAGACCTGTGTAATCTGATGTTCCACTTAGAAAAGAAAACAAAATTCCTACCACCTAATATGAGACTACACCAGCCAACACACAAAGGCCTTTCAAGCAGGCTAGGTATCTGATAAAATCTTTACACCTCATTATCATTTGTAATTTAGAGATATGGGTACAGCTGTATCTACAAACAGTGCATGATGACATTTCCAGGGGTTTTTATCTGTGGCTGTTTCCAGCGAATGGCTCTTTATTCATACATGTACTTTTATATTCCTTTTAATGTGTTCTTTTATTCAAAATCTATCTCACTGAGAAGGGTAAGCTGCCTATTAAAAATGTCTCTTTAGTAAGAATTGACATAGATTAGCAAAAAAGGCAGTCTTCTAGTTCTCTGCAATGGAAGTTTGGTTTTGGTTAATTCCATTTAGTCAAGTTGTTTTCTAGGAGGTGACAAGAAATGGAGAATTTGCTGTCTTTAGGTGCAGAAAAGTTCTACTTCTTAGGGAGAATCTGAGATTAAAAACAACATTATGAATATTAAGTGAAGTGCAGTATTGAGTAAATATCTAGGGCAGGACAGCCCAGAAACAACATCAAGCTTTGTCGCTGTTGAATCTGAGCCTTCCTGATTGCTTTCACCCACATAGTTTGGATTACAGAGGATATTAGCAGATGCAATTGAATGCGCAGCAGTTAGCTGTGAGAAGGCAATCAGCTGTGTAAGCACCTTGACTTCCTCAGCATTGTAACAGAGGTTTGCAGGATGGATGTTGAGGCTGGAGGAAGTGCACCTAGAGGATTAACTCAATGCTTCAGCAGAAAACACTCTGAAGTAGAAATGTTCGTAGAGCTCAGTCCTGACCAGAACATACCCTTGGTAACTTGATGGTGGCAGGGCAGCTCTGCGCTTGGTTACTCCACGCAGACTTTGTGGGACACTGTGGAGAAGCTTTCTACGCATGCAGGAGCGTATCCCTGGGTACAGAGTACTGCTGCACCCTTGCTGCGTTGCCCCACCTGGAGCAACCAGGCTGCATCTCCTCTTTTGTGTCTGCTTGCTGTTTTAGAGTGTACATCTGGGGAAAACAGGCATGAGTCACAAAAGTCCTGCTCCGCGCTCTTCCCAGCCTCCCCTCGGCCTGTGTTCTGTGCTGTCAGACCGAAGCTTTGACCTTCTCCCACAAACATTGCTCCACGTGAGTGCTGGGAGCTGCAGGGAGGAGGAGGCGGCGGCAGCACAGCCCTGGGAGGAGGTAGTGAATGGCTGGCACAAGGTCAGTGAGGAGTCTTGGAAACAGATCCAAACCTCCAGGTCACTCCTGTTTCGTGGCTCCCCACTGGTGGCGGGGGTAGCATCAGAATAGATGTTACGCACAAAATTGCAGAGTCTCCTTTTGTGCTAAGGAGCCTCTCAGCATGGGTGTTGGGCAGGGCAGGGTCCCGGACACCCCAGGGGTGTCCGCATGTTCGTGAGGTGGCTGCCCACACAGCAGCTGCGTTGGCGGTGACCGTTGCATGCTCAGCAAAGAGATCCGTCTCTCTCTTGCTGTAGGCCCAAAGGGACGTATCCTGGGGTTACTGGGCAGGTCCCCCCATAGCTGAAGTCAGAGTTCAGCTGCTGTGGAGGGCACAGGGCAGATCCCTCAGCAGCATGTGGAAAGGGTGCTGAGCACCATGGTTGGGCTTTATTTTGAGGATTTGTTTTGAAAAACCTCATGTACTTTGATCTATGAAGTTTAATATAATAGTTGAGAAATATTCCAGTGACAAATATGACCATAATTTCTAATAATATTCATGAAATTTTAAGTGAGACAGAACTCCCTGTAATAGATGAGACCTCTCCTTTTTTCAAGCTCTCTTTACAGCATTTTGCTCCTTTAGTCTCCCAATGTGAGCTGGCTGTGATTTTAGGATTATAGTCGTAAATAAAAATGAGAGATTGCAGAACATTTTATGGAATTCTTCCTTGCCAAAGACATTGATTCCAACCTGATTCAAATACTGGAGATGAAACAGCAATAAAAATTATTATTACTGTTGTTACTATTAGAAAGGTTATCTGATTCTAAAAGGCAAGATCTTAAAGAATAAAGACCCCAATAGCCACACAGCATTCCTCATCTCCCTTCAAGCTGCAGATACTCCCAAATTCTCCTCCGTGCCCTGTGTGAAGAGGCTCAGCCAGGTGCAGTGCAGTTCCTACGCATTGACATGACCCTTCATGATAGGCCATTTAATGGTGCCCGATGTGTTGTGCATCCTGCATCATGTCACTTGCTACTCTTGAGTGTTGTGTTTTTAAAATGATGTGACTGATGTAGCCCAGTTTGTTTCTTGAAAGCCAAGAGTGCTGCTTATGGTGTACAGCTGATACATCATCTAGCCCTTTTGTAACATTTTCTCTATATCCTAATTTTTTTCTGAAAATTAGTGTGACCGTCCTTAGACACCTGTTGTACAGCTCCTCTCACTGCGGATGTGCCAAAAACTTGATGTTTTCCTTGTGTAACTGGAAGGGACAATTTAACTGAAAATAGTGATTGAAATACATATATTGCATTTGTTGTTTATATGACAGGACAGTTCTTGAGCCCATAGTTATTTAAGCTGTTCTATTTATTATTTCTGGACAATTTCACTGAGAAAAAGAATAGGAAGGAAGACTCTTTAAAGAGAAAAGGAAAGAAGGAAGAAAGATGGGCAAGGATGGGGGGTTGGAGGAAGGAGAGAGTACAGGTTAGGTAGGCATAGGTAGTGATTAATAAAGATGTAGACTTTCTTGGGCACTGATGCAGCAGCTCGCTGAAAGGCTGGAGCAGGACTCCTGACAAGGCTGCAGTCATGGGAAGAAGGATTTGTTTTGTTGCACTAGAAAGCTTATGGTGGGTTGCTGCTGTTCTGTTCCTAGTCTCTCTGCCTAGCACAATGTTTCAATACTCAAATCCTTCAGCTTTCTGGGCTGAAAATAGTCTGTATACCATTTCAGGCAACGCGGTACAATGTACCATGAAACTGCTTAATGCTGTAGAAAATTGCTAATGCAACAAAACAGACCCCCTTGAAAAATCAGCTAACGCTTCATTATGCCTTCCTGGGTCCCTTTTGACCCCGTTCACAAGAGCATCGCTTCCCGCAGAACAGTTGCAGCTCAGAGGCGCTGCTTGGATGTCTGCCGTGGCTGTCTCCCCGGACCCTCCCTGGTATTGTGTGCTTCTGCAGCAGGCAGGAATGCTAAAAGGCTTCTCTTACAGTCACTCAACACCACGCTGCGTCGGGGATTGCAGCTCTCCAGCAAAGCTCAGTCTAGTGTTGTGGTCGGGGGAACTCAGAGGAGAAAGACTGAGGGATCTTCGATGTTCCTTTTGTTCCTCTTGCCTGCTGTTCTGCAGGGGCTGCTGCTACTGAAGGAGGAATGCCTGGAGGTTGAGAGAGGGTCATCAACAGATGCTGGCATCAGCATGTTCTCTGTGCAGGCATTATTTGGCCATTTAGTGCTAAGGGAGTCACCTGAGCTACAGCAGTAAGAGAAGAATCTGTAGCTGAAGCAGTAATACACTTCACCAGATGGTAGATGATGTAGTTTTATGCTGGGTTGGCAAAAACACTGTCCTTTGGATTGGGTGCTGACCTGCAGTATCATGTTAACTGGGAGCCAGGCTCCCAGTCATTAAGTGGTAAAGCACATATTAGGTACAAGAAGAAAGCTAGTTTCTATCACTCCTCCTATTTGTAGTATGGCAGTTTCTGAGGGCCCTGTCTAGATCATGGTTAGGTGCTGTCCTGATGAGAAAAGTTTAAGCATGGCCCCTTAAACACCTGATGGCTCTGAGTCTCTCTGTTTATTATTTCTAGTAAAAGGCAGACAAAAAACCTCCCTGATTTAGTGCTGAGAAAGAATATGATAGTATGCACATCACATAGCTCACCAGGCTATAAAAATTAGGTTAGATTGCTGAGTAAAGGAGCTATATATGTAAATGCAAAAAAAACCCCAAAACAAAACGCAAACCAAACAAAACCAAAAAACACAGCCAGTATGTGCATAAATATGTTCCAGGCAAAAAATATAGGGACTTCTATAGGAGAAGACAATTACAGAATTTCATACTTTTTTGGAGAATAAAAGTTTGAGACATATCAGCCTTTCTCAGGGGGACAGGAAAGTTAGAGCAGCAGAAAAAACCCTGATATGGTGATTCCCTATATATTTTTATCTGTCTGATAAACTACCTAAGCAGTAATACCTGGGTGATCATGGATAACCTAGAGAAGTAGAGATGAGGGAGAGGAGATAAGATGCATGGCTGCGGTTCCTGTTGCTGCTTTAGCTACAGAAGGAGAGTAAAAATACTCAAGTTTGAAAGGAGCATAAAAATACTCAAACCCAGTGTTTCTAGTGTAGTGTAAAGGGGCTCCACATCATTGAAAGTCAGGCAGCATAAAAGGTGCTTGGGCCTTTCTGAAAGGAGGGGGGAGCCTGTGGTTGTGTTGATAGACTTAAGCCCCTTCCAGCCTCTCTGCAGCTGGGTAAATCTCCCTAGGATTGGGCTGGCTAACAGAAATATTGGCATTCCTCAGTGCTGGGTGAGTGAGTACAACTGATTCATTTCTTTGCTCTGCAGAGTAATTCTAAGCAGCTTCTTTTTAACTGAAAGGATCAAAGTCCCTAAATGAGAATGTGGTGAACTTGATACTTCTCCACAAGCCCAATAGGCATGGACAATATACATTCTGTAACCGAAACCTTTTGGGGTTTGTGTAATACAATACCCTCTCTGTAACCCCCACCCTTTTCTCCATCCTCGTGACCCTGCTGCAGCTAAGGGACCGGACAGTAGAAAAACATGTCAAGCATGAAAAGCAGCAACTTGAGGGCAAACATGACCCCTCCACTGCTAGTTACTGAACTTCTGAAAGTACGTCAAGCGAGCAGAATCAGCTAAAAAGGGAGGCCAGGGACACCTCATGTTGTGCGAGATGGGAGGTTAGGTCTTTGCTCTTTAGAACTAAAGTGTTTTGTTTTAATCATGGGGAGAGCTGCTGGCTTGGCACTGTGTGAAATAGATTTAGAAATCCTGAGGAAGGAGGAATTTCTCAAAACAGTAAGGAAAACAACAGTCAGCAACAGGGAAGAGTCGGCCAGCATTTTTACAACAGGAAATGTGGAGGATACTGAAAAGAGAAAATTAATGACACTGGGAGTATGATCCTGTTAGCTGTTATTATTGACACCTCATCATTTCCAGATTAACATGCCAGCTAAGGCCATGTTTCACTTGACACTAACTTAGGTCATCTTTGCCTTGCCCAGAGAAAAAGAAACGTCAAGCAAGAGATTGAAGCTCTATAATAAAAATGGAGCACATCACGAGAAACTCCTTTGCGTTTGGAATCGGATCAGCAGCCACAACATGGCTGCTGCAAAAACTCTTTGTGTTGATTGCATCAAATATTTTGCTGCATTTTATTTTCTGAAGTAGAATAAACGTTCCATTTTGAGCAGTGGAAAATGCTAGCTATACCTATTTTAAACACAAGTGTAATGTTTTATAGCCCATAGAGGGATAATTACAAAGTACAAAATCACAGATTTTATAGCAGATTTTCCCAAGAGTGCAGTTAGGAAAACAGTATGTGTCATGTAGCCAATTTAGATAATGATTCTGATAAAGATAAACTGAATTGTTTATAATAAGTAATTGGGTCTACAAAGGCCCAAATGACACAGACGAGTACATGAGCTTAGAGGCACTGGAGCTGCAGCCCTGGATCATGTGTGTTAGCTCCTGCTTCCCAGCTGTGATGCCTCTGCCCAGACTGTGTTTGGCTTGGATCTGATGCTGGGGCTGATCTTTGTAATACAGTTAACTTTCTCAGGAATAGTAAAGATTAAAAACAGGTCAAAAGTTTTCCGTTGCTGAGATTCCAAGGTGGTGGCTCTTGCGAGGGTCTGCACTGGGAGGAACTGTGCGTAGGGGAGGCGAAGCAGCCGATTCCCACTTGGCGGTTGAAACTGGGAGAGACACCCAAAAGCCTGAAAATGGGAAAGAAAAGCATCTTTGCTCTTCAGGAAGTCCTAGGGCTTGTTCAGAGCTGAACCATGAAGAATACTGGCCTGGTAAATACACAGTGGCACTTTACCACAGGCAGGAGATTACTTGTTGAGTAGATTATCTCTCTTGAGATAAGACAAAATCCTTCAGACTCAAGTGGAGTATCTTGCCTAGCCTATTAGTAGATGACAAGATGCAGTTTGGGCCCAGTAAGCCTCTATCAATCACAAGATGAAGTAAAGCCCTAATTATCATTTAATTGCTGCCTTCAGCTCGAGCTGCCCTTCTTCACAGCTTTCTGCATCCATTTGAGATTAGGTTGCACTAAAATGAGAACCGTAAAGGGCCTGGCAAAGGTGTGAAATTCCCTGGGTAACTGAATTAATGGCAGCGTGTTCCTGCTGCTGGGGGGTTTCTGTTCCCTATGAAGACAGAATGAGTGAGGGCAAAGGGACATAATGGGGAATTGGCAGTGATAGCTCTCAGCCATTTGCTCACAAAAAGAATGACATAGAACATGCTGGTTTGGCCAAACTTGAGGGCAACAAAGGAAATACCGCTCAAACACATTTGATTTTATGCTAATGTTGTGGAATTAAGTTGTGAGCTGTTTTTTTTGAATAAGAAAAAGCAGTACGATGTCCATGTAGGCCTGTGCGGTTGAGTACGAGCTGCAGAATAGGAGCACTGCTAACTGTAGGTTTTCTCTACGTTATTCTTCTAGGGCATTTTGAAATCTATTTACACAGGTTTGGGGGGGGTGGGGTTTGGTTTGGTTTAGTTTTTAAGTAAGGCTTGTTGATCTGTTTCCAAAGGCTCTGCATGGCAGGTGCGGGTTCTACGTAATGGCAGAGGCAGAACCGTGCTTCTCATGGTGAAACTTGAACAGCAGCCCTGACACTGGCGTTCCTCACGAGACACTTGTCTACACTGTGTAACTTTGCAACATCAAATCCAGTTTCAAAGATAATTACAGGCCATTAGTGCCTGACACATGGAGTTTAATAACAGAGTAAATATTGCGGTGATCTTTGGAAATGCATAAATAAATAGATAAATACACAAAATAGAGTTGTCTGGCTTTAAAAATGAGTTCTTAAAACTGGTATTGCTTGAGAAACAGGCATAGTTGGAACTGGTCACTTAACCTCTTTAGATGAAAGACATAGTAAAATGGTGGATTCATAGAACTAGTCTGCCTGGCAAGCAAATGCTACTTTTCCTAAACAGGTATTGCACATGTTTGCAGTGCCCTGTAACGAGGTGAGCCGTGCAAACTTAATACCTGGAAGCACAGGGCCAGCCCTTCCATGGTTGTTGGGTTCCAGGAGTTAAATATTGGGAAATTTTATCAGTATTTCTAGAAAATAAATATTAATAACTTGACAGATTTTTAAAGCATACCTCTTCACTTGAAAGAAAAAAACCCCTAGTGTTCCCAACAACATAGTTGGAATTCCTTTGTCCTGGCACTTCTTCATTTTTAATTCCTTGAAAACCTTTCATAGTGACAGTGCTTGATGCCTTTTACACACATTCATTTATCCACTTCATGTCAAGGAGTTCAGAGTCCTCCTTGTCCCTGCCTAAAGACTCCACTACTCTTAACCCGCCTCGTTTACAAGCCTTGGCGATCACCAAACAGTGGTAGGTAGAGCAGATTTTTCACTGTAAGTGGATACACTCAGAGATGAGCCGGTTTCTTTGAAGCAGCAGTATCTGGATTGAGGGCCAGGCACATTGCTGGCCAGGGGTCCAGGGACGGGACGTGCCTTTGCCGACACTGAAGCAGCCCCGTAGGGTCTGGACAGCCTGTGGTGGGGCGGTGAGTCAGGAAAGAGCGGTGCATCCCCTGAGATTGTTCTTTGCTCATGCACTCATTTCAGCAGATCAAATACTTTGCTTAGAACTGGCTTCAGGCAACAAAACATCTAAGGATTAGGAGATTTTTGTCGGATAGATGAGCGCACGCATCACAGGCTGCACAGGACACCTCTGGGTAGCCAGCTGCTTAGAGCACGAGGAGGTGAGATCTGCCTACCTGCAGAAGCTTTGAGAATCGAAATGCTGTTCTTGCACAGGACCATTAAGTACAGTTTAACACGTTAAGACAGGAGAAGGAAGTAGACTTGCTTAGAAAGAAATTTTTGTTTAGAAACAAAATAAATTTGGTGTTAGAAACAGAGCTGAAAGGATATCTGAATCCTCTTTTTTTGGGAATAGTCATTTTATTTCACCATTCTCAAAGTAACTGTAAAAGGCAAAGGATGGAACATCATTATCTGTCAGAGACTTCACTACAGGTTTTTTCTTTTTAAAATGTCCAGTTTAACCTAACAGTTTGTTATGGCTATCTTGCCATATTTCTCAGAAGCTTGAGAAAGTTTCCATGCTGAGACTTTGTATAGATGGATTTAAGCCAATAATAGTTTTTGCAGCCCAGTTATAAATCATATAAAATTAAAGTTCATAACAGGAGAGCTGCCGTTGCCTTATCTGTGACACTGCAATAGTCTGTTAAGCCATTTCTTTAGTTAAGGAATTACAGTAAACAACACCTTAGCTGCTACTGCTGTACAGTATGTGCTTATAAATTGTAACGATGTTCCTTCATCACATTTTCTACTGTAGGATCTAAAGTGCTTGACAGCAGGATCAGGAAGAGTGTAAGAGCAGGGCAGGCACGTAATGAAGTGAGTACAATGTGGAATAATGTCTGCCTTTCAGTAAATATGTGGCTCAGGGACCTCCTGATCCAGATGCCTTACCAATATATTTTAAAAAAAAAAACATGTTCATCTCTCTTTTTACACTTGGCAAATCCAAGCAAAGTACCAAGAGTTTTCAGGGTGCTCCAATATAAAAAAAAATAAAGTACTATTCCTTTCAGTAGCACGCTAATCAAGAGGTAGCATTGTCTTAGCAATGTTAAGCATAAGCAGGACACTGGATGGCTCCAGTTTATTCAGTCCAGCGCTCCCTCTGCAGTCATTAGGGTTTTTTAGTGTCTTGTTGCATTGAGTTTGACTGCACGAAGCTGGTTTGTGGCTTGACAGAACATCCTTGGGAAGGGCGGTGATCTGAATGCTGCGTGCCGAGTGCTGAAGAGACTCTCAAATTAAGATCAAAACAGAAAGTAAGTTATGTAGTGACTCTAGCAGGTAAGAATACCAGAAGACTGATGATTATTTCACTTTTAATAGATCTTGTAAAATTCTGCTTGCTCCTGGGAAAGCAAAGATCGGTCAGCAGTTTTCAGACTGGTGCATGCAGTCTGCACGGGTCATGCAGGGAGTTTTTGTCCTCTGAGTTTCTATGTGCCCACAGTGTCACCAAACAAAAGCAGGAATTTGGATCACCCCAGTATGCTTTAAGGCCTCCAAGTACATCTTTGGTTTGCTGCAGAAAAGTTTTGCTGTAGTGAATCAGAAGCATATTGCCTCGGCTTTCTAGTCTCGCATCCTCTGATCCCTGCAGGCTTTGAAAGCTGATGGCTTATTACCCCAAAGCATTCACTGCAGGTACAGCACAACCCCCGTCATGTGTTTGAGCTGCAGTTTGTGTTTAGCCCTTTTATCTCTCTCACCTTGCCTCAGGCTTGGGGAGGTATGGCTGTTGCACTCAAAATCCTTCTCTGGGGAATCATTTTATCCATACAGCAAAAGACCCTTGGAGAAGTGAGAAAGCCTTGGCCAAGCAAAGTCAAGCCATCTCCGGGATGCATAGCAGAAGCTGTGAATCCTAGTGAAAGACCCAAAGCTGCCCGTGTGCACGCAGCTTCTGCTGCTCCCTGCCTGCAGGAGGACCTGGTGCAGGCATGCCCTCCGAGCGGGACGAAGGATCGACCAGCCTGAACACAAGAGTGGCAGGTGGGGTGGGCTGCTGCACGGCAGGCTTGGTTCACATGGAAGCACCTTCCCTCCAGAGAAGGCGGACACGGGTGCACCAGCTCAGGGTAAAGCATCAGGCTGGGCTGAACACTCAGTGGGGGTTTGCTGATGCCTTTTGACTTTCTGGAAATTACCTTCCACCTTGGCTTCGTTGGCTTTCCCCCTTGCAGACTTCATTGCCAAATGTGCTTTTGCCTGCATGCTCGGTGGGCTGGTCAGGGCAGAATTCTTGTTTGCAGGGCTTGGTGCTCTGTAATTATCTTCAGCTAGAGCCTTCTGTGGATGGGGATAGATCCACAAATTGTAAATAAGAGATTAGCATTTCGTCCTTTTTAGACTATGCTGTTTTGGTAGACTTCAGAGTTGTGTAAGTTTTAGATAGACAGACTGGATCAATATTTTAGGCATACTTAAGAAAATTTTAGGTCTATTTAGGACTTCAGTTAAAGGGATTTAGTCTAGATTTAGCTACAGCACCCCAAGAACTTGTATTATATATTGTCTTTTTTTATGAACAATAAACCATGTGTCATAGATCCTCATTACTAATGCAGAAGATATTTGTCTTTCAAATGCCCATTTTATTAAAATAACTAATGCTCCTTAAAAGATTTTAGATTTTTAAAATAAGCATAAAGGGAAAGTAAGAAAGAAGTTGTGAAAGAATGTAATTCTGTGTGCCGGTACACTGGCGTTTTAGTGCTTAATAATGGTGGTCATCAAACCTCCTGCAGTCTAATCACTGGGAGATGCAGGGCTGTGCAGATTACAGGGAGATGATTAACCATAGCACATGTATTAACATTGCAAAGATATGTTTGAATCTTTATAGGTGTAAAACAATGGGTTTGGGTGTAGTGTGAAAGCCAAAGAATAACAAACATGACTAGTGAATTGACTGACTTTTGGGGTAGATTTTGTACTCATCTATTCACATTACTTTGCTGGCTCTTGTGGGGAAAATTGCACTTATAAGAGCAAAATGTGATTAGAAATGTAGCTTTGTTTTGCAGCTACTGTGATGTAAAACTGAAAAACATTTTTTTTATCTATCTAGCCATCCCTTGTGCTATTTTTTCCACTGCAGCTCCTTGATTTTTTTTAATAATTGTTTATTTCTCAAGAATTCTGATGGAGAATTTTCTTAACTCACAGAATTTTTTCATTTCATCAAAAGTAATTTCTTTCACTTGGAGCCTGATTTGCTTACAACAACATCATCTCGTACTTTTCCTAAATAATAAAATAAATAGACCGTAATGGTGAATAAGGAGTTTACATTCCCAATGGAAAGAATACATCTGTGGAGATGAGTTTCATTAAACTGTTAACTGAAACAGTGACTTTTAAAATTGATTCCATCTTTAGCCAGTGTAGTCAGTGCTCTCCTGAAGACTGTATTTGTGAAGCATTCTGTGTTTAAGATAAGCAAAAAACATAAAAGGAGGCCTCCTCACCCTCTTTTGCTGTCTCTGGGTCAGCATCTCAACCTCTTGATTAGATTTGGAACCTACTAATTAGATATAATTCATTACCTGCAAAAATGAGATCAGAAATCAAGAGCTGCTTTTCAGAATAAGGCGATCTTTCCCCTCATCCATCATGGCTATAAGTAACCAATTTAAAGTCAGACAAATGCATAACCAGCATTATTACCTTGTCATAACTAGTTAGGGAGAAAGACCTGGAATAAGCTGGCATTATAAATGGTTTTTATCACATTATTTTGCAGTTATTTGTCAGCCATTTTGCTTAAGATAAATGTAGAATAATAATCAGATTCTAAAACTGAACCATGGACAGGATTTTGTTAATTGCAAAACCACTTCTGCAGACAGAACTCTGTAGTGGGGCACAGTTTATAAATTTCCTTATGGAGGAATTGCAGCAAGCCTATCTCCACATTTGGACTTGAAGGTCTAATAAGCCAAAAAATAGAGAAGGGGGCCCCCTTCTTCCAAAGCACTGTGAAGTCTCTCGGCAGTCAGTCTGCTCGGTCCCTGTAGGACCACTGAGCCAAGTGACCAGGGAGCTCTTCAACTCCTGGCTGTTCTTAAAGTCTACCGATCTTAACGCAATATACTCTGTAATTCATGGCAAGGAGTCTCGCGACAAGGTAGAAGAGATGCTCGCCCTGTGGGAGGCTTCTCAGAAGTGCGGATAGGTTCCTAAGGTTGGATTTTCGGTAATCGCTAATGCCAGCTTCAGAGAGTGACCAATGTCTGCAGCTCTCGCCGCAGTACGTTTCTGGAGGACCACATTCCCGTCCTCCCTGGAGTGGAGGTCGTGGAGGGTGCAAGTCCACAGAGCACACAGGAGCTGCAGTGCTGCTGAGCAGCCGTGATTTTTCCCTGTGACTTCAGTGAACCAGGATTTAAATTTGTGTTTTAAAGAGGCTGACTGAAGGGAATATAAGGGCGAGGTTCTAGTTATGTAAATCCCAAACAACTCTCTCAGTTCTACTTACATTTAGACAAGGAGTGACTTTAAATTTGAAATCCTGCTATGGTGAACAGGATCAGGCCATGAATTATGCAAATATTTTAATGACCATTGGAAACCACTCTTAAATTTGGAGACTTCACATGTGGAGGAAGGTTTCTTCAAGCTTGTCAAGCAATGGGCTGTCTTTCCATGGGGTGAGATGGAGAGCTGGAGAGCAGGGAGCTTGCATTAAGAACTAGCGTTCTTCCTTGTTAGGGGAAAAAAAAGTCTTCACCCTTCTTTTCTTCTGATACTAAAGATACTCTGTTTTGTATTCAACTGAAGTGTAAAACGGTATAGTTTTAGACGCAACAACTACTGCAGTGTTTGTGGCGAAGAAGACCTATTCTGGTGTCTAAGGATGCAATGGTGCAGCACTGAAATGCACACAGAAGTCACAAAGTCAGCAGATCTGATTAACTGTAAATCCAGGTTTTTATTACACTACTTTCCCCCCACCCCCCTAGATAGGTAAGCACAATAGCTTGATTTTGATCTGGGCTGCAGCACAAGTAAGATCTCAGCCAAAGATATTTACTAAATTATTTATCTTGTACAGCGCTTTTACTGAAAAACAATTATGTGTTTTATGTACCAGTAGCAGAGTACGATGTAGGTGCATCTTATTACAGAAAAAAAATACTTAAGGAATATATTGTAAGAGGTTCCTTTTGGTTTTCATAAAGCCATGTTTAATTGAAAATGTTAATATAATTGCAACATAAAGGAAAATGTAGCAGGAATAGGGACACTTGCAAATGACAAGAACTTGAATTTTTCTTCCATCATCTCAAAGTTTAAGCCATCACTAGACACGGTAAAGGGGTTTATTTTCCTTTTTTTTTTAAATTTCAGTGAAAATTTCATGCCTTCTGTCAGCCCATGAGTATCATCATGCTAGTTATGTTCATTGAATCTGCTATGGAGGTGACTGTCACTGTGCAGACTTCCATCCTGCTGCAGCCTTTAGGAACACAACAAAAGCAGTGGCGATTCTAATCAGATCCTGCTCTGTGCAGCCTTGTGTTCGTGCTTCTGCCTGTAGCACTGTGTTTCCAAATAAATACATTCTGAAAGGCAAAGAAATGGTTCCACCTGATTTTTGCATTCCAGATTCACTTTAAAGGGCTGATCAAATGGCAGTCTTTAGACAAATTTTCTTTTTTTTTTTTTTCTGGTTAATGCAGTTTAGGTGGCTGTAGCATGAAAAGACTTGACAAACTGTTAACATTAATGTACTGAGCATAATGAACACCAACCATACAGCACATGGTGCTTGTCTGCTTATTGGTGAATTTAACTCACTTTAATTGCAGTGTTACTTATGTGATGGAGATGCAGCCCTCAGAGGGATCATTTGAGGGAGGAATAATGTATTTGTGTAAAATTAAAACAAAGAAACAAAAAAACCCAAAACACCAAACTCAAACCACTAGCAGATAGTACTACTAGCTGTAGTAAATTATAGTTTAATAATTATTATCTAGATAGTAGTTGGCTTAAGGTTAAAAAAGAGGCACTTCTGGAAAATAGGATAAGAGCTTGCCTGGAGCACAGCCATCAGGACTGTCTTTTGCAAGCTATACTGGTGGCGAGACATTCACTAGAGCACCTGGGAATAAATTGAGTCTGCTGGGAGGAGAAAGTATCTACCCTCGGGGCACGTCAATGGAAATAGAAGGTGACAATGAGCCCAAGGCCTGCTTGGCCATATCACATGGGTCTCCTGATTCTATTGAAGGTATTGCACAGCAACCTGCCCTCTGAGCAAATCTGACACCTGGGAGGTTTTCTGTGCAAGTGGGAGGTGTAGGACCTTTACCCTCTAGCATAGAGCTGGTGCCGTAGGCGGTGGGACGCTGGTGGTGTTAGAACCTCCTTATGTCTGTCATTTGTACCCTGAACATTGAATATCTTCCTCATTATTCATCCTACCACACTAGAAACAGCTGGTCTTCAAGGGAAATTACCTAATGAATCAACAATAAGGCTATTGTGTAGGCGTGACATTTCTGATAATAAATTATTGCTTTCAGGAGGTTGACCACACTTGTCAGGGTTTTGTGAGTTACAAATTCAGCTGCCTTGTCTTATGCTGTTTTACATAACTGACAGTGTAAAACCTGGGCATTTGACTGTAAGTTATTCTCTCAACTTCTAGATCTATATCATAAAATTTCTTCCTTTCTTCATTTGTGCAGAATAATCTTTGGGCATTTCCAACACATACTTTAAAACTATATTAATTTGTTTTGAATTTATTATCTTTATTGTGTCATATCTATCTTAGAATTAAATATGAATTTAAATATTTTTTACTAGAAATGTAAACAGGCTATAAATGTAAGGACTACTTTTTTTATTTCACTTAGATAACTGATGTGTTTGCATATTTCTTGTATGCTTACACTTGAAGTAGTTTTACAGAAACCCGTGGCATGGAGAAAGATCTAAATACTCCCTTCCTAGCTTTCCAAAAATATCTGGATGTAACTAATTAGTTTAAAAGTGCTTGGCCCATATGAAATGTGCTTCAAGGATTATTATTTTAAAGCATGGGGTTTTTTTTTCACATGCAAGTGTTATTTGCCTTTTAGTTTGTCTATATGGGCATGTGACTAGTTAGTGATTAAAAACAAAAGTCTTTGCTCTTCCTTAGCTGAATGCAAATGATACTGAAATTCAGTCAGTATCTGCAACAAATTGTGTGCTTTATCTCTGTGGAATTCTGTGGAACCAGTTCTTTAGCTTTTAATACTGTAAGTCTTTTCATAAGTAGCCAACAAGTAGAAAAGGACAGCACTTTCGTTTTCTGCCAGATTTCTTGGGGGCAAAATGCATACTTGCAAATATGAATGAAGTAGGCTAAGGTAAGTCAAGCTGGAAAGGAAGTCAGTATTCTTATACAAGTAGTTGTGGAAGTTAAAAATGAGATCTAAGGCAAGGAATACATGTTCTAGCAAGTATACTGGGTTTCAAGCATTCCCAGTGACTATTGTTACACTCATTTCTTTGCACAAGTAGTTGATATCTAATGTCTGGACAGTGCTGCTGCTCCTACCTCCTACAGAATATGTCTCAATTTAATGGAGTGTTTTAAGGTGTTACATAAGGCTTGCTCTCACTCAAGCACCAGTAGGGTGGTTTGTTTTTTTTTTTAATAATTCAGATTTTCAACAGGAAGAAACTAACCAAAACCCAGAAATTTGGTTAGTGTCTTCTGACGCTCCTGTCTGAGAACTAGGAAACCAGCTTTGCTCAGTGTTAGCAGAGTGCTCTGAACCGGCCTCGTGTCTGACCTGGTGCCAGGATCCCTCTGTCCAGGGCTTTCTAGGAAGGCCAGTTTTAAGTGGACCAAAACTAATAATTATTGCCCTCAACAAACCTCCCAAGCCCCCTAAAACTAGAAAGTCCCCAAGGAACCTGTGAAGTAAAATTTCCTCCAGGAGGATTGCACAAAATCTTGGACAGACTTCAGAGAGGTGCCTGGAGGCAGGATCCTCTGCCTCTGGAAACACAAGCATAGCAGAGCGCTGCGTTGGTCCCCTGCTGACCCCCCACCCTGGAGGGGTTTCTGAAGTCTGCCTTTTCAAGTCTTCCATAAACTTTGTTTCCGCTATAAGTTGCACCCCATGTGAGGCACTCCCAGGTGCCCCAAGTACTTGCTTCTCACTGGCCATAGGGGCAGCCATAGGTAGCAGTTTTGGCAGCCATGCCATCCTGGAGGAGGAATCCAAACCAGTGGAAAATGAGCTGCCTTGCCTTTACTGCCTCCTCATTTTCCAACATGTGTGAAGTGACCTCTGTGGTTGCAGGGCCTTAGCTGCGTGCCTTCTGGGGAGGGAGGCCCTATGGCTGTTGTCTGCCACAGACCTCAGCCACACTGAGGAGGATATATTTTAACAGGGAAAATAGTTTTGTGGGGGTTTTTGGTTTTTGGTTTTCATAGTCTGCAGCAGAGCACTGGCCGCCTTGGTACAGTGTCCCTGCCAGGAGACACAGCACCTTTCTCCTGGGCGCTGGCCTGATGCCAGCCATCGCCCCCTGCCCACGTCTCCCTCCTGCTCCTGCACGGCCTGTGCGCGGCAGCACCGGCTGCCCCCAGCTCTCACCGGAGAGGTGCCCCGAGTGCCCCGCTGCTGGTGTGCCCCGCTGGCTGCTCCTCTGGGGAAGCAATGTCCTGCCGGGCCTCGGCTTGGAGCCAGCTGGAGACCTTGCCTGGCCACGGCCTCTGTCTGGGGCAGCTCATTGTGTGGAGGATCATGGCGGCGCAGGTCTGTGGGCTCGGAATTGGTCTTGCCCCCAAAAGCAGCAGGTGCAAGCAGGGTCCCCAGGCATAAAATCTGCAATCAGTCCTGCTGGGCTGCTTGCAAAGCTTATGATATAGAGCAAGCTGTGAGATACTGTGACCTTTAAGAGTAATATCTTGGCATCAGTTAATTAATTGTGTATTTTAAGTGTGCTGATGGTGATGAGTTAGCGGTGGACTAACTGGGTTAATTGTGGACACATTCTGTTTATAAAACAATACCTGTAACCAGGGCCGGGTACGCTGGGCAGCCGAAGGCAGGCAGGTGTTGGCAGGAGCAGCTCCCAGCCTGAGCCTGTTGTCCTGCTGTCGCTGTCCCTCGGAGAGGGCCGCCCTCGCCACCCCTTGCCGCGGCTGTGCTGCCTTTCTCTTCTGTTCCCTCCTGCCCTGGAGGAGGACTCCTCTCCCATCCTTTACCAGGATGTTTCTGCTGCTCGTAGCCCCTGGGGGTGGGCATGTGGGGATACCCCGCCACCTGTGTCTGCCGCCAGAGCAAAGCACCGTTTGGAGGGGCGGAAGATGTGGAGCTGTCAGGGCTTGAGCCTGGTCACCATGGGTATTGAGAACAGCTCTAGCGTGCTCTCCAGACAGCTCCTTTGGTTTGGTTGAAGATCATTGCAAACTAATCAGGGCCCCGTGATTCACGTGCACGCTGTTCAGTTACAATGCAGAGATGAGATGACTGAAAAAAAGAAATGGAAAAATAATTTTAAAATGTATAGCCAAGGACCGACCCTATACAATTTTTGGTTTGGACCATATTAGCCTAGAAAATTTAGCTAGATGTTAATGATAATCAAGGTCCTCTGGAACCTTAAAATTTTTCTCCAAATTAATGTAATTTTAGGGGATTTGTTAGTGAAAGCAAGTGCCTGCTGTGCTCTTTCCTTTTTCAGATAATGGCAATTCAGCTGAAACAAACAAAGGTGTTGTAATGGTGTCCCATTGTCATTTAACTTTCCCCACCAGTCTTCTGATAAAGACACGTTGTATTCAGCAGCATACAGACATAACAGCAGTTCTGTCTCCAAAATCTGGCTTTACAGCGTAAGGCCTGTTGAGTTTCCATGGCAATGGCCACAAATTCCTCCCCAGCTCTTCAAAGTGAAAGACATATTTGTTTTGCTCGTGCAACTTTGTAGCACAAAAGCTCTCTCTCTTTTTTCACGTAACACCTGCTAATCTGCACTTGGTTCCTTTGAAGCCTCCTGCTGATCAGAAATTCAAATACATTTTTGCATGCTAATCTTAGTGGTAATCTAGAGCTTGTGTCTTTCATGTTCTGTCTGTGAAAACAGTTTTCATTATAAATCACCAAAAATGTTGGCCCTGGTCGCTCTCCATGGGAGGATGAGCCGATAGGGAAATCACTGCTGTCAACAGCTTGGATGTAGATTCTCTCAAGGTGCAACACAGCTTGGACGAAGCTATCAGATCAGGGCTTTGTAACCATCCATTCGCTCTTTGTCAAAAGAAGGAGAAAGAGGGGGAAGGGCTTTCATTAGGTCCTGACGAACAGAGCGCGCCGTGTGTGGGTGCCGGGCAGTGCGGTGCGGCAGGGCTCGCGAGGGGCAGAGCGTGGTGCTTGCAGCCCGGGCACCTTCAGCTGTCACTTTACGCCCTGTTCCTGTGCGTGTCGGCTCAACAAAGGAGCAAGCGTGGCTGCAAAGCCAAACAAATGCGTGTTTCCTGCGGTGTTTTCTGGTCATCTGATGAATAACCACGCAGCCACAGCGCTGAATTTGCAGCCTGCGCTTTCCTCTGAGCTGAGGCTGCTGCATCCACACTGCTGCAGCGCTGCAGTCCTGGGAGGATGCTGTGCCAGACATGGGCGTTGGTGCCGTGCAGGGTCCCCCCTGCCCCTCAGGTGCCCACACTGCCTTTCTTCCCCCCCGCAGAGCCCCTTTCCTTGGCATTGGAGTGTGTGCAGGGAACCTGCCTGGCCAGGGCAGGAGGTCCCAAAGCTGCCAAGGGTCCTGATGCTGCCTGTGCCATGGGGTGATTTGCCTGCCGGAGAGGCTGTGAAGGTCTGATGCTCTGCTGGCCTGTAGCTGAAGATGTAGCTGTAGTGCTTCACTTTGTTTACATGGATTCAGATTATTTGCCCTTGGGGTACTGCTGTGTGTCCATGACCTATCTGTGTCTGCCAAAGTACACTGAAACCCCATGTCCCACGTACATTCCAGCCCCCAACTCGCTCTCAATTCACTTTCTGGTGATACTGTGTCCGGCAAGTGCCTGTGCTGGCAGTCCAGCATTGGCTGCAGACGTGCTCACAGTCCGCGCTGTGTTACTGCAGTGCTCCTTTGTGCTTCAGAGTTTTAAAAGAGAAGGGTTTGAGTTTCACTGCAGCTTGGACATAGGTAAACCTCTGTGGCGCAGTTATTTTAGATGAGCCGGTCCTCACAGAGCTTTACCTTGTTTAAAATTATCAGTTTTTTTCCACTACTTAAAGAAAAAAGAAACATTTATGGTTAATTTCTTAACTAATAATTCAGTGAATATATACAAATTTCCTCTTGGAGGAGATAAACAGTTTAGCCACTTCTACAAGATGTGTTACGTGTTCAGTACTTGTTGAGCAGTGCACGAAGCCATTCAGTCAAGCCATCTCTCTCCCGAAGCCTGAGCCTGCTGGAGCTGGCAGGCTGGCCCCCTCCAACCGCAGAGCTGGATCAGTGCCCAGTGCCCAGGGATTTCTCTCTGTGAGCTGAGCCGTGCAGCTCTTCCTCCATACTCTGAATTGTACAAAATCGTAACTTTCAGAAAAATATTTATTTACAAAAGGTTATTGTGCATTTCAGGGAAGAATGCATACTTGCCATTATCATACAAGGTCACTGGCAAAATATTTGAAAGAGGTTTTTCTGTTCGTTGTCTGCTGCATCTCGCTGCTATTCAGACTCTATTCTATTCAAATTCTCTTCCTTTCTTTAGGGAGAAGTCTGAGTGCCCAAGGAGGGCTATGGTTTCTGCAAGCAGATAATATAATGTGATATAAACATGGCAATAATTTCCTTAGGCCCTGTGATCCATCAGGCATGTTGAGAACAGTTGGCAAAGGTCTGGGGAAGTTCCCGGTGCTATACAGCAGCTACAGATAAGATGCCTTTCTGCCTTGCTCAGCTGCAGGACCCACACCCCCGGCGCTGGAGAGGTCCATCCTGCCGTCTTTCCTGGCAGGGTAAACCTCTGCCTTTGAAGTCATATGCCCACAGCTTGCAGAGCTAATACATCAACATCAGTAATTTACGAAAACGGGGGGGGGGGGGGGGGGGGGGGGGGGGGGGGGGGGGGGGGGAAGTGAAAGAAAGCTGCAGCATAAATCTCCATCTAGCTTTATTCTTTAACTTTAGGTTATATGTCTTTAAAGGAAAAATGCTGACAACATGCTTGCTCACAAAAAGCCTTTTGAGCCCATGCCAAGAGTTTGCTCAAAACTGGTAAAAAGTCAGAGCTGGGATCCGAGAACAGCACTGAATTTTCCTCTACTTCCTTGCTTTCTTTTAATTTTCCAGTAGTTGAGGAGATGCTCAGTATGCCTGCTGCCTTTTGCTTTGAGGCGTGGGTCAGAGTGTGCTTTTGTCTTTTGAAACGGGCGGTCACCAGTGTCTGACTGGTGAGGATCCGCTGGAGTTTGTGTGTTTACTTTCTCTGTATCTGTTACTCTTCAGTCTGGCAAGTGTGACTTTAAAACAATATTATTTGGACTGAAATAGTGCAGCCAGGCAACAAGGGGCCTTCTGCCTCTGAGAAGGCCCCTTCTCTCTCTGCAGAGAGCAGCTTCATGAATGGTAACATCTGCAGACCAACGTGCCTGCAGAGCTCTCCCTGTCCCCTCGCAGGCACGGCCAGGTTCATGCCATAGTAACCAGTGCAACCAAAGCAACGGCCGCCTCACCTTAAACATCCTTCTACATGGCAGAAATCTTTTGGTTTCTGTGCGCTATCATCTAGCGATGAGATGTTGCTGCAGTAATAAATACTGTTGGGCATGTTTAGGTTCTAGATATGAGGTCCTGGTGGCTAGCTCTGGGTCATCGTCAAGATTTCAAGCCTGATAAATCACAGGGAGTAACTTTTTGATGAGGATTGTGCCTGGCTAAGGAGAGCTGACCCCACATGTTTTTCTCCTCTCTAGCAAACTTAGTGCCTCCTCTAATACACTGAACAATGACCACCTGTGACTGCAAGCAGCTATTCATAATTTCAGTAGAGGTTCTCCTACAAGGAAATGTTGTCCAATGACTATGTGTATTGCAGTGGCTTTCCACCTGAATGCTTGCACAGAGGAGCACCGTTGGAAGGGTAGATGGAGGGACTGCTTCTGCTCCCTCCAGAGCCCCAGAAAGTACATCGATATCTCTGCGTTTGTACATGGTGACTGAAGCACCTGTGGTATTCTACAATGTATGAACAGCAGCTTATTGATGTTTACAAACCTTTCCTAATAGTGACTACCCTGCTCCTGAAATGCAGAGAGCTCAGAGCCTTGAATTATTGAGGAGTTTAAGATGTGAATCCAAGGGAATCTCCTGCCAGAATCTCCTCCCTCCCCGAGCCAGGGGAGGCCTGACAGCAAACGCATTGTGTTCTCCGGGATGTTTGTGTCCTACTGCAGAACTGTATTCCTGGCTTTCTCCCATATTGATTGCCCCTTCAGCTTCTGCTTCCAGCTACCTTACTTGTATCTAGAAGATGCAATGTGCTTTTTTCAGCTGAACTTGATGGGTCCAGAATCTCATGTCCAAATCTTGATGCTTTAATTTAAAAAATAAATATGTAAAAAAGGATATTACATTCCTAACCTTTTTTTATTATAAAAAGTTGATCTATTAGGAATGACTGGATCCCCACAGCTGTAGTAGTGATAACAACATGCCTTTTGTTGCTTCTTGTGCTGTATCGTGCACCTAGTGTTACAGCCGTGCTCCCCAAGAGAACGCAGTAAAAGTTCTTAAACCTCAGGGGGCTTTGTGATCTTCTCACTTGCTATTTATAGCTGATTAAGGCCCAATCGTGATATAATGATAGTTCCCCACATGCTATATTGATCCCAGTGGGAATGAAGGGCATTCAGCACCTCACATGATCAGACCCTTCACATCCGTGCCTCACTGCTCGTTACAGAATATAAGCAGTAAGACTGAGCACTCCTAGATTTTCTTATTCAGACTCATTTCGAGCTCCGGCTCAGACTGGAGATTTGCTGAGTAAATAGTCTCAACAATAATCTCAGCCTGATTCCAACTAATTAAATCCTGTACAAACATCCCTCTCTGGGCCAATATAGCGAAAGACAACGAAAACACAGAAAACCAGACATAGCTTTCCTCCAGATTTTGCTCGGCCCTTTAATCCTGTATCTTTTGAAAGATAGTAACGTCCATAAGATGAGGGGTCAGCCTTCCTGCCCTCAGCATCAAGCAGTGGAATTTTTCAATAATGAACAGCTGGGTCACCAGCGACACAAAAGCTGCTGTAATATCCTGTAGGCTTACGGGGCACAACAGAAATCCCAAAGCAAATCATGATGTACACAGAAAGGGACCGTCCTTTTCTATTAAGGAGGCCACTTCAAACCAGTCTCGACACCACCTTTTCTCCAGCTTTTCGGAGGCGAGATTATCCTCTGCGTGTATTTAATCACACATTGGGGGGTGGCTTTGATTGCCTTTTTAGAGTCAGAGAAGTTAAAGAACATAGTTTGAAGGCTCTTATTATCAGTGCTCCATCCGCGTGCTGTCAGCCAAGATGTGTTTACAAACAACTGCTGAGATCAGGGAGAACAGTAACACTGTGCTGGGCCCAAGGTTGGGTTTTGCACCAGTTTGACAGAAAAGATTGTGTTAACCCAGACTCCGAGTAAGTGTGGTGAGAGCGTGTGGGAGGGGGAGGCGGGGGGGGTGTTGCATTTGTGTTTTAATTTTTATGAAACCCCGTGGAATTCGTGGCCTTTTCCAGAGAAAGAACAAGTTACCTTGAAGGATTGTTCCTAAGTACCCAGTAAAGCAAAAAGTAAATCAGGGTAACATGACCAAAAAATAAATACTATAAAAACTTTTTAATGTATCACAAGACGCAGTCTGAGATGTATGTAAGATATGTTAGAGATTCCTGATTAAAAGCAGTTTGTGTCAAGGAAGTTACCACTTGCAACATGTAGAACATCTGACAGTGATTAAATGGAGCTAGCTATTAGATTTTCCTAGAGAAACAATAGTTAAACATATCTCCACAAGTATGAAACACTTTATGTACTGTATCTGGTACACCTCATTTAAATTGACTTAGATGGAACAGACACACTAAGTCTAACTAGTAGGTTATTAAGAATATAAACCTGGTGCCCAAGAATTTACAATCAGTTATATGGGAGGTATCCTGACTTTCCTCCTTTTCCCAGGGCTTTCATTTACTAAGCATGTGCTGTAAAGATGTCACATTTACAGCATGGGACATGTTTAGGATGTTTCTTACAAACAGTTTTAAGTTACATACCTGTAGCAAATGCATCTTGCTATGCTGTAACATGCTGTATAGAAAGTCTGCTATGGGCTCAAGAAAATGTGCATTAAAGGAAAAATGTATGTGTCGGGAAGAACACATTCATAATTTAATTTTTCAGTTTGCTTATTAGAGCTTTTGAATTTTTGATAGAAAAATGACTTTAAGATGTTTTCTACAGGGTGATGAGCTTTTCAGCTCTGTTAAACTACTTAAAGGTTTGAGAAATATGGTTTAAATTAAGCATATCATACTTCTAATTCTGGTGGGCAACAAAAAGAAGAGCTTGGAGATTCATCCAGCCTGTAGTGTTTGGTAGTTGCAAATAAGCTGTGCTGTAAGTATTAATAATTTGAGTTCCCTAAGAAATACCTTCTCGTTTCTTTCACTTTTGGATCCAGAGGCATATTTAGGTGGTTACCACAGGGCTGTACTTGCACTTAGGTGCTCTAATTCGTGTTCTTACATTGCAGGGGAGGAACAGGCAAGTCAGAAGACTTTGAGTTCAGCATTTCAATCTGCCTTTAATTATGAATTTCCCTATTATTTTGTGAGATGAGTACGCAGAATTGCTCAAGTAAACCACTACAGTGTTGTAAGTCCAATCAAAATCACTGTTTCAGAGTGTTGAAATCACATAGATAGTGTTCATACCTCTTTTCTGTATGTCACTTACCTTGAAAGGTTTTTAAAAATAATTATGCTGCCATCACAGCTGAAGGAGGTCTGCTTTCCAGGCTGGCTTTTAAAACCCTAACCTATCTCTCTCTATCTGTACAGCAGGGTCAAGGCAGGAATTGCATTCAGCTCCTCCAGAGCAGAAGAATGCTCAGGGTCAGTGTTTAGTAGGTGGGAAATCATGTGAGCCGTCCTCTGGGGGGCTGAGAGCTAATTTATGGTAGAGTCCAAACTTCTCTAATTTGCATAATGCCATATCTAATAAAATATTCATGGTAGCTTATCTCACTTTCAGATAATTTAAGACAGACAAAAATTGAATTGGAAAATATTGCTTCAAAAATATGAGAGAAAAATTGAAGACAATGTCTTGAGAGCAGGAGACGTATTTTGCTACTTTTTATTTAGTTATCTCTTTCAGATTTACAAAATTGTTTGCCGAGTTACTGCCAGGTAAAAGTCTGCCTTATGCACAAAACTGTCCAGAGTTTGGTCTTTTTAATGGGAATCACAAACCCACTGGAATTGCAAGGGCTGATGTGGGTCAGCTGGAGGATGGACTTAGAGGATGTGGCATGTATGCTTCATGGGGTGGCAGTAACAGTCATGCTATAAGAAATGACAGCTTTAAAGGTAGTTGTTTTCTTGCAGTTCTTGCAGTCGAAATTATTAGAGCTTGAAGCTTTGCCAAGAGTTTGCTCTTAACCAAGAGATCGTTACTGCAATTAGGTGATAGTTTTGACCGATATATTCTGTGAAATGTCAAATACTGAAGCGTGCGTGGGAGCGAAAGAAACCACAGGGCTGAATGACACTTTGGGGCTTGGCATTCAGCTCCGTGTACGCTTATCCTATTCTGTTTCTGCCATTTGGCAGCTGATGACCAAAGTCAGCTTATATAATAAGCAAGAAAAATACAGGAGCCGTAATCCTGCTCTCTGTGTAACTGTCAGCGGGGCAACAACTGCAGCTCGTCGGGAGAAGCAAAGCTGGCCCTTGTGCGCCAGGAAGCCAGCGAGGCAGGCTCCTGCACGGCCGCTTCGCCAGCCCTTCCCCAGCTGTAAAACACCACGGCAGTAGTCCTGCTTCCTCAGCCTTGGTTTTCCCATGGTCACTGCTGGGTTAGATCAGTACTGTTAGTCATGGCTATTGCAAAAGTTGTCCTAGCTTGCTGGGCTCGGCACCATACTGCACAGGAAAGCAGAAAGTTGCTGTCATGAAGAACTTAGAGTACCCATGGAAAAGCCGGGCAAAGGCAAAGAGCGTGCAGTGCACAAGAGGTAAATACTGCAATAGCATCACAGTGCCTGATGAGGTGGAGCACAGCGAGAGAGGAAAAGGAGAAGGGGACACAATGGTGGGATAAGAAAGTATGATGCGGTGATGAGGAGTTAAAGATTTCTTCTGAATAAACAGCAGAAATTTGAAAAGTCACACCTTTACCCTGCCTGGGGTGTGGCAGATGATCCTTAAATAAAGGGCAATAAAGAAACATCTTCTGTGAGCAGTTAATGACAGAGGTGCAGGATTAGGATGATCCCTGCTCAGTAGCAACAGACTTGCCCTGCTGAGCCCACAGGCACCGCTGCAGAGTGGCCTGAGGTTTTGCAGGGTGCTGGGGACCTGGCAGTTCTACGCTGCTCTGTACAGGTACCATCACAGGACTCGGAAGGGAGTGCATTGCAATTTAGATATGCAAACAGACATAAATGCCTCAAAGTTTATAGATCTGTGCAGTCTGCAAAAGTGCACAATTAAACATACTATGGATGCATATCTCTGAAACCTATATAGATAATGTAATATTTGAGATAATACAAAGGTCTGTCTCTTGTTTCTCCTCCTGAACTGACCAAAATTTCACTTCTCTGTTTATTCCCTCTTAAAATTTCTAGGCTGAGTCCCTGCCCCTTCATGATGTGGGAGTGTAAGTCACTGCTGTATAGGTGCGCGCTCTCTCTCTCTCTCCCCCCGTGCAGCTTGACTTTAATGGCAGCTATCACCACCCTTGGCAGGGCGCTCCGAAGGGTTCTCCTGCAGTTTCTCATCTGTGTTGGTGTTCTCTGACACAGAAAACTAGAACCGATCCCCTTCCCATATACCTCTCGTCAGCAAATACTGACAGCAAGGGCATAATTTCGTTCTAAATGAACAGAATAGCAGCACATCAAGTCTCTGCTGTCTCCCAAAGGGGCAAAACAGAAGAAAAACACACCCCAAACAAATAAAACCCCCAAACCAACCCCTTTTTCCTCTGCTTTGTCATCTCCCCACAGCATGGCAGAAATGTTCCAGTTTACATGTGCATAGAGGCTGTGCAGTTCAGCACTGGGGCCATCTTCCTGCTCCAGAGCACGTATTTAATGCTGGGAAGCAGAACAACGTCAGCCATGTGAGATTCACTTCTGCATCCCTGTGTCACTACAGAAGCGCTCTAATTCCTTCACATCTTTTTGTATTTACTGGTTAATCCTAGTCTTTACTGTAAGATGATTTAACAGAACCAGGAGCAGAGCCTTATCAAGAAAGGCTAGGGCTTTTGTTGAAAGTTATTGACAAACTTTTACTAATTTTTCATGAACTGACAAGTGATAGAAACTTAAGGCATATTGTTATCTGGTGTGCACCAGCTTTATAGTGCAAATGCACAGACTTGCACTGAGGTGCTTGCACCTTCATGTATCTGATTCAGGTGCTCCCCTTTGTGTTTTATGTTTTCTGCCAGTGTCATCCCAAGACTTCTCTGTATGTATGATTGCTGATGGTAGCTTTCATAATACTCTTCTCCTAAATTCAGTAATGTTTGTCAATAAGGGCTCATTTGGAAAGGCGCCTCATTAATGTGTTCATCCTGTACTTATCGCAAAGGCGTGAACTTTTCTTGACCAATCACACACAATCTTGGTATCAACTTCTTTCCAGAGCCTTGCGCTGGGAAAATGCTGATTTCTGCTGTGCTATTAACTACCAAACCTGCACAGTCTTTCTCCCAGTTCTGACAGAATTTGGAAATAAAAATGCATGTATATTGTCCAAATGAGACTGCAACTCTAGCGGTTCAACAGGTCCGTCATCTCCCTTAGATACGTGTCTGAAAGAGTGTGGAAGAATGGCTGATTAGGTTTGTTCTTAGTATTTTCATGCCAAATTATTTCAATTGTATTGATTTACTCATATGAAAGCTACAGATTTCATTAAAGCTCATAAATTTAGTCAATGGTAAAATTTAGTTGTTTGCATTAGCAAACACAGGCTTTCATAGCGTG
This sequence comes from Balearica regulorum gibbericeps, assembly GCF_011004875.1. Taxonomy (NCBI): domain Eukaryota; kingdom Metazoa; phylum Chordata; class Aves; order Gruiformes; family Gruidae; genus Balearica; species Balearica regulorum. The sequence goes on from NC_046203.1 coordinate 5,331,613, forward strand.
CAACTGCGAGACAATGTCTTCCTGGCCAAAAGAATTTGCACCTTTTCAGAAAATGCAAATGTTTCTTGGAAATGTCTGTGTTTTACTGTGAAATGTCCTCACGATGAGGAGCTGGAAGGAGGTTCCCTCAACGTGTTCAAGCGTTCAAAGCGGGAAGCTTTGCCATCAGCAGCTGCTCTGGCTTCAAGCGAAGTAAATGCTCAGGGATCTTTAAATCATCAGCCTCACTTGTCCTCATGCAGATAATCTCCAAGTTGCCAATAACTGCTTTCTTGCATAGCCCCACTTCAGTCCCTCACAAGGTGACAACTGTCTCCTCCCAGGTCTCTCTCTGATCTTCACTGCTTTCTGTGTCTTCTTCACTGCTTTTTGTATCTACCACCTATAAGACGTGGCTCTTATACCAGGGATGCTGGGGTCATCCCCAACAGAAATTTCTAAGCCTTTCTCTGAGTTTTATCTCCTTCCCCTGTTGAGCACAGATGGTGCATAGAACAGGAGATGTGCTAGATCACCGCCCGCTCAGAGGCATTAAAGGTGCTGCCCTCCAGGTGAGGGGAGAACTGGTGGCAGTACGCCGAGCTCTCACTGGAGAAGACCAGCAGGAACAAATGCAGCCAGCTCAAAGCCAGCCCTGACCGGTTTCCTTGCTGCTGTTAAGTTGCATTTATTTTTTGGTAAGGAAACATGAGCTGGAGTTGCTGAAGGTGTAGGATCTCTGTCACCTGCTGTATGCAGCAGTGAGCACGCCTGGAAACTGCTCTTCAAAGCCCCTCCAGACCCCTGGGAAATACAAGTTGTCCCCAAGTGGTGACTGAAACAGTTTTTGTCACTGGCAGCCCGCATCAGAGTGGTTTGTGGAGTGGGAGTGAAGCGAAGCTGTGCGAGGACTTCTGGGGTCTCGCGAGGCTCCACAGGTGCTGTCTGGAAGTGATTAAAAAAGTGTGCTGTGAAGAAATAAATTCTATATCCATTTTTGAATATGTGGATTAGCATGGACAAGGCTGTGCAATTTTTTTTTAGTGAAGCAGATGAGTGCAGGAAGGATGATGTGGTGAAAAATTGAAGTCTGTGGCACTACAGTCTGATTTCTGAGCTTGGTCTTTTGCGGATAAGTTTTTCCCAATAACTGAACTTTTCATGCTATTGTTGTTATGTGGGTTTGGTAACTTCTGAATGTGCTTCCAAGTTATGAGAGCGCCAGGGTCAGCAGAGTTGGTTCTGGACTGACATTTTGATCTGTTGAGAGTCTAATTTAAAAAAAAAAAATATCCATTTGTAGCCTTTTATTATATGTTTTTTCTATTGAGCAACCAGTAAGTCCAGCTTCATTATGAGACAAAGGATGGTGTGAGCTTTCAACAAGCAATGGTTGGATGTTCTTTATCTAAAAGAAACTGTATTACCCTTTGCCAGTATAAAACACACGCCTGCCAAGGAGACATTAAACAAAAGCAGTCATTTGGGGGGGTGGGGGGAGGCTGAAGCTGCCAGCCGCGATCAGATGACAGATATTTTTGTTAGGAAATAATACCTTTCTCTGATTTCCTGAGAGGTTGAATATAAAGCATAAAACAAGGGACAGTGATGAAATCCAGAAGAATTACCTCTGTGTATTCTGCTGGAAAAGAGTAAACAAGTACTTTTATGCCACCCAGGTACAACAGGCGCTGTTTGGACAGCTGTATTGCCCATTGAAAGGTGCTGCTTGATAGTGGCTTGGTGGTAATAATGCTAGTTTCATATAAGGTTCATATAAAATTGTACATCTCTATAGAGATAGCTGTGTTAATAAACCCTACGCAGCAGAGAAGTTGGATTTTCGGATGCATACCAACTACTAATGTAAAACATGCTCCAGTGAGAATTCCTTGAAAAACTGCATTTACTGCTGCAATAATAGTAAAAGGTCACCTTGGATCACATTTGCAAAAGGTCAGACGCTGGTGGAGATAACAGCCTGTGCACACAGAGCAAAAGTTGGTAGGTTCATTGTAGTTCCATCTGCATGCACAGCTGAAAACCAATCAGGGTTAGACATGGAAAAAAGTTTCTTCCATTTTGACTGATTCTGTGGTGGGAGAGGGATTATTCATATAGTAAGGAATGTCTCTGAGCTTGGTAAAAACTGTTAAAAAAGGCAGAAGTATTTTTAAATGCACCGTTGTGCTGAGCTCCTCTTGTATTTTTATGTTCTTGAGAAGCATTGGGATGAATGCATGTCTTCAAAATGGTTATGTCAGCACAGTTTCATGGACTAGCTTGTTTAATGTGACGTGGCACAAGGTATGTAATGCAAAATGTATGTATGCACGCTTTGCAGCTTGACATCTGTAGGATAAATCTCATAGGCACAGGGTATTGTTATCCTCAGTTTGCTGGGAAGTTTTCAGTGTGAAATGGTTGGAGTTCAGTTGTTTGCTGCAGTGGATTCTGCGCTCTCTAAAGTCAGTTCTGTGGGAATTTGAGAAACACCTCCCTCGCGAGTTGCTGCTCTCTTCTCCAGCCCCCTGGAGCCCCACCAAGAGCTGACAAACCTCAAGCCGAAGGATAGAGAAGCGTGTACTGGATACTGCCTCTCCAGCTGTTCTCAGCCAGATGTGCTGAAAATGTTGCAAGCTTATTCTCAACATTGCGGCTTTTTACTTTAAAGAAAATATATGCCTGGAGAGGTCCCCATAATTGAAATGGTCCCCAGAGGAATTAGCATTTCCGTACACATAAGCTGACTCTCCATCAGGCCCAGCAGAGGCGATGAGGTAGAGGGGTCATGGGACCAAGGATCCCATCTAAGAAGCTCCAAGACATCTTCACCATCTTGCAGTTCAGCCTCTCTGATTCTTATATAAATTATGTGTGATCTACTCCAGGGGGTAGTTCAGGGGAAGTTAATTCAGTTGTAATGGATTTACGTTGTTTTGAATGATTCTGCTGGTGATACTTATTTGTGACAGGGCACGGTCCAGAGATGGCCAGTGAAGTTTGTAATGCTTGTCCCTGCACAGAGGGTAAATGAAGGTCTTTGCCTAATGAATTTATATTCTATTATAAGCAAAGTGCACCTTCTTTCTCCAAATTTTCTGGTATCAGTTGAGACACAAGAAATGCTATTTATCTTTGAAAATGAAACGTTAGGATGCGTGTCACAGGTTCCCAAATGCTTCCGTGAAAGAAGGCAGCATATATTCATGGATGGAGCCTGCCCTTAAATCTGATCACATTCTCTGCTGGCCCCTAATTCCATCACTGTGACCCTCGTGGTATAAGGTGTACTATAAAGCAGCGACTGACAGTAGTTACTGCAGCTGCCTGAGACCTGACAGGGTTTTACTGAGTACACAAGAGCATTCGGTATCTTTTATTGCGAGTCTCTGAAGGATGCAGAGTGATCAGTGTTCTTGGAAATGAATGGTCTTTTCATGTTGCTGATTTCATTTCTGGGGATGGACACAGCACTCCCGAAAGCAAGGGATTAATAGTCCTGGCTGGATGCGAGCAGAATGCAGCCAGCACTTCACACTCTGACGCTTGAAACAGACACTGAAAATAAAGTGTGGGACCTGGAAAGTGGTTTCCAAATATTTGACATAGAACTACCAGTGAAACTCGGTGCTATTGCTATTTCTAGGCTGCCAGCAATATCTAGTAAATTTTCCCAGAGAATCGCTGCTGTCCACGACGTGGCTTCGACATTGCTCTTTCTTAACCCCCTTGTTCTGCTCAAGATTTACCTTTGCCTCTGGGGCAGTTTGATGTTGCTAAGCAAAAAAGAGTAGTTGTGTCTCCGGCATGTTTGGGGCACTCGCGCTGCTAGGCAGACACTTCAAATAAGCCTCGGGGGCTGAAATGCCGACCAGGGCTGCTACCTCTGGCATCCAGTTAATTTTTTTTGTACAAAATGCATCAGAGGCTCCAAGGAGGCATCGCCAAACAGTGAATGCTGGAGTTAAAAGAGAGAGAGGGGCTCTTTGTCTGAGCACCAGAGCGAGCTGTAAGCGAGCCAGGAGCTTGAAGCAGAGGTCCTGGGACTGGGACGCTGCCGGTGCGGGGCTGGCAGACGGAGCGGACCCCAGAGCTGTGGCCCTGCCCGGGCTGCGGGCTCAGTGGGCACCGGCCAGCACAGGGCGGCCTCCGCCACGAGGAGCAGCTCCGGCGATACCTGCGCCATCCTCCCCTCGACCGCAGCTGCCGCGTGGTTCTCCACAGCTCTGCCCTGCCGCTGCGAGTCGGCGAGCCCAGCCATCCGTGGGAATCCAGCGGATGGCATCAAAGCATGCATCATCCGACGGCTTCCCGAGCCCGGGCTGTGTGGATGCTGCCCCACGCGTGTCCAGCACAAACCGCTGTGTTAGTGCCTACGAGGCGACGGCTTGCGGGTCCGAAACTGCCATTCCGCACAGTCCTGCTGCCAGAGAGAGTTTGTGCCTCACCTTTCTGTCGGAAATGATAGCGGGTATTGACGGAGATCAGTTTCACCATCTCAACTTTACAAGGTGTCTAGATGGAATATTGATGGATTTGGGCCTCAGAGTGATTAATTAGCATGCAGGAGTCCTCAAAAGGGTTAACATGGGATCTTTTTAATTGTCAAAAGAGTTTCAGGCTATTAGTGTTGGCATATTCTTCAATAATCTGTTTTATTTTTACCTGCTGGGAGCTTAATTAAAAAACAAAGAGGCTCAATTTAAAGCCCATTACTATGCTAATTTTGTAAGAACTGGGCGGTGATTAAGAAGCTTTAAAAAGAGGAGTTTAGTTTGCTCTAGGGAATGGGTTGGAGGCAGGTTTTATTTCGTTTCATTAGCTAGCTACAATTATTTATAAACTAAATGGAAATGATATTAAAGAGTAATGAAAAAACCAGCATCTATGTATTATTGAACAGCAGAACTTTTTTTAATTTAGCATCGAAGTGTGCAGAGCCTTTATTACTGCAACTTGCAGTTAACGCAGCTAAATGCAGTTGTTAAATATAAGAGTCTTTTTAAATATGCCCATAAATACAGAGCTGTCTGGTTTGCTTTTCCTATAGATCACTAGAGTAAGTTTATAAAGATATCAACGTGACAATAAAGATGAACTACTGTCTCTTTTAAAAAAGATTTTATGAGGTTTTATGCAGGAAAATTTCTTAACAGAATAAATTGCGAAGACTTATTTTTTTATACCATGTATGTAATGTTCTATAATCTAACAGCGCCACAAACTTTCTACTGTCTTTTGCCTGTCATGTAAGCCCAAAATAATACGTGCAATTCCAGTGGTGTGAGGTGTACCTGGGAGGAGCGGCTGCATCGAATGGACGTTGAGAAGCTGAACCCAGGCAGGTACCAGCACAGCAAGGGCTAGAGATGTTTCTGTGCGGTCTGTGAAAGGGTGGAGAGCAGCAGCGGCGGCGGCAGGAAGGGCTGGCTCTTGGTTTGGCGGGCAGTGGGACAATGATGCTGTGGGTGCAGATATGGCCAGGGAGAGGCTGCGAGGTTGGCAAGAGCCCAGGAGAGGGTTCCAAGCCCAGGCAGCAATTTTGAACTGAATCCCCAAAAGGGGGTTTGTGGTCTCGATGAGGATGTGGGCAGGGAGATGCACCCTGTACCTGCCAGAGGAACTGGTAAAACTGGTGTGTATCTTCCCAGCCATGGGAGGAGGAGGAGGAGGTGCTGAGCCCGTGCCTGGAGGAGCCACATTTCTGGTGGCACCAGGGCCTTCTACAGAAATAATGCTTTCCTATAAGATGTGTAGCTAGTCCAGCTCATGCCTGGCCCACCCAGTAGCTAAGTTAACTTAGTGTTTGAATTCACACTGAAACAGTCACTCTGGTCTAAAGGAGTGTAAACTCCGTGACCCAAAGACTGGCACTGCCGTTCAGTGCTGAAACCCTTTGTACTGCTGCTCGTTTTGGGAAAGCTCTCTTGTTGTGCTGGGCACGGGGAGTGGGAGGAAGCCTGGACCAACTGTTGGACATCAGCGTCCACCAGGCAGAGGGTCTGATGAGGAGGAAAGTTGGCCAGAGGGCCAGCAACTGATGCCAGCCCACCCTCATGGGCTGCCCAGAGCAGCTGGCGTTTAACATCTGTAAGCGTCCATGTCAGTCTGGCTGCAGCACGAAGCTCTAGGCACGGGTGGCCAAGCTTCCCCAGAGCGTCTTTGCTCCCATGATGAGGGAACATCTGCATCCATGCATCTGATCTTTAGAAAGCCTGTTCTCTCCAGCATGCCATGGAACAGGCGCTCTGCTTTCCTTCCACCCGCAGGAGACTGGCCTGGGGCCTCTGTATTTCTTGGCTATGGGAGCCAAGTGTTGGCCATGAGACTGGCATGTGTGCAGGTGTGGCATTTGGAGAGTGTTGCAGGGATGCAGAAGTGAGGCACCAAACTGCGTGAAGAGCTGCCTGTCCCAGCTATGCCCCACCACAGCGCCAAGAGTACAGAGATGAGCAGCAGCCCTGTGCAGGAGTGTGCTGGATTTGTCCGTGCTCCAGAGTTCCCTCAGGTTTGGAGTCCCACAGCAGACCAACCCCTGGGGCTGTCCTTGCTCTGCAGATACCTCCTCAGGTGTCCCCGCTGTCAGTGACACTCTCTTATGCCCTTCCTCAGCTTCACCTGCACATTTCTTCAGCCCTTTATTCCCTGTTGAATGGGATGTGCTTCTCGTACGTGCTGCCTTGCTGAGGAGGGTTGAGCTTGAAACGTGACACGGGTTTACAGATAGTTTCAGCATTGCACTGGGGATGGGGTAGCAGAGAACTGTCTCTTTCCACTTAAATGTTGTAAAAGGGTCCTTAGGGAGTATAAGAGGGAGTTTTCCATAAAGAGGGCCTCAGGTTGGCCTCAGTATTTAATTCCACATACAGTGGAATTACCCAGCTGACTCCCAGACAGCGACACGAGGTGTGCGAGGCTCAGCCCAGGTTACCCTGAAGCCAGCGGTGGGGCTGCGGGCGCTGCGTCCCCTCTCTGGACACTGGCTGTCGCTGGGGAGTGCCAGTTCCCTGAGTCCTGGGGAGCAGTGAACGCATTTCCACTCTGCGTTGCTGCGCGTTTCAGACCAGCATCTTTGGGGTAAACACTACTGCTGTGAGGTGGTGTTAATACGTGGGGCCAGGCAGGCGGCTGCGTGTCAGATGGATGTTGCTGTTGCTGCTGGGGGTCGGTGACGTGCAGGACACGGCTGGAGGCAGCACCCAGCTCAGCTGCTGCAGCCACGAGGTGGGGTCCTGCTCCGTCCCCACGCTCACCCCTGCGCAGGGGGTGCAGGGGACCAGGCCAGCACCCAGAGCCAGCCGGTGGCAGGCAGCACCATACCTCTTTACTGCCCCCTAAACTGCTTTTTTTATTTGTCTGTCAGGGAGTGGTGTGAATGGAGACAGTGTGAACTTCGTGATGGAGAATCGGTAAGAAGTGGGCTTTTTTTTCCCCACTTGCGTTGAACTTTGCAACTGAGAAATCTGGGGCCCATCAACAACTGAGCCATTCCATCTTGTGAACCATGATCATTCCTCTCTTAAATTCACATTTCTGGGGCCAGGATTTGTTTATTTTCTCTGTGTTTAGAAAGCGTTTAGTAGGTACTACTGTCCAGATAAAGATATTACAGTGTACTGTGAAGAAGCAGGGATATGTAAGAAACCCAGGCCATTTGTGCATTTATTTGCTCGAGAGCTAGCCTAACTCTGCTGACAGTAGGAACTGGACTAGCCCAATCCAGGCAACAGAAACGAACTGGCACTTTCAGGGTGAACTGTATGACAAAAATGGGACTATTTTGCTTTCTTCTGATTACTATAAACCCCTTCCAAGTCTGCCTCCAAGAGCGACTATTTTCCAGACAGAATCTGTGAATTGCGTAGGCACTCTGGAGACTCGTGTCCTGAGGTCTCGGCTTTTTGCTGGTATGTATCTGATTACAAGAGGATTTATAACTGTAGAGACGTGTTTCATGACAGAGCTATTGCCGTTGGTTCTCAAACTTATTTTTAATTAAATTGTTGATCTTCCTGCCATTTCATCTTTAATTCCATAACAACTTTATACTTCTCACACCAAAATGTTTGGTGGGGCATCTCTGACTTAAATAGGTGTTGCAGCCAGTAAAGTGATTCTTGATGGAAGAAATAAGTTAGGAGAAGGGTCAATACAAGGACTTCTGCTGTCAAAGTCTCCTGTGTGGATCCTGAGTTTGTTGCGAGCTGTTTAGGCTCTGTCAAATCAAAGTTCACCGTGTTGCTTCCACAGTCACGTTGGGGAGAAAAGCCTAACGCTGCAAGTCTGCTGTTCCTCTGGGTAAACTCAGGGCTGAGCCTAGCCACAGAACTGCTTCTTGAGATAAAGGTCATACAGCAGAATAGTTTAAAATCCTCTTTTGGTTCTAAAGGCAAACCGGGCTATCCCGGATCCCCGAGGTCTTAAATGTCCCTTGGCCTTCTTTTGACCCTGTATACACCTTACATTCTTCCTTTAATGATTGACACTCAGTGGGTATGTGCCTTCAGGCACACTGAAGTTGTAGCCGCTTCTTCATCAAAGCAACTGTTTACAGCTGGTTTGAGTTGGATGCCAATAAACAGTATTCTTTTTGTCTCAAAATAAAAAGCAGCTTAAGTCCCTAATGATAAGGATTTTGTGCTTTGTAGAGGAAAAATCAGCTAGGTTGGGACAGCCAGCCACTCAGCTTAGCAAGTCAGAGTACTTTATACTTCCAGCTGAAATGCTTTTATCTCCTCAAGTGAGTAGGCTATAGATTCTTATCATTGTGGCAGAAGTGATGAGGGTAACATCTTTAGTTGGAAATCATTGGCAACATGTGGAGAAAGCTTAAGATGTTGTCACACTTTAACTTGGTCCTAATCTGTTCAAAGGCAGTTCATACTTTCTAACTGCGCCAGCAGGTAGTGAGAGGGAGTCAAAGACCATCAGGGTAAAATAGCTCATGCTTTTCTTTGGAGAGTTTATGACTTTCATAAAGCGGGTACAAAGAAACTGCAGCGGTAACTGTTATTGTCTAAATGAAGAGCTTGTGTTCACCCAACCATATTTCATTAACTTGTACACCCAAGCTTCTACATTTCCTGCCTGCTTGGTGCAGTGCTAGAAGTAAATTTTAAATATTTTAATGCCTATCGTCAGTGGAATGAGAACAAGAGAAATGTGCGGATCAGCCGTGCCCTTTACGTGACCATCCGACCTGTCCTTCACGACCAGGTACCACGTACAAGCGTGTGCTGCAGTTCGCCTATGGCATTCACAAAATATCCCGTGCGAGCTGTTTTGTGAATTGTGGCACGTGTTGATATGAGATCCAAAAAAGGAATCATTTTCCTTCCAACAGGAAATCAAGACACTGCTAACATTTTAATATCAAAGATGGGGATTCTGTGAGGGAATAGGAGAAAATAGATTTAGGACCGAACTCTCAACGGAGCTAAGCGTTTTTAAATCTTCTTACTTGTGAATGAGGACCCGATCCTGTTCCCGATGGTGCCAAAGGAGTTCTGCATTTCACTTGAAGCAAAAACTAACACAGCTTCTCCTTCTTTATTTATCTTTAGCAGATGATCTTAAGAACCTCAGAATTACTGGTGAGCAAACTTCATTCTATTTCAGCAAATATTCTGTAAAAAAAAAAAAAAAAGTGCTTTGTCTACTTTGTAGAAAGGACAGTACAGTCAGAGCAGGATTTTTTTCAGCCAAATATTCAACAAAGCACCTAATTTTTGGAAACGTTTACAGAACCCTCAGGAACACCATGGGATAGTTCTATGCTTTTATAGGACAATTCCAGGCTATACAAATTTTCTCACCAAAGAAAGGAATGCTATACTGGTATGATATGCTGGGGATTTTGTACGCTTTCTCTCTAACAGGCATCTCTCTGTGTGCATGTATGTGTATAATATATATACATACACATAACCAAAAGTTAAGTAGTATTTTCCAAGCTATGACCTACTTACAAGTTTTCATTTAATTAAAAAAAAAAAATTCTGAAAAAGTTAATAAAATGTTTAGACAAACCTTTCAGTCTTGTGAGCTTAAGGGAATAATCCTCTTTGCATGCCTAATAATGTTGTTGGTGTCTAATGGGATTTCATTTTCACACATGTGGAAGTGTCCTGTGTGATATATGTTTAACTGGTGGAATAACTTAAAACCTGTGCTACCGTTCCAGGCAAAAGGAGGATCTGGGCATGCTATAGGGCCTTGCCGCTTGATAAATCTTTTTGTATGGGTTTAGAGAGTCTAGTTTACCAAAGCCTGAATACAAACACAGATGCTGATAGCTAAGTCTTTAGGACTCTATCAAACATATTTGGCCTTACAGAAGCTAGGAGAGTTTGGTAGTTCCATGTTAATCTAAAAATTCAGTTTATAGAGCAACTGTAGTAATCGGCCATACTAGAATAACTAAGCTAGTCTGTTCATTAACATGAAAAAATGAATCAGATGTTTGAAGTCTTCAGAAAAGCCTGTATTGAGATCTATTTATTTTACATCATAATATTAATAATACATAGTTGACATGATGTTAATAAGAGTGACTCCACATTACAGGAATAAATTACCTTTCCTAGATGTTGCAGGACACACCTTTAGTTGCCAGAGTGTTTGAGTTTTGGTTTGGGTTTTTTTAGTGCTCCTTTTTCTTTTTTCAGTGGTCCTTTTTAGAGTTTCTCCCAAAGCTCTGTGCCTCTGATAAGACTCTTCTGTCTTATCAGAAGAACAAACTTTGCGAAAGAAGGACAGTAAAGAGAAACTATGTGAGACAGAGGGAAAACTTTCATCCATTAAAGCTCAGGCTAATAGAGCATGATTTGGAGCAGAATATAGCGGGGACTTTTGTAAGACAAACAGCAACTTTTCATGCTCAGATGGGGATTCTTGGGTTAAATTGCTATCTTTGAGTTCTGAACTTGGAAAGGTATTAAAGTGGAATTAAACCTTTACACAATCCGGCTCTTGTGTCATTCAGGATTTTTTTGGGTTCTGTTTAATTGTACATCACAGCAGGGTTCTGAGTGACTGGTGCTCTAAAGAAATGAGGGGTAGGGTTAAGTCTGCAGCCCACTGCTCTCTGCTAATCCTTCTTGTTCCTTGAAGAAGGATTTACTTTTGCTGCCAGCTTGTGAAAGACTTTCCTCCTCCCGAAGAGATTGTTGTGGCTTTCCTGGGGAGGTGTGGTTGCTATAGCAGGGAGTCACGCCTGGGTATTCTCTCAAACCCTACTGAGAATGGGCCAAAAAAGAGCCGAAGAAGAGTAAAACTGGGGATTAAAAAATGGAACAATGGGAGACAGGAAGATAGGAGTGGGAACAAATGGGAATTACAGCACCAAAAATAATGCAAAGTGACAAAAAGAGGAAATAGAAAAATAATAGCTGACAGTCGGACTGAAAAGAGAAACACTACAAAAGAACAATTTATTTTCAAGAGGCAAAGAAAATAAAAGGGCATCTGGGAAATAAGACACAGGCCTGTGTTGAGGGTTTTTTTTTTTTTTTTTGCTTCAGTTCTTACTGTATTACAAAGATGTATGCACCAAGTATACAAAACTTTTTCCATACCCCCTTCTCACTTCCACCTTTGCCACAATGTTTATTCAAAACAAAATCTTCCTGGGTTTTAAACTGTATGTTTACTTATTTGCTGTTAAATGATATTTCTAGTTGTGTCTGTTCCTAGGGATTAATTGTAGGGTAATTCTGGGCTTTTCATATAAAATATTGACATGTAGATCAATAGCAGAAGAAAAGATCCAACTCTGCTCAAATTCTGCTCTTGAATGCTTTCCAAAGCAATAACTGCCTCCGGGAAAATGCCAGTGGGCACTTGGTTTTGCTGCTGCTTGCTGGAGACAAATTCTTCAGCTCCTACCATGGCAATGCCCCTGACATAAGAACCTGGTCCTGCCCCTGTCCGGGCACCGCTCAGCCACTGCGGGAGCCGAGACTGCGTCTCCCTCCTCACCGCACCACAGTCGTGTCCTGACGTATTGACCAGCTCATCGCTGTATCATACAGGGCTTACCTTCAGGATTTTTAGCTGCTGCATTTTGCTCCTAAAACCCTTTGCTCTACAAATCAAATGCAGCCTAATTTTGCAAACATCCGAACACTTTCATCTCAGTGAAAGAAGCAGAAATTTTTGTTCAGTTTAAAGTTCGTCACATTACAAGTAAAATTTAAAAAGAAGCCAGTCCCACATCTAACAGCAAATCTCTCTGAATGCCTTTCCTGCACCCTACTGCTTTATATATAGGAGAGGCAGAGAGATGTAACAGATGAAACATTTTGTTTATGAAGTGTCTATGTTTTGTTTTATTTCACATGTTTTTGCAATATAGATAACAGATTACACCACAGAGCTTTCATTGCCTTGTGCTATAAAGATACTATAAAGCCTTTCTGGGTATTAATAATAGATTGTGTTGATGAGTTTGGAGAAGCTGGCAATAGACCCCCCACTGTAAAGACATTAACACCACAGGACTAAGGTATCTTTCCCTTGCAAATCAGTTGCTAAATTGGCTGTGCTGATGGGTTTGGGCACGAGCTCTTGTACAGCGTCAGTGCAGCAGGCACAGGAAGTTATTTTGTTTTATACTGGCAAATAATGTTTCTTCCTCTTAATGGTCTTAGTTGAGAGGAAAGGCCCTGCGTAAATTCTTTCCCTAAGTCATTCTTGCCAGCCAAGAAATAACTTAGAAATTACATTTGAATTGCTTTGACACACGATTATTTTTTTCTGTAAAAGTGAAGGCCAGGGCAGTGAATCACCAACAGTACAATTTCCCTGCTTATAGGGCCTTTAGGGTGAATTTTCATATAAAAATTACATTAGAAGAATTTCCCTGTGTTGTTGGCGATGTAAATTCAAAGGCAACTGTAAATTCAGTATGCCACTTAGCGAACAAGAAGGATAAGATGTCTCATCAGAGCAGTGAATATTCAGCACGCTGGAGACAGGCGGTCCTCGCACAGAGCTGCACCCTGAAATAAGGCCCCGCTCCGCGCCGAGCGTGAGCCGCTTCGCCCACTGGAAAGCAGTGAGGTTGTACAGGTAGGAAATAAAGATGGATTGAGTTTAATATGTGCAAATAACTGAATAAAAATCCAAAGGAAGAAGAATGAAAAAAATGTTGGGTTTCAGTAATGACCTAGCTCAGCAGAGTTGCATCAGAAGTACAAACTCCCCAACACGTACTCTGCTTTTATAGCGCTTTGGTATAATGTGAAGCAATACAAAAAGCACAACAGCAGAAGCCTGTTTAGCCTTTTTTAAACTCGTAGACAAAAATAACGTTATTTCCCAAATGTTTGCACTGCCTAAAAATATAATTCTAACAAAATAATCATATTTTGTTAATCCATTAGGCTTCTTAATTGCAGCCCTGGCTTTATCAATTCAATTGGCGCCCTTAACTTTTATAACAGTTTCTATTCTACAGAACAGATTAGGAGAAAATTGCAGCCATAATCTGTACAGTGCAATTGCCGTGCTATAAAGAGGAATGGGAGTAGCTGAGAAGAGCAATTGGATTCCCAAAGGTGGAGCACAGTAGAGCAATATCAGGGACTTTGTAAATGAAAAATTGTTTTAATTCCCTTCTAACAGCAATAATTCGATTCTTCATAAATTTTTCCATCAAAGTGTTGTAAGGAAAAATGCTATAAAATAGAACTGCATGGCAGTGATGGAAGACAGTTGAACAAAGTGGTCAATTAGGGGATGAAAATTAAGCGAAGAGAAGAATTCATTCTGTCACATTCTGCTTGAAGCGAGAAACTCCTCTGCACTTTACATTTTATGTTTTACTTTATAGTTAAGGAAGATGCAACTTTTTAGGCCATTCTGGCCCCACTTGAGCAAGTTACATTAGTGTGGCGGCTTTGAATTCTGTGTGTCTTTATGCATTTTAGTGAATCCATTTGTTGGGTCTTTCCCATTTGTCTCAGCCTCACGGTTCTGACCCTGGAATCGCCAGTGCACAGAGCTTTGGCGTGGTCAGTGAATGCCCATGGAAGGGATTTTGGGATGCCTCAGCTGCAGGCGTTGGGTACCGGGTGGCTGGGGAGTCCTGTGCCCGGTGGCCTGGGGACCTCTTGCGAGGATGACGAGCAGTCACCTGTCACCAGGTGAGGGGGGTGTCCCCGTCCGTTCCCCTGCCAAACACCCGCCCCATCGGAGCAGGCGGCAGCCGAGACCTGGCTTGGCGTGTTGGGAGGGAGCTGGGAACAGCTGGTCGGCACGAAGGTCCCTCGAGCGGCTGCGGGGTCCTGAGCTCTGTTCAGAGGGGACGTCAGCTCGCTGTCCGCAGGTGACTTTTTTGCTTTGTTGAAACTACGTAAAGAGAGAAAATTAACATGGGGCAGGAGACTTTTTGGCAGTTGTCATTTCTGTTGCGGTAGAGGCCAGCGATGGAGGTCTGGCGGTATGCACAGCGCCGCCATCCCTGCCGCTAATGGGAAGCGGAGTCTAAAAACGAACCAAATCCTGCTCCTGTCGAGGCAAATGGGACTTTTTCCTCTTGTTCCAGTGGGAAGGAAATCAAATGAAGGGAAATGCTTTTGTGGACATGGTTGTGACCCGAGCCATTGGCTGGGTATGGCCGTGCTGCGACGCTGCCTGGGGCCCGTGTTTGGTGGACGGAGCGGTTAGGTGAGGTGAGCTTGTGGCTCTGGTGGTGCCCATGGTCAAACTGCCACCAGCTTCACTTAGCACGGGATAACACGTGGTCTCTATCGTTATTTTATCCGTTAGGTTGCCTTTGCATGGCAATGCAGCACTTCTCATGAAAATACAGGTAAAATGTTCACGGGAAGAAAAAGTAACTCAGTACCGAGATACGCTGCGTTTTAATCTGTGAATCCAGATCCATGTTGTGAAGCACAGTTCTAAACGCAGGCTTTCACCAGTAGTTTGTGTTCTTAGTACAGCACCTGTGGATAGAGGGTTAATAAATATTTTCTTCAGTTCTCCCTGAAGAAGAAAAAGGTTTCTTTGTTTTAGTTTCTCTCTAAATATTACAGTTTTTTCTAGAAACTTTTAATTTTTGCCTATGTTTTATTACTACTCGGTGAAAGGGAATTAGCTTTCTTTTACTGAAGTTTCAGCTGTGAAATTGGCTTTAATAAACTACGTAATTATTTTTTCTGCAGGGAAAATATTTAAAGTGGATTGTTTCTTTTTTTAGGATTTTTTTTTCAAATCATAAAATTATAATATTTCTGTTTTGCTTTAGTGCATTTGAGATGTTTTGGATGTTCAGAATTTAGTGTAACCAAGCAACAGTTTTTCTTTTTTATAAGCACCCATGAGCTGCTACAAAAACGTTCAAGTCTTACGCTGGAAAAAAACCCCATGCATAGTGTTTTCCCCATTCTGTGTCATCTAAAGAAGACAGAAGTATCAACATTTCTCCCAAAGAACAAGTAACAGATGTCATTCATTAGTAATTTAATTTCTTCTCTTAATAAAACTCAGTTGTGTGAAAAGCATAATATATTTTACTTCAGCTCTAACATATTTCGTACTACTCGAGTGCCAAGCGAACTCCCAGCTGGCTATATAGGCACCATAGGGATGTCATATACAGGCTATTATCAGAAAGAAAAGCGTCAGAGCTAGAGACTATACCTACAATATTTACAAAAGCTTGTGACCACCATCTTTGCATATTTATTAAATAAAGAAAAGCCAGGTATCTGCTGTGGTTTCTCGCAACACATAGTGTCAGAATAACACAGAAAGGAAAATGATTTAACGTCTCTGATGTGTAGACAGCAGCATCTGTCCTCTTGCATATATCAAACACGGCTTAATAACTTCCTATTTACTGCTTCACGGCAGAGGTCCAGTAAATAAACAACCTGACTGAATTAGTCTATTTTTATACCTCTGTCCTGTATAACAAACCTCTTGAACCGCACTTAATATGAACAGCAAATTTCGCACTGCACATGGAGATCTCTCAGCACAGATTAAATTAGTTATAATAAAACAATTAAAATCTATTTGCCCACAGACAGGAGGAAATGAAGGACCTGGGTGAGCAATCGAAAGGTAAAGGGTGGGTTGTCAGGACATCAGAAGAGTAAACAGCAGAACCGTGATTCTCAGGAGCATAGCAGGGTCAAACTTACTGCAAGATAACTACGCGAGAGATAATAAATCAGTAGTACGTATTAAACACCAGATGGTTGTGCCCATGCAGGAAGGCACAATGGATCATGTAACTGTGGTTGTTTCTGAGGATTACTGATTCAGCCTGACTTCACAGGGATATCCTAACAAATAAAATCTTTATGGCCTCTTCCGCTGGTGAACATTTTCATCTACTGTTTAAAGACAGGACCACATGTCTCAGTGTTTTCATTGCCCCTAATATATATGCAAAATTAATTTGTTAAGTTCACCCAGTTTTAGCTGGTGCAGATATTTTTACTATCTAGTACTGTAAAGTTGCTTCACAGTGATTATTACAAATACACAGATGGACAGACAGGCCATTGTTCCAAGCTTTAGCTCAGCTGAATCCCCCAAGTGTTTCAGGCATAGAGGCAAACACACTTAAAAACTCCTAAACCTATTGAGTTGTCTTTCAAAATTGTCCAGGCAACAGAATTTATTTATAAAACTCTTGCAATCGTTGATTCAAAACAAGGTTTTCTTGTTCTGCTTTTCTCCTTTGTCCTCTTTGAACAATTTTCTTTGGAATGTTTTCGTTGTGCTTAGGAGTCGGAGATTTCCTGGGGCTTCTAATAAAGGCATTTGATTTCCACTCTCCACATACTTTAACAAGTCCAAGGATTTTGAGGTTTGACATTAACTTAAGAGAGCTGGAGATAATCAGCCATGGGGGTAAAAAGTCAGAGTTATGCAAATTATTTGTAAAATGTATAGAAAGCAAAAGAAATATGTCTTTAAATGTGGTTGGTGTGGGACAAAGTTTTTGTCTCAGCACAGAATATCTGCATGCTCCCCTTCAAATTTATGGCTTTGATTGAAACCTGTAAAGGGGTGATCTGTAAAGTATTCCTGCTATCCTACACTTCTCAACAGGTTTATTACCATTCGTTTATAAAATGAACAGTCTAATGAGCAGTGTTTTAGATCACAGATATCAAAGTCTGGTCATTTGTCAAGATTAGTTTCCTGTTGTGAGATTGCCTTGTGCAAAAAAAAAGTGCATAACCTTGGGTTACTCTCTGGAAGCTGAAAAAAATACCTATAAACACTTTATAAGATAGCTTTAATGAAAATTTTATAATCTCCGAATTAAATCCAACACGGTGCAGTACATGTGTGTGTGTATGTGTGAATGCCTGTTATAATGCAGAGAGCACCCGAGTAAAGAGTACGAAATTTTCTTACATTGACAACGGACTAATTAAAGATATGGAGCCCAAGCAGTGTTGTCAGGCCAATTTAATGTTAATTTGAATGAGTTAATGCTACATTGATGACAATGTGATTCGTTATAACTAAAAGACTGCCTTTGGAAATACGGCTGTGAAAGCACCATCTTTCTGGCAATAGTCAATTGCCAATAAATAATACAAAATATTTTCTGTTGATATGTTAGGCATCTTTTATTTTGAAAAAAAAAAAAATCACAAAACCAAACACTCGGCAAAACAGTATGACAGAGAAGGTGCTACTCAGGTGGACAATACGCTCCACAGCACAAGGCTGAGAAGAAAGATTATTTTTATGTCCCAGTTAGAAGAAACACGAAGGGGGGTAAACGCTTTCCTGCGTAAAATTATTTGTAAACCGTATTAGGTTTGGGGTTTCACTTTCACTGGAGGGTTTTCTGCCGTTTGCTTGGAAGAAAACGGGAGGCGGCCCCGCACCGCGCTGCGGCTGCCCGCGGCTGCTGCCCCCCGGGGAGGCTCCGCGTCCTCTCCTCGCTGGGGCGGGAGGTGGGAACCTGCCTCCTGCCTGCCTGCTGCCTGCCTGCCTGCCTGCTGCCTGCCTGCTGCCTGCGGCTGCCTGCTGCCTGGCCGTTCCCGCTCCGCGTTGCCTGCGCGGAGCTGCGCGCAGGTTCCGCCGGGGGCAGCGGGGCTGGCGGGGTTCAGCGCCCTGCTGCGCGGGGTGCTGGGGCCAGCAGCTCCGCCGGGTTGGGTTTTTTTTTCAGAGAGAGAGGAGTCCTAACGCTCTCGGCGTCTGCCAGAGCCCGGCTTCTGGGGTGTGCCTCCGAGGGCGCCGGAGGAGCAGGCATCTCCTTAACTCTTTCTGAGGAAAACCTCGATGCCCAGTACGCGGATCGCTCGGCGTTGCTTTTATGAAGAGCACGGCCGCGGTGCTGGGCTTTTATCATCCTTATCCCGGCAGCATTGCAAAGGTTTTTAGGCAGATGGCAGCGCCTGCGCTGGCAGGCTTGTGGTCACTTTCTGGAGTTCCTTTTTTCAAATTTCTCAGACCAGCAGCACTGAGTGGAAAGGCATCGAAGCCAGGAACCCGGAGACTGCAGAAACAGCAAGAGCAGCCGCATTTCCCGGTCTGGCTGTTACATCTGCAGCCGTCAGAGCGGGTACCAGGCGTAGGGTCTGTCCCATCCCTCCCGATAGCCATCGATTGAATGTTACTGAAGCGTAGGCAGGTTAACTGTCACAGTGGTACAAATGAACTGGTGCCAGTTAGGGGAGCCGGATGCCTTCACACCAGATTTGCTAATCTTCGGAGTCTTTAAGTGTGCTCCATCATGACAACAGTCTTCAGACAAAAGCTACAAGCTTAATTAAACTGAGTCAAATAGGTTTAAGCAGTTAAATAGCAACAACTTTTTTAAGTGCTTAAAATCTGTTTGCTCTTTTTTTCCCTTTTGTGTTTTAATCCTTTCAGATATGTTATTGTGTATAAATAAAAATATTTCCTGCTTAGGAATGTGCTAGCTAAAGCATTGACAGATTTTTGTGATGTTTACTAGTCAGAACATAAAATCACATTTCTCTCTTCCTGTTAAAGTTTGCATCTAACAGAAGAAAAACCTTGCAGGCAAACCCAAGAGACTGTATGAAATCAGACGGCCTATTTACTAGCAGAGCCCGTGGGTCCTGCGTGGCATCGGTTTCCCTTTAGTAGATTTAATTCAGTACGTACCCAAGAAAGAGCCACTCGGTCTGCCTTGCCTGGCTTGTACGACGCACCTTGTGGCTGTGGTCGTGCAAAGGTACGCACTGAGCCAGCGAGGTTAATAGTGTAGGTCTCTTTTATTAGAGCAAAAGATACAGATGGGGAAAACGCACAAGTTCTTGGGCACTGAGCCTTTCTTTGGATGCCGTATGCGTATGTATTTACGTTTTCTTTCTCTCCTGCCCTTTCTGTGGCTCCATCATTTTGCTGAGGAGCTATGACTGCCATTTTGCTGTACTTCTCAGCTCAGACAAAATGGAGGCTTTGGAGGAATCTGTAACTACCACAGCCTGTCTCTTCTAAAATCGAAGACTGCCTTTTATAAAAAAGGGGATAATTTTGAGGACGAAAAAAACAATCGGCGTACCCCATCCTAAGAGGCGGAATCTCTTTTTTTCCTGTGAATGTATGGGTGCAGTTGTGTTAATTTTGTTGCCGAAATGTAAATTTTAATGCACCTTGCACTTTGATGTATTGCTATAAAAGACACTGAATTTTAAATCACCAAGCCCACTGTGTGATACAGGGATGTAACTTAGCTATTTGTCTTTATTTGAAGCAGCCCTCTTCCTAAAAGCTCGCTCAGGGAGACTCCCAGTTGCCATTAGAAAAGCAAAATAAAATTAATCTAAATCATTCTAACTTTATCTTGGAAAATTAATGATGGATGAAAGAGGGGGTTTATAAAGGTTTAATAAAAACTAGTCTGGAATACAGTGTATATTCTAGAGCCTGTGATTATAGTGGTAATTTAGCAGATTGTATCACTGCCTATCTCTGCCAAAGGATGTTTCACACCATTTAAAATGCACAGTACTCCCTTCAGAGACAGGTTGTTCTGGAATAACTCAACATCCAAAGAAAAGCCGTGTTATTTCACTCCTCTCTTTATCAATTGCATGTGTGCGATTGCGTGTGTGTGTGTGTCGTCTTCTCAGCAGTAGCACTAAGTTTTCCTCCTTGTTTCTGTGTTCATCTATCAGCCTCCTCACAGACAGACAATACCAAAAATGGAAAGTCATGAAATATATTCAGAATAGGGTTTAAGTGCTGGAACCAGAGCGCCTGTATAAAACAAAGCATAACCTGGCCCTTCCTCTAAAAGGTGAATTAAAATAAATTTGGTTTTGAACAAGTTATCCAAACTCTGAGAGCTCCTTTTCGTTTCTCTTTCTCAAGAGGAACAAAACAGTGAGATAAGGACAAATCTTAGTGGGTTTTATCCAGCAAAGGTGATTTGGGAATCTCTAGACCAAAGGGATTGAGATTTGAATAAATCGCATGCCTGTGACGTTTCCAAGACTAAGGATGCAAGTCTCCCAGTGTGCAAAAGTATGAGCCAAGCTGATCTGTAGTTAAATTAAAGAATTTGCTGTATTTAAATTCATGCACTGTATGTTCTGACATTCCCTTTGACTTTACTGCCTCTCCCTCTTACAGGCTGTTTGCTGCTAAGTGCAGTGGCTGCATGGAAAAGATCGCCCCAACAGAATTCGTGATGAGAGCCCTGGAGTGTGTTTACCACTTAAGCTGCTTCTGCTGCTGCGTTTGCGAACGACAGCTGAGGAAAGGGGACGAGTTTGTTCTTAAGGAAGGGCAATTGCTCTGCAAAAGTGACTATGAAAAAGAGAAAGACTTGTTGAGCTCGGTCAGCCCAGACGACTCAGACTCAGGTGAGCTTTTCCCACACCTCCTCCAACTGGAAAAGCCGCAATGGTTTGTAGAGCTTTCTTATAGAAAAGTATATCCATTTACACATCCACTTTATTCATACGCACATGCCACCCATGCAAATTAGCAGGCCCAGCTAAAAAAATCCCTACTTGTTGTTTGTTCTCCCTGATTCCCTTCCTTAACTTGCTGCTTATAAAGGACAAAAACATTTTGTTCTTGTCAGAGTATTTTTCTGTGAGATCACAAAATGTGAATCAGACTGCCTTCAGTTACCTGAGGCCTCATTCAAAGTGTGGCATTTTCCATAGGCGTTCGTCCATCCACTTAACGTATTTTCCAGGGGATCTTCTGCACATACATTTTCAGCACCGAGCTAGGAAAACGGACAGAGTGGTAACACAATTTTCAAGAGTATTCTCTCTGCCAATCACAAATGGTAACTTTAAGAAAAACTACAAGTACAACACAGAAGTACTGAGGAGAATCAAGAAGCTGAGAAGTGTGTGCTGCAGGAATTGGGGTGTAGGAAGCCAGGGCAGCCGCCCGCTTGGCGAGGCTGCCTGCTTATCCACTCCTGCTAGGGCAGGCAAGGGGCTCACGCAAAAAAGAAAAAGAAAAAGCAGCGACTTGAATGAGGAGTTTCGGGGAGTCTGTCTCCGGATGCTTTCAGGCCAGGTACTTTGTGGTGACAGTGAGGACTGGCTTTCAGGCTCGCAGGCAGTTCTGGGCGAGACGGGATGCCTCCTGCCTGTGCCCTGTGCACTCAGGGAGACTGGAAACCTCCTGCTGCTGGTGTGGCCTGGCTGATCCCCACTGGAGACAGCGTGTACGCAAATTGCTGCCAGCCATCAAAATTGTGCACTTGTTTCCCAAAATTGTCTAAGAAAATGAACAATTACCATTCCATTAAGCGTACAAATGACATGAATGTTTGCCTCTGGTTTATGAGAAAATGCATTATTCCATTTTAGCTAGGAGCAGTAATTATCTTTAATCTCTAATCTGAGAGCCATATTCTCCACATTGCTGAAATTTATATTTTCACGTCAGGAATGCTGCAAGACAAAGGTCACTGCTGACTCAGCAGGACATGTGGGACCGGGGCCTTTCTTGGAGCAGCAGGTTATTTATTGCCATACTGTATTTGCAGGACCTTGAGTGCTCCGCTCTGTAAATCTCACGTCACAGGGTTTGGGCTCTTTGTGAATTTGCCCGAGGCATGTGAGTTTCCTACTCGCCCTTCAGCGTGTCATTCCCATCGCCAGCTTCAGCGTCCCGCTGCCCGTCTGTCGGTGCCCAGACAAACCCCGGTGGCAAAGCGGCATGTGCGGGGCTGTCCCCACGCTGCAGCGATGGGCACGGGGATCCTCCTCCCCTGCCGTCCTCACTTGCCGTGCGGGCACGGGTGGCTGCTGTTTGCCAGCTGGCTGCGTTCGAGCTCTGCTTTAGGCACCAGTGGGCTCTCCTGCAGGACCAGATTTTGTATTTTGCGATCAGCAGTAAGGTACCGCAGCGGCACAAACCAACTTTAGTTTCAATTTCATTTCCCTTTGGCACAAGGGGTAGTTTCTTACTCCTGGAGATGCGTTTTTTTTCCCCTCGTTATTCTCTCTTAGCCAAACCCAAACCTGAAAAACAAGTTGACAAATTAAATGGGATGTTTTGTCTCCCATTGTCTAATACATTGAAAACGCAGATCTCCCAGATGCCTGTGTGAGAGCAAATGATTTCACATAGCCCTGGCTGAGTATGTGTCCTTCTCCAATCAAATATTTATCCACTGGACACAAAAGTAACTCTCCAATGAGCAATATCAATCCTCACAAACCTTTCCTTAGAAATGGCATGCTGGAAAGTTAATAATGTCGTGGTTATTAAAATGACTGAACTTCTCTTTAATCATTAGGCAAAAGATGCTTATTAAAGTAAAAGGTGATTAGATTGCTAGGTGCATAATAATCAGACCCTAAAATGAATTAAAGTCTAATTTGTTAATTCCCCAAACGTAATCTTTGAGTATATAAAAATTGCAGTGTGTTTCTTCATCTTGAAGTCCCTATAATGGTGTATTAATGTTTTCTGGAAGTAAAAATCAGTAGTCTGGTCAAATAAAATGTGCTGAGTTGAAAAGTTGTTTTTCACAACAAGATTTGTACTTACTCTTCAACCTTTGCCACTGCAATTGAGATTTCCAAGTACAATATACTGACGCACGTAATATCACCAGATTGTACAAATATTTAGAATTTAACTATAAAAAATGCAAATAATCTATTTGGTCTACAGAAGCACATAGATATTTGTATGTATTTACCAAGAAAAAGTTGTGCATGCACATGTAGACGCATCGAAATACACAGAGAAAGAATACTGATGTTTTCTGTGGGATGCAGAAGTGAGCTGGCAAAGATTATATTTAATATTATCTCTAGAGCTTCAAAATACTCCGACCAGTAACTGGAATCTACGCTATATTTAGCTAAACAGACTTTGACGTATTTTTGTGATATTTGCATTTACGTTGTTTTGCTGCCATAGCAGTGCAGGCAGTACTACCTGTCTGCAACTAATGCTTCGGGAGAAGATGCGGCTCTGCTGTGAAAGGAACAGTGTGTGTCAGTTGGTGTGGCTGCAGCAGGTGAGCACGCAGGGGACCAAGCGATGCTGGAAGGGCACAAAGTCTCTCTGTGCCCAGTTCCTGGAAATATTGAAGCATATTCTGAATTTTCATCCCCAATCAGTCCCATGCCCTCAATTAAAAATTCAACACATTTTTATGTTTGTCGTATTTGATTTAGGCAGCGCACACAAATCTAAGATAGTCTCTTCCTGCTCGCAGTTGCTTTAGGTATTCAGATGAACGTGGGATAATAGTTGAACCTGTTGACTAGATTGGCAGCTGAAGAGCAGTTTTCAAACACCCTGTTATCTTGGTGGAACAAGGACAATTCTATATCCTGTTTATTTTTCACCAGTTAAAAGTGATGATGAAGATGGAGATGTGAAGCCCACCAAAGGACAAGTAACCCAAGGAAAAGGAAGCGATGACGGGAAGGACCCAAGACGACCTAAACGACCAAGGACAATACTTACTACGCAGCAGAGACGAGCATTCAAAGCGTCCTTTGAAGTGTCTTCCAAGCCCTGTAGGAAGGTAGGTGCTTCATCAGGGATTTGAGGTCAGTTCTGGCACCAGGCCATGGGGTTGGTGGCATCAGGCCACAGCTCCAGATAGCCCCCTGCCCCTTCCCGGGACAGCACCAGGTGTCTTGGGGGTGAACACAGAGACCAGGCCAGTGTGTGGCCCAAATACCATTTCAGCCTGGAGCGATCAGCAGCTTAGGACCAGCTCGTTGTTATTTCTGGATATTCACCCAGTATGCAGCTGCATGACTGATTCCTGCTGAACAACAATATTTGGTTCTTACAAACCATGAAGTATCCTTGACTATCAGAGCCCAGGTAAACAAGTGGCTTTTGCCCTTCTCCTTCCCACCACAGAGGGAGTCACTATCTAGTGAGACAGGTGCTCGGCTTTGGTCCCCCTACTTGTTCATCCAGTCTTGATTTTTTTTTTATGAAACTTAACCCTGCTGTTGATCTTGCGTATAACAGCTAGGGAAAGGTATAACGTATTGCGTCACTGATGAAGCTGGTGAAAATCAAATCTTTGCCAAAAGCAACCCAGGTAACTGTTTCCTCCTAAGTTTGATTGGAAAAAAATGGAGGTGCATCCTGAAAGCTGTCATTTTTGCAAAAAGTGACATTCCCCTGCAGAGAAGTCTTTTGGGACGGTGCGCTGTGCCTTTTTGCCGTTTTAAAGTATGAAGTTGTACCTCAACAATACAAAAAATGTTGATAACCAAATTTGTATCTTTTTGCATGGAACTGTTTTATGGGTAAAAGTCATCAGATGACTTAATGTCATTTTGCACAGCTCGGACTTCTTGTTCAGCACTTATGAAACTGGTAGCCACACGAAGGGCAGAACTTGAACAAACTCTGCAAAAATATGAGGAATTTTTAAAAGGAATTCTGTACATGCAGTTTTTATTGTAAGTTCAGGCATAATCCTCCTAAGATAACTGATTAGTTGTTGGGTTTTTTTTAAATATTAAAAATTACATGATTAAACATTTCCTCCTGTAGGTCAGAGAAACACTAGCAGCTGAAACAGGACTCAGTGTGCGAGTTGTCCAGGTCTGGTTTCAAAACCAAAGAGCAAAGGTAGGTTGTTTGTCAAGTTCTCAAAAATAAAACACAAATGGTCCTCCAACACAGATTTCTCCCTAGATGTAGTACGTACCACGGAGATCCCAGGGACTGAACTGTACGTATTTTGCATGTGCTGCTGTCTACATCCATACAAGAAAGGCAACTTTCAAACACAGGCATTAAGTTTGTGTGCTCAAAGCAACATGAGGTTGGAAGTAAATTTTGCATGCAAATACAAACTGGAAATGGAAGTGTTAGAAATAAACAGTGGTGTGTGTATGAATATAAATGGTCTGTATTAATTGATTTGATGTTTGCAGAGAGTTTTGTAAGGAAACAAAATTGTTGCATTCAGAACCATGAGATTGTTCTGTTCTTCCTCTTTTATTCAGATGAAAAAACTAGCACGAAGGCATCAGCAGCAGCAAGAGCAACAAAACTCACAGCGACTAGGGCAAGGTAGGGGATTTATGATGAAGGCAAAGCAAGGGGAAAAAATCTGCAAGATTTCTTGAAGTGCCATTCCCATATAATGTCTGAAGTACAGCCATACAGGGCATGCACGAGTCCATGGATAACGTGTGCCATCACCAGTGGAAGCACACAGAGGAGCTGTATCTGAGTGGCCACCCCAGGTTATCCCACAGTTCTCCCATGGGGCCAAACCCTGGAGGTGCTTACACAGAAGCTGTTCCCTCCCTTTTAGAAGAAATGTGCAGTACAGAGGCACTTTGACTGGAGGAAATCTCCAGGAGGTTCGTTCCAGGTAGATCCTCCAGCTTGTTTTCTCCTGAAGAAAGGGGAACCGTGCTCAGCTGGGCATCTGCAGGCTGCTGCATCGCTGCCACAGCTGAGCACAGGGAGCCCCTCCTGTGCCCCGGCCGCTGGCTGGACCCTGGGGCAGGAGCTGCACAGAGGCACCAGGGCTTGCCCTGCTGCTTTGTGGATCCTTTTGAGGTTCTCCAACTCCCAAGGCCTTGCAGCCTCAAATCCTCCTCTTTAAGCACAGCCAGAAAAACTGGTACCGACAGAAGTTAGAGAATAAAAGGGCTGTGTCACGCACAGGACAGACTTTGGGAAGATACGGTCCAGCATCCAGGAGCTCCAGAAATTATATAGTCAGAAATTACAAGTCTTCTAACTGATTGCTCAGGGCCGTACTCTCAGACAGAATTTGGAAGGCTCCTCTGAATGACAGGACACACCTAGCCGCGTTCGCTCTGTGCTCGGGTTCAGCATTGTCACTGATGCTAGTGTCTGCTGCCTCTTTGTTCCCGAGCGGTGACTGTGCCCTCCTGTTTGCCTTGCAGAAGTAATGTCCAACCGAATGGAAGGGATGATGACGTCTTACACACCACTTGCACCACCACAGCAGCAGATTGTAGCAATGGATCAAAGCAGTTATGGCACAGACCCGTTTCAGCAGGGTCTTACCCCTCCACAAATGCCAGGCGACCACATGAACCCTTATGGTAAGGCATGCCTCATTCTGCCGCATCAGAAATAGCAGGGTTCGTATGCTGGTTCACACGCCACAGGTTCAGTAGAGTTACTTGCTTTTATAATATTTTTACTGGGATTTGTACCAGGGAATTTGTAGCAGTCAGTTTTGTGTGTATATTTTCATGTACACATAAGGGGGTAGAAGAGACCTCATCCCAGGCTCTGGACACCTTTCAGAACTATTTCACAGTATAATTCTGGTAAACGATAAACCAAGCAACATCACCTCTCCAGCTCCACTTTTTTAAACCACTGTCCAAGACATTGAAAAATAAACAGTACCAAATTCTAGCTCCCTCACAAGTTTTTCGTTTTTCTTGGAAGCTTGGGGAAAAAAGTGCCTTGAAAAGTGGTCTAATAAAGAGAAGTAAGCTATTCGTTCCAAAATGAATAAGCACCCCTCTAAGATCCCTCAGATTGGATGCATGAATTTGCTAAAGAAGAGTTCTTGAGCTACTAAGAGATGTGTCACCACAGGACATTTCTCCTGCATAATTTTATTCTCTGCCCAAAATCAAGATGATGGTTTGCTTTCATGATTTCCTGACTACACGCCATCATGTGGATAGGTCCACCAAACGCATCACAAGCATCAAATGCCTAATAATGGACTCTGGACAATTGCAGTGTGGCATTTAAATAAAATTTAAGAGGATTTCTCAGACTGTGATTATTGGCCTTGCTGTAGCCCACAGGGGCCTGTTATGTCAGACTTGTTTTTGCTGACCAGGAGCACTTCATTGTCGCGGTCCCCGTGCATTTCACTTTCATAAGCATGGCATGCACAGGCCAACAAGAAATCCGCTTTGGGTCTCTGTTATTACTTTTCCCACTGAGACAAGTCCACGGTACACGCCAGGCAATTTGGTAAATCCTGTAGGGACCTGAGGACATCTGAAGTGCAAATGAGCATTAGATGGCTTGTGATTTTGTTGCTTGGCTTTCTAAGCAAACCTGCTCGAGAGGCAGGTTCTGTGCCCCAAAACCAGTGCAGGAGATGATAGCACAAAGCCATCTCAAATGAGTGCATAAAGGAAAAGAGACGGACTGACACTTTCTTAGTGCTCACAGGACTTGAGCTAGAGCTCTTTCTGGTACCGTAAGAGTTGAAGTAAGCTGAAACCTTAGTTGCTAAGGGAAATAAAAGGTGCAGTTCCAAACCAACCCCAAAAGAGTGGAATTTTCTGAAATGAAAGCATGTTTACAACTGTAGCTCACTTGAGGCCAGGGAAGCTGGGTCTCTTGGGTCCCGTTGCATTTGTAGCTCTCTCTTTTACCTTGCATGTAAATGAAGACCATTACTGGTTATGCCTCTCAGACCACTTTTCCCTGGGCGTCTGGTCCCACCTTCCTCGGTGGCCCCGGTGGCCCCGTGAATGCCAGATCCCAGCTCACGGAGAGCCGGGGATCTGCTCCTTCCTGGCACCATTTGCTCTCATCGTCAGCCAAGACTCTCTTTTGTGCTGCTGACTGAAGTATAAATTAAATCCTGGCAGATCTGAGTGGCACTGCTGCCAGCTGAACTCTGCAAATTGCTTGCTAGCCTTCCTCTTTGTAGGTCAGACCCTTAGAGCGAAATTATGTTAACATGTAAAAACAAAACCAGGAGCATTCCCTTTTGCTGCAGTGTGCAACATATGAGCATCCATGTGTACTGTGTCCTCTGGCTGCACAGAATCCAGCTTAACATATGCGTTTCATTTGCAGGAAACGACTCCATTTTTCATGATATCGACAGTGATACCTCTTTAACTAGCTTGAGCGACTGTTTTCTTGCCTCTTCCGAAGTTAACTCCATGCAGGCTAGAGTAGGAAACCCCATTGACAGGCTGTACTCTATGCAGAGCTCGTATTTCGCCTCATGAAAATAAAAGAAAACAAACAGCCGGCGTATATTTAGCCAGTGACTTTTTCCAGTGCAGACTCTACAGCCATATGTTGCCCAGCTCTTCCTTCACAGTGACTCCTGCTGCCTCTGGACTGCAAAGAGCATTTTTAGGAAGACTGTATCTGTGTGTATATATGTGTATGTATGTATACGCATATTAATACCTACCTACCTACATACATACATATATAAACAAAACGCATCCACCAGTCCCATACCCTTGATCCCCAGCTTGCACCAGACCACGAGACAAGCGCGGAAGGAACAGAAGACCCTGCTCTTCAGCAGCCTTTGGTTTGGTTTGGTTTGAGCTCATTGTCGTAAAGGAAATGGATTTTGCGGAAAGCTAGACCTTTTCCTCCTTTCTCTCTTCCTTTCTTTTGGATGTTTAAACTTTTTTTTTTTTTTTAAAGCCACTGATACTGACATCAGTCGACCATATGACAAATAAATCAAAGAAACTGGAGATTCCTCCCTTTTCTTACTGCATGAGTCATACTATGTTGTGGATAAATTGCCATTTGAACTGTGAGAAGTTAATGTAAATGTGACGTTCAACATTTGTTTCCTTTCTACACTTTTTCTACATAACCTAGATCTGCTCATTAGTTTATAGCCCTTATGCATATGATACTGAGGAAACTGGTTAACAGTAATATTTGTGGAGAAAGACAGTGATTTCATAAGAAGAAAGGTCTGTGACCCTGGAGAGGAGATGCATGTTAGGGACAGAGGCATTTAGGTTAGTATTGATCTTAAATAATTAAAACTAAAGGTGCTTACAAGACAGAGTTTTATTTAATTTTTTTGAAGTGTGAGAATAAAACATTTACGTTTGTAAGTATTGCAGTGCCAAATTTCAAGTCTAGACCATGATTGGCAAACATGTGTTGTTCATTCTGTTCTGTTTGTTTATGTTTTGCATGAGGCATAAATGTGCTATGCTCCATTGTCCATCTGGAATAATTAAGCACTCCTTTAGTTAATTATGTTGCCTCAGCAAGAATCTATGATAGACAGTTCTAGCCTGAACTATCAGAAGTCCTGAAATGTGCACCAACTGGGGGGAAAAAAGTATGAAAGAGATCACAATGGGAGGTTTAGATATGTTTAGCAAGAGTCTAACCCAAGTCCTGCAGGTTTCACGTGGACTCCTGTATTTACAATAAATACTCCAACTAACCTATTAGTGCAAATGTAAGAAGAACGAGTACACAAATTGAAGGGAATGTCCCAGCTGAAGTCTGAATGTCTGAGATGCTGAAGTTTGAGCATATGTCATATAGGTTTTCGTAGGGCATAAAATATCATAAATAATAATAGAATAGTTATAAATATTGCCTGGTGATAATTATAATGTGGAGAGGCAGACAAGTACGGTCATGGCTCTTAGTGGAGAAAACTTCATGGGGAAAATTTGCCAGGGTAATATCAGTAATTATAGGGTGTGTTCAAAATAGAGCTCATGGGGAAAGATTGGCAGGATAGGCACTTTCTTAAATAAATACCTTTAATATATTGACCATAATAGCCGAAAACAAGTCCAAAGCGTTGGTTAATCTGACTCCTCCAGGCTGAGGACTGGTACCAGGCCAGCGCTGCAGAGGCTCCCGTGGGGCTCAGCACAAGTGCGGGACTCCCATCGCGGTGGGGAGAGGCCAGAGCGGGGTGCCCGCAGCCTCAGCGCCCAGGAGGGAGCGGCCCCGCCGAGCACCGAGGGCACCTCGGCAGAGGGGGGTCCTGCTGGGGAGACCCTCGGACAGCTGCCCACCCCTTCGCTGACAAAGAAAGGTCCTCCCTGTGTCCCGGAGGGGTGGATGGCAAGGGTCAGATGATAGGTCCAAGGGAAAAAATAAGATCATATTCCTCCCCGGTGTGGAAATGCGGACTACGTGCGTTGGAAGTTTCTTGAGAAAGCAGAGTTTTATCTGCAAGATAAGCACGTGCATTTTCGCTCTGTGGAGGCGAGGAAAGCACGGGGGGAGAAGACTGTGTGTGCAGTGCAGGAGAGCAAAGCGCAGACCCAAGGCAAACCCTTCCCGCTGCTGCGCAGTGGCAGACCCGCCGTCTGCCGCACACGCAGCCCTCCGACGATGGCTCTGCGAGGATGCCGGGTGACGCTCCCCTCCCTGCAGGTTCCCATCTCCTCCCTCCGCAGCGGCAGCCCGAACTGCAGGCTGCCCTGCCCAGGGCGATGGGTCCCGTATGCTTTTGCTAGCGACCATTCTCTTGCTTTCTGACAGGGATGTGGATTTTCAGTTGAAGGTTGTGAGCCCCTGGAAGAATTTTCTTTTCTTATCCATCCCCTTCAATTATTTTTCCCTTTCCTTGTGTATCAAAATAAATAACAATTTCCTTTCTCTCTGCATGATAGCAAACATCTATAAAGAACTCAGGTGATCCTCACTGCTTGCAGGGCAGAAGGCAAGCAGATTTCATATGGCACATTATAAACATTTGTCACCTCCAATCTCAATGGATTCATCAAGTTTTCTTCCCCACCCTTCTGCTGTGCTACTTTAGAGTCATAGAAAACCATCTCAAACATACCAGCTTTATAGCCTCTACAGATAGGCACAACCTTGCTTCATCCCTCATTACTGGCAGGATCAAAATGGCATTTTTAGTGTTTACAGGGACTTATATGAGAACTATAATGTGACCTACAGTTTGGAGAACTGCCTTGTCCCAACTCTACCTCTGCTTCTGGGCTGGATGTTGAAAAAACAATCCATTTCCAAGGAAAGTATCAGATATCCCATTTTATATCTGAAGTAACCATAATCTTTTGCCGATTTTTTGGATGACTGTTTGCCACCCTTTTCCTTCCTTCCTTCCTTCCTTCCTTCCTTCCTTCCTTCCTTCCTTCCTTCCTTCCTTCCTTCCTTCCTTCCTTCCTTCCTTCCTTCCTTCCTTCCTTCCTTCCTTCCTTCCTTCCTTCCTTCCTTCCTTCCTTCCTTCCTTCTCATTGCTTGTACATACCATCTCCTCTTCCCGTGGTGTGTTGTATGATGATGCCTTAGCTGTTTGTTCCCCCATATTCCACCACCTCTGGTGCCATGGGCATGACGCAGTCGAGCCCTCTGCCATGCGTAACGTTTCCCATGCCACTGTGGGTTGCTGCTGGTCAAGGGAAGGAATGCATAGCCAATGATTTCCAGCGAACCCGTTATATCTGGCAAAGGCCAAAGTTCATTAAAGAAAAATAAATGTCACTTTTTTTTTTTGTGGAATGAATTATCCTACTGGAGTGTGATCATTGTGGTTTTAACCTGGGACCTGCAGTAAAAGATTATATAGCAACCTCTGACCTTTTTGATTTCTGCTTTACTCTTCTATTGTCAAGGGAAATGTCACCGATCAGGTGAAAGTAAAACGTTTAATGGGCCGTATCACAGTAATATCTTACACTGAGTCAAATTGATAAACTCTTGCCAAAAATTCTTAGCATCTGGCACTTCCACGGAAACCACAAACAATGATTGCACATATGGGAGCTTGAAGGCTAGAGGTCATGACAGCAGTTTATTACATGCACCTTACAGTGATCATTTTCCCTAGGAAATTAACCCCTCTCTAACATAAATGCATCAAGTGAGCTCTTCATGGTGTTTCAATCATGTTGTTTTGGCTAAGCAAGGAATACGTGTTAAGCTAAAGTGGTGACAAGGTGCAATTAAGTAAAAGATGATTGATTAGGTTTCAGTGTTTGCTCAATAATGTTTAAAAAAGATGATTGTGAGATCAGAATGAGCATGCTCAGTACTAGCTTCCTCAGAGGTCTTTATTGTGCAGCTACCAGGTCTGTAATGGTGGCACGTAGAGATTCCCTGGCATTCAGAAATGGTTACTGAGCAGCGTGGCCCTCGATCCCGCTGCCGGGCAGCAGCACGTTTCCCTTGCATGGCTGACCGTTGAGGGGACGATTCCTGCCATGCACTGCTGTTCTCAGTCCCCATTTACCGCGGCACTATGGATTAAACCCTGTATCGTAAGCAGTTAGGGGCTGGGGGTAAATGCGTTTCACAGTCATGACATGGAAGACAATTATGTTGCTTCTAAGTAAAGTGTGGTGGTTGCAATCACTAAGACTGAAACACCATCCTAGGCATTTTGTTCTCTTTTTCTTCTTTAAACTCTGCCATCAAAAACATCCAGATCACTTGGCTCAGTTGCTGCTAACCATGCCTGAGATGTGACTCACGTTAGTCTCACGACGGCTGCTGAGTGGATTTTCCAGACCCACCCCGCACATGTCGGATGAATATTACCAGGTCCTTCGGAGGGGTCATTGCCGCTCTGTCAGCAGCAACTCAGCCACCCCGCTGCGCCATCGTTACATGGGGAAGGTCCTTCATGCCGGCAAACCTTCCAGGGATGATGTGAACCCACTTACCTCTTCCTACTGTGCTCAGGACTCCCTTCCATTTTCCTTAAGGATCAGAAGTATGTCCCAAGCCACCGCCCCAGTGCCCCGGGGAACCTGGCTCTGTGATGCTGCTAGGGATGCTGCAAGCTGGGGTTTGCGAGAGCACCTCTTTGAACCGTTTCGTAATAATTCTGGTTGTCCCCAAAAGTCACAAGAAATTAACAGCAGAATCCAGGAGGAAGGGAAGGGTTCTCACAAGCCCAGAGCTTGGTCACAGCAGTGAAAGGACAGAGAGGCGACTGAAGCACATCAAAGCCATGGGAGCTGGAACCGCAGTACCCAAAGTCTCAAGTGCTCAGGGTGGTGCTTTACGCAGTCCCATGCCCAAACCACGGCAGGCATTTCTGCCCAGCAGATGCTGCCTGGGTGTGCGGGTCCATCTCCAGCCCACCCTCCTCGCCCCGGTGGCACGGGACGGCCGACCGCTGCACCCGCAGCGGCATGGCCAGGGCTTCAGGCGTCTGTCCTCTCCCGTTAGGAGGGTGCTTGGGTACTTGCTTACCTCTTGCCAGGTACCTAAAGTCTTTTGGCTTTGGTGGGATTTAAGCACGGTCTTGCTCATTCGAGGCCTATCTGAATAAACGGACAACCCCTTGCTCGCCTCAAGGATGCAGCCCGGTCCCCTTGTGCTGCACACCCTGTTTCTGCTCAGCAGTGACTGTGAAGGGACTGCCAGATACTTTGCATTGGGAACTCTGTTTTTAAGTGAACACCCTATTTTTTAGCTGTGTATGGCTGTATTACTTGTATATTTATATATTCTGTATTTATGTTATCGAAATGTAGTATTTTGTAGCTGTCTGTTACAATTTGTTTAACTTGTAAAAAATATGACTATGCTCTCTCATACCTAACCAGCTGCCTCTCACCGTAGATTCTCTGCTCCTTTCCCTCTGTGTTGGTAACAAACCACCATAATGTATGTAGATCGGATTTTTTTTTTTTAATTTAATTACTTGTCATTGTTAAATTATTTATTAGTGTTTTTAAATTTCATTTCACTGCATTTTTTTTCCTGCCACCATTGCCTGGCAGCTAAGATAGATGAGTTTCTCATACATTATGCTCCCAACCATGTGCACATGCGTGCACGTGCACGCACACACACACACACACACACACAAAACAAAAACAGAAAAAGAAAAAAAAAGAGAGAGATTACACTTCAGTATATTTGTAAATAAAAGCAACCTGTAAACAAAGCAGGATTTTCTTTCAGTGTGCAGTTCTTTCTTCGCTTTCGCAGACTGAAAGCGTGGTCTCTGTACTGGGGATGGCACCGCTGTTCTCTCAGGCAGGAAAACCAGGGGCTGTGGGAGCTGAGCACTGCATTAATATTTGTCGTGGTTGGAACAGTGGCTGCTCAGCGGGTGCCCTTCTTTCTTCCAGGGGGAGACACAGCAAGGGCAACGGCAGCATCTCCTCTCACACTGCTCTTTGGCCTCTGCATGTTGACAGCTCCTCCGCAGGGATGGGGACGGTCTTTCACACTCATGGCGGCCCTCGGCCTTTTTGCCGTGGACTAGTTTAGGACAGGAGAAGTCTGTAGCAATTAAAGATGGTGTGACCAGACCAGCCACTCAGACGGAGCTCTGTCAGGACCCAGATATGTGGGGGGCAGGTGGTTCTTGCTCCTGGCAGCTCCAGGATGGCTTACTTGGAGCACATGGATGGGACTAGTCAACCAGAAGAAGCCCAGTAGCATCGTGGGCATACCTGGTGTTATCACAAGCCTGGGTGCACCACTCCTCTGCCACTGGCCACAGGCACAGCTATAGAAGAAACCAGGGAAATACCTATTCGTTACAGCAAACAGCTCACCCCACGATCACAGCAAGTCCCTGGCGCTCTGCTTCATCCATGCCGGTCTGGAGGATGAGCAGTGCTTTGGATGGTGCGTGAACTGCTTCAGGGGAAGAGGCCAGGACTGGCTGCCACCGTCTGCTGCGGCGATGGCCAAGAGCCAGATGAGCTTGCGGAGGTCAGGGCTCTGCAGTTGTAACAGCAGCGCTCTGCGTGCAGCCGCCAGCGTCCCGCTCTTTGCCAGGGCTCGGCGGTCTGGCTCGGAACGGCTGGCTCGGTAATGGCCAGCGATGGGGTCCTCACCCGGTGAGATGTGGTCTAGTCCTGTCGGTCCGGTTCCGTTGTGAGGCAAGTCAGACACTGTTAATAGGCTGCCTTGAAAGTTTGCTACTGAAACTATTTTTAAGCTGAGAATCACGATTTCCAGCTAAAAGGGGTTTTTCACCTACAGAAAGCATATGCTTAGTATTCCAGAGAAAATTTTGATTTTTTTCTGTAGAAATAAAATGTTCCAAATGGAAAATTTCTGACCAAAACCTGCTAGGTTTTCAACAGACACTGTAAGAAAAGAACATTTTCTGAAAGAGATATTCTTTAAAGGGAAGCAAAGCAGAGCAAATGCAGGTGTGGAAAGTGAACCAGCTCCAGAACTAGGCAGCCAGATAAGCTGGGCCAAGGTTTTTAACTTTTTCTCTGCTTAAGTGACACAGAAGTGGCCGTACGGTTATTATTTTTTTTAACTAATGCCATTTATCCTTAACTGAAAAGCCAGTGGTATTGCTGACTTGGAGAGCAGCACGAGAGAGGTGCAGAGCTGCCGACCGACCGTCCATCTCGCTGCTGCCTCTCCTGAGCCTGGGCTGCTCCTCAGGCTGGCGGTGCCGGGGACAGGGAGCCAACCCAAACAGCCTGCCTTGGCAGAGGAACCGCGCTGCTCTGCTGGTGCCGGCCACAGAGGGTTCACACTGGAAAACAGAGTGCTAGTATCCTCGGTGTTTGGGCTCAGGAAGTCCTCTCTGCTGCCTCGGGTATGCACGGGCAGCGCTCAGGGACCACGCTGATGTTACAGCCCTGTCCAAGGACCACGTCCTTGCAGGTCCCCGAGTGTCCTGGGTTGCCCTGCACGGGCGGCAGGTCTGTGCGGTCGGGGGGCTCGCCAGGACGGACGGCAGGAGCGCAGCCAGCAGCCCCCAAGAGTCGTTTCCGTTGCCCAAAGAGGCACATGTTGTATTCGCACGCCTCAGAAATCAGCCTCTCTTCACATGCTGCTGTACAGGCTCCTGCTGAAGATGCATTTGGTATTTCCAGCGACTGAACCACGGCAGATCTGTCTGGAGTGAGAAGCAGGGCCCTACGCCGGAGCGGAGATGCCTGGCTGGTCTGCCTGTCTGGCCAGGCGAGGGTTGTGGGCGGCAGACGCAGGCAGGACAGCCCAGGCGCTTGCGGGACACCGTCCATAGGGCACGGACGGCTGCTGGGCCCTGGTGCCACCCCAGAACGTCTGCTCTGCCCGAACCACCACCAGTGCTGCCCTGGCACAGCTGAGGTGGCAGAAGCCCTGGCAAAATGGCATGTGGTGGTGGTGGTGATTTCAGAGAGACCAAACAGGACCTTATCCCTGGGCAATATGCGTGCAAAGGGAGCCTCACGCTAAAATAGACTAATGTGTGTAAGTATTACCAATGGATTATAAAGTATTCATCTAGTAATGGCAAATTTGAGACCAATATAAAATGATAGATACATGCTAGTGTCTCTTGGGCCATGTAAACATGAACATGAACTTCAGCTGAGGTTTGATCTGGTCACATCTGATTACTCATTGTCATTCCCCAGGTCCAGAGACACTACATTTCTTCTCTGTGCCTCAGGCATAAAGTCACAATTTTGATTTTTTTATTAAAAAATCAAACCATACAGTTTTACAGCTAACCTGATATCACCAAAAGGGGCAGCCCCATTTCCACCTCCGCTGCCAGTCGCACCATCTCAGCACGTCCTTTGCAGCCCTTGTGCGGCAGGGTGAGTTCATCTGGCTTGGAAAACAGTCCATTAAGGACCAAAATGACAGCACTTTCCGCTGGAACAGCTGCTTAATCTGACTTGCGCTATAAGCACAGGGCTGCAAGAGTCAGTAAGAGAAAGGGAACGCACCGGGGAACCGGGGCTGGGCTGAAGGACACGCACACCCCCGACAAGCCACAGTTTTAGCAGTGGGGATGTGGTGCACCCCAGGTGGAGGATGTCAGAGAACTGCCTGGGCTTTCCCACTGCAGTTTGCACATCGCGTGTGCAACATCATGCAGGGCACAATGTGTCAAGAGGCGGTGGCTCAATGACATGATAAAAATCAGTCGTAAGTGTTCAAAACTTTTTTTTTCAATATTTAGTTCCTAAGGATACACACATAAGTGCTGAGCACGAGTGTCTCTGCTAAAACTCTCTCCAAGGTAAGGGAGGATACATAGCCTTGAGTTCGACCTGAAGGCCTGATCAATAAAGCATCTTTGTTCCCAGTCAGCACCTTCCTTCCCTTTTGCTGTTCAGTTCCAAATTGCATCATCCTGTCCCCCCTCACGCTTATTATTGGTGGAATGTCACTAAGGAAAAATGAATTGCCATTAGCAATTGGTTTCAGCTAAGTCAGAGTTAGCTACTCAAATATTCATGCTCTGCGTGCATCTAATATTTATGAAGGAAGAATTACTGAGTTGCCCATAGCCATTTCTGAATCTCCCAAAAAAGATAGGTGAAAGGGATCAGCAAAAAAGAAAAAAAAAAAAAAAAAAAAGATGATTAATACATTTGGGGCTTGGTGTTCTGCATTGTTTGTGCTGTGTTTCTCTTTGGTGTCAGTGAGACAGAATGAAGACTGATTTATATGCCACAGCTGTAGCAAACAAAAGAAGAAGCGGCCAGGGAAATGGCTAGAGGTAAAAATGCCGGTGCAAAGGGCTAAAGGCCTGCACCTGGGTACTGCTTCCCATGCAGTCTACCCCTCCTCGGAGCACCTTGTAAAATCAGATTATCTGCTGGACACAGGAGTTCAAACAGCCCTTCAAAAGATTTGTCTTAATAATTGCTGCCTTATCTTAACTTCTGTTTTTTTATCAGCCAAACTGCTGCTGGGAGGCAGATCGTGAGGATAAGGTGCTGTCACTCTTAATTATTATTACCTCTTATAATGAAAACACATTTGTTCATCCTTCTGTGCACTTTGAAATGGTGCAATTAATGAATATCTAGTCTTTTATCAATATCTTCAATAACATAAAAGAAACATTATGAGTATAGCCCACTGTATAAAATGATTGTACATTAAATGCTATTAAATAAAGAGCATACTTGCTTCTCATTTATTTATATTAAAATATATACCAATTACTCCTCAGTAAAAATGAAACACATTTTTACATTCTCAGAAAACCATTCTTTCCTGAAAACAAAATTTTGCAGTTAAGATGCTGTGGGGCTATTTTCCATCATAGAAGGAACATGGTAATTAGCACTAGAACCAGCAGGTACATTCTGAAATGAGAGTGATGATAGAGAATGCTATTCCTGTGTTTACTTGTGATGGGAAAACAAAACAATTCTCTTTGAAAGCCCACTAATGAATTTGGCTTGTAGTATTTATCAAAGCAACAGCCACCATTTGCATTCTCAAACTGCTTTTTTTCATCCTTTGAGAACTAAGTATGAATTACTCGGTTGAAGTGAAAGCACACCGTCGGTTGTGCCTGTGGAAGACCTTAAATTCAGAAATGATCTGCACATACCCATCTCCGTGGCCCCGCAGGTCCTCACTTGGGTCTGACAGCTCCCACCGATGGTGGCTGGGCTTGGACTCGCTCGTCATCGCCAGTTCGTCAGCGCTCTGCGCAGAGCCCCGGGTTTTGGCTTCTGCAGATCACAGGCTCTTTGGATATCACACGGTGAGCAAGACATGATATTAGACATGACCAGAGTTGCGCCCCAAACTGCAGAGGAAAGAAAATAATACTGAGCGGAGAATTACGTAAAACACAACATGAAGTAGAGCAATGCACATAGATGCATAGGCTCTTGATAGAGTATTTGTTCTCTACCTTCTGGATTTACCCTTTTGCTCTTCTCTACCCTCTAGATTTACATTAACTGATAATCTTTTGACCTTTAGTTAATAAGAGGGCATCGCATTCTCTCTCCTTTAGCCAAAAAGAGGAAATGGAGTGATATTTTTGTATGCCTTTGGGATGGAGTGTCCATGACGAGCTATGCAGGGGACTAACACAACAGCTGGTCATTCAGAAATCTTCCTGCTCACCACTTCTGCCAGCTAGTCACCGATTAACTGGTAGTGACCACGAGATCCATTCCAAGCAGCAGCAGATAATGAGGGTTTGATTAGACCCTGGCATAGTCAGATGATGTCCGAAGGAAAAGGGATTTTGAAAGACAGGCAGATACAAGTGATGCTTTTATGACAAGCATTTGATAGCTGACACCACGAGTGAGAGGCTGGAGCTGCGAGCAGAGCCCAGAAGCCTGGCTCCAGTGCTCAAACCACTCACGTCGTCTGTCAATGACACACAGATTTTTCTCATTGTCTTGTGCTCGTGTGTCCCTCCCCTTCCAAAAAAAATCTTTCCGTATGCTGCGATATGTTACTTCTAAAAAGGCTTATTCAGAATTCAAGTGGTTTTGTCAGAGTTGAGCCATTTTTCCATACAAATTACTGCAGAAAAGGGAAAGCGCTGAAGGATTTCTTACACCTTTCTACCTGAAATATTACTTCCTGCATAAACAATCAACCTCCTTTTGGAGTAGCAGGGCTATGGTTCTTGCTAAAAATACTTTAGCTCTGCTGCCTCTTCAGTCCAGTGCTGAAGACTTTGTTTTGGGAACTGTGAAGAGGCAGAGGTGACAAAATGAAGTTGAGAAACTAGGTAATGGTAGTGGATGAAAGACATGGAGTCATAAGGAAGATGACGGTGCCCAGGACGACGGAGATCTAAAGTTACTTTCCTCACGCAATGTGGATGCCTTCTGGTCCTTTGAGACAAGACTGAGGAGAGAGTGGCTTCAGGGACCTTGTGCTGCCTCCTCCCCACAGCCAGAAATGCACATTAGCTTTGTGCAATTGCTGGAGAGACCATGCGTGCAGTCCGTTCACCCCTTTCTGCATCCAGGCAGGTCTTGGTGCAGCGGCAGCGTTCCTCCAGGCTCCAGCAGAGACCTGGCACTGCTGCTGGCAGTGGCTGCTCTGGAGAAAAGCAGCGGATGGAGGAGAGCCCGGGCAGCTGCCCGCAGAAGGCAGGACCAGGGCAGGAGGAGGACGGAGCTTGCATCTCTTGCAGGCCTAGTGTTCTGCCTCCTCCTCTCAGGTGGTGGGGCCCGGGGTGCAGGACCCCCGTGGGAGGTGGGATGAGGATGAGGAGGGTGATGGAGACAGGGCCTGCAGAGGAGCAGGCTCTGCACCACGTTGATGTCTGCCTCCGTACAAGGCGTTTCAGGGAGTGCCTTGGGAAGAACACCCCTCTGCTCCAGGCACCTACTGACCCTTTCAGCCATGAACGTCCCTGACCCCGCCGTGAGGACGAGCCCTGCTCACCGAGTGGGACGGGGCCCGTTCCCCAGGTACGGTGTGAGAGTGCACGCCGCTGCGCTGGCTCCGTGAGGACATGGGTCACAGCACTTAATGCTTTTCTAAGGAAGGTGTTTCACAACGCAGCAGTCTGTATTATTAAAATGAGGAACATGGGATATGAAATGCCTTTTCCTTCTAAACACCCATTCTATAATTACCATGCCCTCTCCCCCCGAGGGAGCGTGTCTGTGGGTGTTGTGTAATGGTTATTAGCTGCACACCCACAGACAGCCAAGACATGCTGCTCTCACCACCACACCTCCCTCGTTACCAACACAACTTAATCAGGCTTGCTTAATTTGTTCCTTTGTTCAACTGGTAACAAGTAAACTGGTGTCCAGCAGAACACAATGAGTTGCTCCCGATCAGATTACCAGTGGTCCGTCCCAGCTGCGGCATTCCCTCACACCTGTGTTGTCAGATTAACGTTGATAAGGAGCTGCTGATAAGCATTGCACAGAAGTGCTCCCAATGAACTGCCTGCATTCCCTTGATCTTTCTTTACACCTTAGCGCTGTGCGAAAACCTTTTGCTTTAGGACTGAGGGGAGGAACCGGTTAATTATTATACTCCCAGTGGCAATAGTCTTTCATGCAGGACACAGTAATGGAAACCTGCTGATTACTGAAGCAGGCAAAAAATATGTGACTAAAAAAAAAAAATTAATCACAAAGACCTGCATAACCTCATCTCTTTTTTTTCATTACTGTAAAGAGGGAAAAGCCCCATGAGCCGTACAGTAGGTAGAAAGAAACAAAAGTGTGTTTGAAGGCAGGTTGCTAATAGGCTGGCAGCTCCAGGGATGCACCAGAGATGCAGCTTCACACCGCGATGCAGCCTGAGACCCTGCGCCCGAACAGGGCCGTTTCTGCTTGGTTCCCTTGCTGATTGGAACAGAAAGCTGGAACCAATATCCCCGTTGCAGTTCATCTGCCTGTCTAACTATGGCAGGTCAAAGAATGAGTCTCAACAGCTGCACTTCATGAACGCTTCTTCCTTCAGTTTGCAACTATTCTCCTGAGAACACCAGCAAGCACAGCCCGTGTCTGGGTCCCGGTTCACTTCAAATGTTTTTATATGTGTTGAGTCATTGCAATTACATGTCCCATTCTTAAAAATATTCCTTTTCTCGCTGATACATCATTAGTTTGCAAAATGCCTAGGAAATGAAAACGCTAGGCAAGTATGAAATCTGATCATTTTTAGAAGGACTGAAGCAGCAGTGCCCTCCCGTACGCTGCTGGGACACTCTGCTGCTGCAGTTCTGACAGAAAGAGACCGCATCTGCAGCCAAGAACAGCCAGACACAGCGTAATTTTCAATCGCGGCAGTGATGCAATCAGCAGCTCATGAGACTGCAACTTGGCACAGAGAGGACCAACTGCCTCAAGTCCCTGGTAAATCTGCATTTGAACTGCATTTCTGTGAGATTAATGCATTTTAATGGCATTTGTAGCAGAAATTGCCTGTTTCTTCAC
Organism: Balearica regulorum gibbericeps; assembly: GCF_011004875.1. NCBI lineage: Eukaryota > Metazoa > Chordata > Aves > Gruiformes > Gruidae > Balearica > Balearica regulorum. The sequence continues at coordinate 5,373,363 of NC_046203.1, forward strand.
TGTCTTGATCTCTGAAACTTTTGTGAGGCCTTTCAAGCACGGAAGATTCCTGTAAGACAACTAGAACATGCATGAAAAAGAACAGGCTTTTGAAATCTAATCGTCTCCAGCCTAAAATAGAGGTAGTGCTAGGCTGTTGACAGTAGGTCTCTGAAGACTTTCAATACACTTTTTATTCCATGGCTCTGGCACCACATAGGAAATTAATTCAGCGACAATATTTTCATTAGATTATAACCCAAGTTCTCAATCTTAGGCACATTTGTATGCTTGTAATACATTCTAATTACTTGTAAAGAATAAGTCTGTGTGCTGGTTGGTTTATTGAATATATTAAATTAATGAATAAATAAATTTGTCTCCATGCTGGGAATGCCACTCGACGTCAAAGCTTGCCGCAGAAGGAACCAGAAATGCACTCGTTTGTGGTTTTGGTAAATGATACGATTTGTATTGTAGGTAGACTTTTCTGTCTCTCACAAGTGCCATGATTGAGAAAAGCATTTCTTTTTCCTAAATACCAGAAAACAGCTGTGTGCCTAAATAACAGAAATCAACTGTGTGAAGAGCCTTTTTCTTTTTTCCTTCTTTTTTGCCTTGGTTTTTTTTTAAATGATTGCTCGTTATGAATTCCATCAGGAGAATCAGTCTTTCTGTCTGAGCTCAGCACCTCACATGGTTTCTCTAGGATGGAGCTCTCAGGACATTCACCCACTCTTCTGCTTTCATGTATTTCTAAGTTAGGCAGAGTAGGAAGGACATAGCAAATACATGAATTAAATGGCGATACTGGTGGAAAAAAGCATCAGGTTTTAGTATTGTGTAGTTTCTGCCCATGTTATGGGGTTTTCTATCTATCTTGTCTTATTTCAGTTAAAAAAAAAAAAAACGCAAACTATTTTTAGCCTGGAACAAAGTCATCAGAAGTGAGAATTTTTCTAAAAAGATGGGAAATTCAGTATTTTTAAGAGAGCAATTGAATTTCCATGGTAGATAGACCAAGTTGCTCTGTTCCCTCAAATGCAGAACTATTAGAGGCCCATCTTCCCCCCTCCTTCAATGGTTTGTTCAGCAATGTGTTGCCTACTGCGTTTTCCTTTCATGGAATGATTTTCTTCTCTGGCCCATAAGAGAAAAAAGTGCAGGTCTTAGCATGCAAGGAAGCCGACCTGGTATTCTGGCACCAGCGCCAGCACCGTTCCCTGGAGCAGTAGCTCTGAGAGCGCTCGGGTTTACAGGGAAATGCTCCTCATTTCTCAGAACCATTGCATCACCTCCAAGTGCCAAATTTTCTGACACTCCAAAGTGCTGCTGGTCCAGGATCCCTTGGACAGTGGGATCCCATGACATCAAGAACGACGTCGTCAAAAGTGCTTACCGAGAACAGAGAAAAGAGCACAAGGGACTTCGCACGGGAAAGATCATTCCTATCGTCTCTCAAAGCAACTGTAAGCGAGATTCAAGAGGTAAAAGAAAATAGGCTTCTGGTGCTGGAAAGCTATGTCAGGCAAGGGGCTTGACAGTAAGACTGGGGCAAAGAAAGAATGAAAATTTCTCTTCCAGCCCGTTGAAATAAGAATCGGTGGAACAAGATGATGTGGGGTTTTGTGTTGTTCGGGCTGCAATGCTTTGTTAGAGAACTGTTCACCCATGTGAAAATGCATAACCCTGTCAACCTGCCAAGTGAAACTTTGGGTGATCGGCTGTGTAAGTGCTGGTAGCACAGGATAAAGCTGCCTTTGGCTACTTTCAATTACACGCCCAATTCTTTTAAGACTTCTGAATATTTGGGAAAGGAGAATATGCAGAACTTGTTTGTTTACATCAGATTGTGCTGTGTTTTCAGGTTTCTCAACTGCTTTTGGAGCATGTGAGCACAGCCCTAGCCCTTCCCCTTCCACATACCTGGCAACTTTGTCAATACGGCAAATGAATCCAGGAGAAAGGAGCAGTGTCAGGCTGATGTTGTGCAGGGTTTCATCATTTCAACAAAGTGGGAACTGGAGCAGAGACAGGCATTAAACAGCGAATGCTTTGCAAAGCAAAGTGTCAGATACTGGTGCTGCAGCGATGATTCAGGCAGCCCCAGGGGGCATTACTGATGTCTGTGCTGGGCTGGGTTGGAGGAAAGTGTCGTAACCAAGGGCAGATCTCAGCCTTTCATCTCCCTCGTACTGCTGGAAGCGTGGCCAAGCACTGCTGGGCTTGGGTGCTGGGCAGAAGAGATGAGAAGTGAACTCGGTTTGTCTCTGCCTCCACAGAGACGAGACAGCCATCCCAGGGTTCGCAAGGCTCTTGGTTGTCCACTGGGCAGCAGTTCTCTACTGCCGGGCTTGTCAGCAGCCTACGTACCCTGCAAGCATCACTAGGGAGTTTTGGCAGGAAGCTCTAAACATCTCATCTTCTTCGGAACTGAAACACTTTTTCGTGGATCTGGATGCTTTCGGGATGGCCTGCCTGTGCAAGTATCTTTTTTTTCCATGGGTGATTGCGAGTGAGGTCTTTTGGATGAGGAACTCGCTGAAGTTGACAGCTTAGTTGCTTTGAATTTCTGTACAGCTCTCTGTTCTGCACCAGGGTGGTGCTGAGCCTGCCCTAATTAGCCCAAATTACTGTACCTACAAAAAGCACGAATTCATTCTCATGGTACCTTGCTTATCTCTACATAGAGCTACTGCAAAGACATGCCCCTGAGGGCATCACAGTAAATTTCTGGACCTTAATTCACATGTTCAAACTATTATTCAAACTTGCGCACCAAACCTATTACCGCTTTCGGCAATTTTCAGCTTCCATGAAAGAATGCTGTACCTTTTTCTTTTCTAATCTGCTCAAAACATGCAGTAGCATTCAGATGTTTGAAGGGGCACCCTGAAGAGCCAGGCCATCAAAACCCACCTCCAGACGGCCAGGACTTAACAGTTCAGAACTGTTATGCCCTGTGACAAACCCATCCAGTTTCGCCAGTCCTTGCTTTTACCAGATACTGCTTTTCCTTATATTATTCTACTTACCTGCCCCAAAAGGAACCATTTCACAGGGGTAAGGAAGACTGTGCTGCTCCTCCTAGTACTACTAATGAAGCAACACCTCAATTAGCTGTCAGATAGGAGTTTCTGAAAGCTGGAGCTGGTATCTGCAAGTCTGGAATATTTGTGTTTCTGTACCAAAACCAACAATTACACCACAGGAAGAAAAAACAAACCTCCACAGACTAAGTAGATACAAATGAACAGGTTTAATCAAAGCAATGGAATAATATTTTATCAATCATCATTATTTTGCTTTGCCAGACTTTACCTTATGACATTGGAGGAAAATGGATTTTTTTTTATTCTAGTGAAAAATCTGACACACTGGAATGAAAAGCTAACTTTCCAAAGGTTGGGAAAGAAGTCTTAAATGGTTAGTTTTGAACCAAATGCATATGTGAGTGATTAAAGCTTGTACTAATGAAAATACAATGGTAACATTAATATTTTAATATAATTGAAAAATAAATAAAAAGTTTACTTGACTTGACATTTCTATGTAATCATTATTATTTCCAAAATACAATTAAGAATATCTGAATATGTTGAATTTCCCCCCAAAACTACTCTCGCAAAACTACGGTATGTTCCAGATACCTGTCCTGATTTTCCTGTCTCTTTTCTGCCTCGCAGCCATATAAAAAGCAGTCTCTTTGTTTCACTCTGACAACCTGAGGATTTCTTACACTTTATTTCCTCCAAAATAAAAGATATCCATCTCTTATTTTGCCAAATCAAAGTCTGACCTAGATCCTTATCTTGGGCAGAACGGAGGCTGGAGCTTCCCAGGAAATGGGAAGAGGCAGATTTCCCCGTCTGTTTGGCTGTTCAGGCCCCGCTTGTGACACACCGGTACCGCGGTGATGGTCTCTAACGGGATGCCCCGGTGGCATCCGTACCCGGGCGTCCCCGTGGCGCCAGGCACGCAGTCCCGGGTAGTTTAGACAGTGACACCCAGGTGCGGTGGGAGCAGAGCAGAGTGTGGGGTGGGGGCCGCCCTCCCTGTGCCCACCCTGGAGTCGAAGCCAGCCCAGGACCGGGAGAGGAGTGGAGCAGAATCACAGAGCCCCAAGCAAACAGGACAGCACCCTCAAATGGGCCCTAAAAACAGGAGCTGTGAACACTACACAACAATCTGAGGGTAACACGCACGTATTTAGAGTGCCATTGTATATTAGGTATAGAAAGAATTAGAGAAAAATACCTTTAATACATTCCCCTAAAGACTCTGTAAGGAGTTAAGTCCTGCAGCAACTTTCAGAGAAGTCATGTCTGCCCACCCCATGATGGGTTCCCATCAGAGAAAGCATTTACAGGCACTACGATTCAGGGAACAGCATTTATTTTCAGAAAGGCTGCCAAGGAGCATAGATGGTTATTCCAATCAGATAGAAAGAGCAGGGAAATGTTTAATGAATTAAAAATATTCTTCTGTTGAAAAGAAGTTTATATGTAAGGACTGTATGGGTGGCTAGGAGGGAAAAAAAAAATGGAAGCACCAGTTTAAAAAGAAAACAGCATGTTTTATCTTTCTGAGCCTGGCATGGCTGTGACATGAACAGTGTCATAGATGTGAAGATCTCAAGGTGTTTGTGGCATTTCTTTTCCAATTTTCCAGGAAAATCAAACAATCTTCCCCTCTATACTTGAGTCTTCACGTCATTTACCTTTCAGACTTGTTATGGTGGCTAAGAGCAAGAAAAATGAAACATGAAGGAAAGCACAAGGTTATATTAAGTGATGAGCATCGTCACTGAGGTGTGCAGAGTTTACTAGCACATCCCATCTGACAACAGGTGCTGAGAAGAACCTGGCTCCAAACAATGCAGAATATAGTTGATTAGGAATCTAGGATACACACTGCGATCAATGAAAAGATGAGTGTGATAAAATAGATGCACAGTGTATGCACACGTTCATAGAGTGTGAAGCGATTTTCCAGGTGAGGCATACTTGCAAAAAGCGCCCCATGTGCTCCACCTGTAGGACATCTCGAAACCAGCATTTCCACAGTTACGCGGCACATATGAGCAAATGCCTGTGGTGGAGGAAAGGCCGGCAGCATTAACAACAAAATTCACTGTGTCCCTCTGGGAGAAAAACTTCCTACTATTTTTGTCAGATGCCCAAGTTACACACGATATGGCAAGAAGCTGTTGCTCACAGATTGGCATTGACATGGCAGATAACAACACAGCCGCTGCTCTCGGCAGCATTTCAGAGCAAGATTTTCACAAGGATTAACTGTTCTTGAACAATTTCTCCAATATATGAGGTACAAATATTCTTTTCTTCCCAATCAGACCTACAGGTCTTTCTTGTACAAACACTGTGGCCGGCAAAAGGAAAATCTTGCCCTCCAGTTATGGAAAATGCCTTCAATGACCCTGTGGTCAATCCTACGGGTGCTGATGGAAGGCAGGAAGCTGTTCCACGGGGCAGCCTTCTCTCCAGCACTTCGGTCCTGCAAAGTAAAAATCATTGGCACGTTCCTGTTCTTGCATGGCTTGGCTTTTGTGTGAGTTGATTCTCCAGATAACTAGCTTGGAAGAACTCAGGGCAAGTCCTTTGCTTCCTGATGCAGGAGTAAGAAAGATTATTCATGGCAGCAAGCAGGGTCCGTCTCTAGCAAGCATGGTCCCACCAGTCAAGACCCACTTACCAAAGTAACCACAGGAGGTGAAACGATGGGTGAATTTGTAGGGAAGGTTCTGTGCAACATGGAAAACAAAATTTGGAGAGCCAAGCTGGTACTAGAGACCCCACTGCTAGACTTTCATATGGTGACTTCTAGTGTTACTCTTTTTTAGCCGGCAAACATCCTTTGCCTTTTTCAGTGGCTCTTTCCCCTTCCCTCTCACGCTATTCTTGAGCTTTCCTTTTATGCATCTCCTGGGAGAAGGGGGTATTACTGACCTGCTCTTCTGCTCCGTTGCAGTCTGCAGTTCTTGGCCTAATGGCTCTGTCGTCCTTACTGATGCTGGAAAACTCAAACTCAGGCAAATGCTTTTTGCAGGTAATTTCAGACAGTAATTCTTGCCTCTTCTCAGTATTATGAAGAAACCAAAGAGTTTGGACTTGAGTGCTCCCTCAGCATACCTACACTCAGGAAGTAAATCTGTACCAAAGATCTCGTCCTTCTCTAAGGAACCAGCAGCCATAATTGAACAGGTCCCAAGCTCACAATCAATGCTGCTGATGCTCTGTCAGGAAACCAACTGGCATTTCTTCCCTCTTTGTTAAAAAGACTCACGTTGTCATCTGTGGTGGCAAGTAAAGGAGATGGCAACACCCAGACCAGCAGCCTGGTCTGGAACAGGGATTCACAAGTGTCATGATTTCTATCATTCCTACTTCCAAGTATGGCAGTGCTTTGGTTTTTGTCATTAGCACCTCAATTTTGCATCAGACCTTTGTCCCCTGGCTTCTGCTTCTAAGAATGTATAAAAGCATCACATATGCAGTCCTTTCTATCAGAGATTTTTATGAATAGGTGCCATAATAAGCTGATATGAATCTCTAAATTTTTTCTTGTAATTTGATTTCATGTTGATGTGGGTATCAAAGCTCTAACACATCAAAGAAAATACAGGGAAGCCTGGCTCTTGTTCAAACATCAGAAAACAACATGTCTCCAGGATAACTCATCTTGGAGGCATCAGACTCTGCCTCAAAATGGATGTTCTGACTTGCTGTATGATCTGGCCATTAAGTTCTCAACATACTCAGCAACATCTGATGAAGTTGCTTGTATTAGTATTGCAATGTTGTTGGTATGAAAGCAGCCTTGGGCTTCTCTTCCCTGCTGGATGGAGTACCTCTGACAAAGTGCAGCTTCCAAAATCCCACCCTTGATCAGACCATATCTGAGCTGTGTTCTTCACACAACTCATCCACTACTGCATTAGTTTTTGACATCAGGTCAGAAATGGAAGTGCATGTACCATGTAAAGTGGTTGATTGTTGCTGGTCCAGGATCCATTGTATTCACTCATCAGTCAGTCAATATGCATCTTGCCTTAGAAGCTGCTGCCTGTGATGCCTCTAGAAATGCAGTTCTGATGAAAAAAGTTGTTGTTTAACCATATCAAGCACATCATACTCATTTTGAACATCTTGTGTCACTCAGAGCCATGAATAAAATTCCACGTTTCCATGTACTCAGTTTCCATGAGTAAAATTGATGGGGGAAAAAATATGTCCATTTCTAAGTGCCCATACTCTGTGCATAACATTCCCACCTAAATATTTGTTTTTCTGCTGTGCTGCAGTATTTGTGGTCTATTTTTTGGTGTAATCAAGTCTATAAATTTGAGATTAATTCATTCTAAATTAGTGTAGAGACTAAACTTAGCACATACTACCTGCCCATACTCTTCACATGTGCTAAGAAGATAACTCTACTATCAAAGTAGGGGTCTTTTTGTTTGTTTATTTAAAACTTTGGCTCATTAAAATATGATGCAGCTGAGGCCAAAGCATATAAAAATCTGAGAAGAGACTGGGTATTTGTGTGATGTCAGGAATAGTCTCAGCTGCAGCTAGTGCAAGGAGCCCTTTTTGAAAACAAGTAAAAAAATTGTTCATATCCAGTCCTCCACTATCATAACTTTCTTCCCAACGTCTTTATGGATTACAGAAAGTGTAGCAGTAAGATAAATTGCTATACCTGCTAATGGCATCGTTTTTGTTCTTGGATGGTGCCTGTGGAGTGCCTGCAGCCATGCCCATGGGCTGACTCACCAGGCTGTGCTGATGCTCAGGAGTCCCACGTACTTTGGAAAGCACTCAGGACCTGCATCCTCCAGGCCAGAAGTAGACTGGGCATGTCACACACAAGAACAGGTTGTTCCAAGGAGCTGGCTGAGGTGATACCTTGCTTGAACCTATTGCCCTTTCCAGAGATATACCTGACCCCTACATATCCCTGTTGCCATATGGGAGCTTTGACTCCGAGTCCTGCGTGTTGCCATAGTGTTGTGCTGTGACATCAAGAGTACTTTTGTGTGTGTGTGTGTGTTGTAATAGCATGTAGGAGTCTCTTGGCACTCTAAGGATGCAACAGAAAGACTCACATTATATCATTAGTGATCTAATCTATGATGACTGCTCCTAGATGAACAATTTGCATTAAAAATGAAGTACCATGTGAAGTACCTCATTTTTCAAGAAGCATCGGGCTAGCATCTAAACTGCCATGTGGATATTCTTCCCCATCACTTGCATCTGAAAATATGACACTTTTTTATTCTGTCCCTTTGATTTGTTACCAGTTGCTTGCCTGCCTAAGTCACCTGTGGCTCTGTGTGTCAGCAGTGCCTGTGGCTCTGTGTGGACTGCAATGCCCTTTATGAAGCTGGGTATCAAATGGGTCGTTGGACTGTGCCCTATTCCACTCAGCAGTGGCTCTGCTGCCAGCAGCACCTGAGCCCATGAAGCTGAGCCAGGTGGCTTCTCCAAAGCCATACAAAGCTCAAGGGAAATGGTAGAGACAGTGGAGCATCCTTGAAGAAGAGCAACGGTCCCCATCCTGCAACACGTTTCACATGGAGCTCAACAGGGCCAAACCCGTGAACAGCTGCTAATCAGGAGTGAAATTTTGTGTTAGACAAATGAGCTGAGAAGGCAGTGTGAAGATGTGTTCTCCTGCCATTTCAGCACAGACAGAAAAACTGATGCTGAGATAGTATCAGCATATGTGGGCTTTGATCACTGCTGATGTGTGATTGCCCTTGAGAAAGATGATGCTTTTTCACATGGCACTGAGATAGTAAACAAGCAATTCAGTGGTTCAATAGAGTCTAAACTTCAAAAATGTTGACTCCAAAATAAAAAGGTGCAGTAACATGTATATAGTATACAGTTGAAATATTTGAAATACTAATTTGCAAAAACCTCTCATTAAGATTCTATTTTGAGTGGTTTAATAACTTTCTATTAAAGAGCAATTTATTCTTTAATAACTTTTTATGAAGAATTATATATAATACTCTAGTAATAAAGTGTTACCAGATGATGCCATAGACAGTAGTTGTAATCTTTTTCCCTTTCAAAAGTGTCTTTTGAATAAAGTTTTGAGTTGCAATAAAAAACTATAAAGCACTACATTATAATCAATCACAGTGAATTTTTAATGCATGTACAGAATTCTAATAAAGAATGCTACCATTGTATGAATTACATCCTCCTGTTGTGTGTGATCTCACTTGGAAGCTAAACAGGATAAAGAACTCAAGAACCCTTGCCATGTGGCTGGCAAATAAACAGGGGACAAGACATAGGTAAGGAGCTGAGCCACGGGAACACCTTGAATCTGAAAAAATATAATGTTCCATTGAACCCGAAAAAATGAACCTTTTAAATGTAGCACTTAATAGAGCTCGCCATGAAACCCAACACAAACTTTTTCTCCCACACAGAAAACACTTTCCTTTCTTCTAATACTTCCATGGGCTAGCTCTTTCTCCCCTGGATTCTGGTGAAAGTTTGAATGGTTTTCAGTCAGTTTTCAGTCCTAGTTATTTGTGAATTCAGTGCAAGGCTAGAGGATAACTAACATCATTCAGACAATGACAGAGTCCACACTACAAAGAGGTTCGTTCTTAAAACAATTGCATGTTCAGTGCTTCAATGAAAACTGAGATTACAGCCACAAGTCCCATCTCCAAACCTTCCCTCCTCTCTTGCCACTCTCAGAATCCTCAGAGCAGAACCATAAAAGAAACCCCTATAGGGAAAAAGTTGCCTGTGGCCTGACATGCTCCTTTTTCTGCTCTCGACCTGAGCATCCATGCCGTGTGAGCTGGTTAGACACAGGGGCACAATGTCCTCTGGGTCTCGTAACCATCAGGGATGCCGCTGAATTTTTCAGTCTGTCCAGTCAGCCAGTTACAAGTGCTTCATACTTCGCTATAGCAATGCTGTCTGTTATTATCAAAGTCGGTAGGATTTTTAATGTAATCACCACCCAAAAGCTGAAAGAAATGTTATGGGAAGGATTAGCTGAGTTTCAGGGAATTGAATTAGAAACACAATTTTAATTGCTATTCGGTAGTATTTTGGCACCTAGATCCTAGAAGCCCTCTGGAAATCCTAGACCAGGCCAGTGGGTGATCCACCATTTCAGCACTGTGCTCAGTAATTTTATCCTCAAACAATTTTAGTCAGGGACACTCCCAACATCTATCTCACAAATTACCTATGGAGTCACATCCCCTGCAGCACTGGTAGGATATTGTATCATGCATCTTTTTTAGCTTATGACTGGAAAAGATAAGATCTGAAAAGAATTTGGTGGTGAGGTAGGTGATGAAATTCTGCTGCTGTGTTTGAATACATCAGGCAAGAATTGTTTTGAGTCCTGAATATGTATTCGATTTCCACAGGCTTCTAGGTGAGCATCTTTTGTGGAGGCAGTACAAGCATTGATATGCAGATAGAATACAATAACTATCAATAATCCAATGACACCTGAAAAATCAGGAAATACATTATTCCAAAATAGTAAATGGACTAAGAGCCATTCATATCTTTAACATTAGATGCCAGAGAATGTGATGTTGCCTGTGTTGTCTCAAGTTTTATTTGTGTGCATAGGTAAATACAACCTAAATGTTCTCTTTAAAGATGCTTATCAGCCTCCACTACTTTTTGCACTGAAGGCATGACAACCGTTATTCAGCAGCAGGGAGACGGGGGAAGCAGTCCACTGCAGCAGCTCCTTGGGTGTGATCTGGAAAAGGACATATTTTTATTTAACCTGCAGCACTGGGCATTGTCCCTCAGGTGTTCAGTGCAGATGTGAGCACAGGCAGCTTCTCAGACTGATATGCAGAATAAATGAAATCTAGCCACCACGTATGTTAACTGTGGGACAGGTAGCTAGATGCTGGGATGCTCTTGTGGACGCTAGCTTTGTGGAATTTCCACCTAGCACCCAGCTCTGCACAGACATGAAATAAATAAAATACCTCTGCTCTGTGTGTATATTGGCGTACTGCACACCAGGTAAATGATCCCATTTTTGGGACAACAGTAGCAGTATGCTTTATGGAAACGAGGATACCGTGCAGTGATTTCCTGTAAGGGCCAGCAGGTCAAACTATGGGGAAGCAAGTGACAACGTTGGGTCCTGATGAGGCAGGCATAGCTTGCACAGCGAGCTCTGTCTCTTGCTGAGGCACAAGTGGGTAGAAAATGGACGTGCTAGGATCTGCCTGCTGGCTCCCAAACTGGGAGAAAGGTAACCACAAAAATACAGAAACAGCAAGTGGAAAATATTATCCTGTATGTTTAACGCACCTACATCAAACGCACTGGGGGAGCAAAGTTCCAACACTGGAAAATGGAGAGCCCTATTTTCTGATCATCATTTTCTGATGGCTCGTCTCTTTGCAGCTGAGTCAGACCTGCCTGTTCACTCTTGCATGGAGAGCTACCTGCCAGAGGCCAAGAGGAACTAACTGGCAGATTATCTTGACATCTTACACCGGGCAGCCTGTTATCTGAACATGGACCTTTGTGGAAAGGATCCTGCCTGAGGAAATCTTGCAGTGGGGCAGCACAGCTGGTATAACAGCTCCCCTCCCACACTGCCCGCCCCCCCCCCCCCCCCCAAAGAGTGTGGATTCAGGTCTCATGTCCAAAATGTTCCTTTCTCGTTCCTTTTATGTCACCACGCATCTATATTTCTAAGCAGGGGCATTATCCCTTCTTCCGTTTTACCTTTCAATAAAGCAAACCAAACAAAGAGGTATCAAGCCCCTGAACATCAATGGGGAGAATACGCGCATATTCTTGGGCTGTCCAAACTATAGACCTAACATCCTGAGATGCAGCAAACACAGCTTCCCTATTGTCCGGGCTACCCCAGCTGAGCTGAAAGGAATGGCCCAGGGGCGGGGGTGAGGAGCATCAGCTGTGGGCCTGATCCCAGCTGCATCCAACCAGCTTTGTTATGGGCAACAAAGAGCAGAAGAAAAGACTTTTGTCCTTTATTGCAAGAGCGACCAACCTCCATCTCATTGGCAGGGGTGACGATTAACCGGAGAGGATTCATTTATTGTTTGGCACTCAAGATCTCCCAGCAGTAGTCCACTCCAGCCTGCTAAAATAATGGGCGGCGCCTTGTTTTTGTAAATGACTCAGTCTGGCTTTGTCTCTTTCTGTGCCAGACTGCACAGCCTGGCAGAGCTGGTTGGCAGTGGCGGAGAGATCTCACTGAGAGATGGCTATGGAAAAAAGATAGAGAAAATGTGTGAAAAAAATTGCCACGACAGGCTGAAGAGTGAAGCGAGGTCTCCTTCCAGTGAACCTGGAATAAGCAAACAGTGCTGGGTTGACAAGCGTTTCACGAGAGCTCCAGCACCCCATCTATAAAATCCCATCTGGGACGACAGGCAACATAGGCTACTTATGCTAGGACATATAGCCTGGAGTGAGTTTTATGGAAGAACTCTTGACCCCTGCGAAAGGGCATAACATGAGAGCAAAAACAACACCACTGCAGCGGTCTGAGCACTTTCCTGTAAGAGCAACAACTTCCCACCGGCTCAGCTGGGGAAGAATGAATCCCATTCAGGGACAGAGGCTCATACCATGGAGCCCTGCCACCAGACACCCCTTCCTGATGCTAATCCTATTCTTCTGCTGCGGATCAAGTAATTTTTGTGTGAGTATTTTTCCTTGGCTAAAGAAAAAAGATATTTAACCACAACAAACCTACTGCCAGCAAATGTCAATCTTAGCTTCTTGGGTCCATATTACAAGCACCAGCTACCAATTTCTGACTGTCATTTTCTTTTTACTGCAGAGGTACCTCACACATTGACACAGATCTCCTGTCAGTGCCGGCGCTTTGCCATCCTCCTGAAAGGAAGCATGTGCAGTTCTCCAAGACATGAAAGAAACTTAATTAGGCTTAGTGCTAGAAGGCACCGATAGCGATGTTTTAAATATTCTCTTGCAACACTTGTTTGGGAGTGCAGGAAAATTCTCCTCCCAAAGAAATGCTTTCATTAGTTTGGAGAGTAGAGAAATACAGCCTTGAAAGATTTAAACCTGCTTGGTTACCAGCTTGCCCCTACTCTGAACGCTGAAAAAACTCTCCTCCACATCCAGGTAACTCAGTCATTCTAACAGAGGCTGGAGAGGGACAGCATCCGCATTTCATCATGTTAAACCAGTGAAGAAGGGCAGGAGCACCATGCATCCTCATTAAGCAAGGCTTTGAAATATGCTTTAAAAAATCTTTTTTACAACACTTCCAACAAACCAAATGTTTTGTGTTTTTTAATTAATTTTTCTTGAATTAAGTGGAGGCTGTAAAAACTCTCTGCCCCGTGGCCGTGACCTGATCTTCCATAGCAGTAGACATCAGCCCCAAATGTGGATTGATTGCCCTGTTATCAACCCCTCAGCTACCACCACCCACCAGTGAATCCCCGTCAGCCTCAGACAGCAAATAGGAGTTGGCAATTTCTGAGGTGCTTGACATTGACCAGCACAGCCCAGCAGCTTCCACCCATGGCTGTTCCGAGTGGAAGGGGATGCTCCAGCAAGGCGGGCTGGCGCTGCGTAGGGGCAGGGAATCTGAGTGGCTCCAACTCATTGCAGGCTCCCACAACGACCTGTGTCTGATCAGACACATGTCTGATCACTATCAGTTTGATTGAACCACTGCTGAGAAGTGCAATCACTATTGCTTATCCTTGAAAATATCATTGTTTGTTCCATCACCCATTTCCTCCACAATTCTGCTTTGATTTGTTTTCATTTTTCAATAGTTCTTTGATCCCTAACTTCCTACTTAGTAGCTCATAGTTTGAAAATACTATACTGAAGCAGAACTCATAATGAAAAAAGTACAGCCCTGAAAAAGGATACCCTGACATTCCACCGCTCTTGCACTGTTCAGTGATGCCCATAACTCAGAAACAGCAGAAGGCTGTGAATTAATTTTGCTAAACAAGAAGACAGTAGAAGTTATAAGACCTAATAATATAAACAATAATTTATCAGAAAAGACTGTCATCTCCAAATGGCTGTCATGACTTAAAGCACCTGTTTTCACATTGCAAATACTAAGACAGCCCACAGTCTGGAAGCCACTATTGCCTGTCCTGCTAAAAAGGGCTCGTTACTGCCACACACTCTTTACCAAGGCTCTGACTGCTTCTCCCTATTTCTGGTAATAATCTAGAAAAGATAAAGAGCAAGCTAGTTCCAGTCAGGTTAAGTTGGGAGCACTGAAAACAATGGGGACACCAAAAGGGAATTGGAACCAAGGAGTAGAGCTCCTGGAAGCCTGTCCCTGTACAAGGGCTCCCTTGTCTTTGCTGTCCTGGTGGGGGCATCCTGGGACCTCAGCCCAGCCTGATGGTAGAGGAATGACTTGAAGCAGCACTGACCAAAGAACAGTATAAAATAAGCACACAACAATCATGGCAGAAAAACAAGCAACGTGAGTCTGGGAAAGCTGCTATCAAAAACCCCCTGGTTATCACCTTTTATTCTGGAGACAGAATGTTCTTTGCAGCTCAGTTTAATTTCCAGGGCTTCTGAATTTGAGTTTCTTTTTCAGAACTTTCTTTCTTGGTTTCTCTCCCTTCCCCTCATTACCCTTGGGCTACTTTTCTTTTTGATACTGAAACATCATCTTAGCCCAAAGTTTCCTGTGAGATACTCCAGGATTTCTCTCTGTATTCCTATTTCGATTCCTGATTGCCTGTTGAACTTTTACTCTCTTGTATAGAGCGGGTGGAAGCAGCATGGACAGTAGAGACAGAAAAGTAGGAAGGGGGAGGTGGGGGAGAAGCAAGGAGCAAAGTTTACTTTTAGAACAATTCGGATGATTACAGTCTCTGTTCTGACCTTGCAAGCTCAAGGCAGCCAGACCTCCTTTCAATACCTGCGTGTCCTGGGCAGCCCCTCATTCCAGTAAGGTGCTTTTTGAGGGTGACAGCAAAAGAGAAAAAAAATAAAATGGGCTTTGAAAGATGTGACTGAGTGAATAGTAACTCAGATTCAGGGCTCCTGATGCTGTGTGACTTTTGGTAATTTATTTACCTCCTCTTCACCTCGTAGATGCGCTTCAAATCAGCATCGTGATTAGAGGTTATGCTGTCCTCACACAAAAGTTGTTATTGTTGATTGGATTATTACATTCTATATTTGCCATTGTTTCTGTACAGATTCCCATCTACGTTAAGACTTGTTCACCTAGTAGCATAACCAAATTTAAGAAATTAGTGTTACGTCTCTATTAGTTATACATTAATTGAAATAATGCATTAGAAAACATTTCAGCTATTGGCTGAACAGAGTGGGAAACAGAGTCCGTGGGCAGCACGGCCCCATGCGACATGTGACACATGGCTGGCAGCGCTGCTCCGGCACCGAGCTGAGGAGCTGAGGTAGGGTTTGCCCATGTACTGATCCCACTCCCACAAGTGGGTCTCAGTTTTCCCAGGCACTTGCCTGCTGATGCCTGTCCGCCAGCGATGGGAGGATGGTTCCCTTGCTCGCCAGGCACCTCCCCATGGCAGTCCATGCTCCTTCCTGTTGCCAAGAAAAACAGCGTTTCACCAACTTTCTGAGTTTTGTTTTATTTTTGCTCTGAGTGTCCTCAGAACACTCATTAGTTCAAGCCTTAGAATGAGCTGTAAATGAGTTACAGATGGGCACTGAGTGCAATAGAATGCTACTATTTGTTCAAGACCCTTTATGTACATGTCTCTCACCAAAAACACAAAACATAGCAAGAGCTGGCAAGAGACTGCTCAATTAAAAAAATAGAATTAAAAATACATTAATAGAATTAGATACATGTATTTATATCTAATTTTTAGAAAACTAGTCTTGAAAGGGAAGATGTTGAGTGCAGAAACAAACCAACAAGCAGAGAGGAGGAGCTGGGTTTGCTGCTCTGTCAGCTGAGCAGCCAGCACACGCTGCAACATTAAAGAGTCTGTCTCATTAACGAGTCCTTCCTGCTTTCCTCAGCCCAATCCCTCAAATCCCTGCTGCACCATGCATCTCACAGTGATATCCAAAGGGAGAGGCGAATCATGTCTCATTGTGCCTCTGTGCAACAGCAGTACGAGAACCTGCGCCACCATGACCTGGATATCATCACCTCCCTCTAGAAACTCGGTTCCTGGGTTCTAGCAGTGGCATGGCATTACCAGTGCCAGCGTCAGGGCACTCACGCATGGGGATGCAGTGACATGACTGCGGGAGATGAAGGATTTCCCCCAGGAATCAGATAGCAGGTGCAGTTGCCTTTCACTCATTAGGCATGGTGGTAGTTTCTAGGTATCACCGACAACATTGTGCATAACAGAGTCTGGAGGCCACAGCCCCCACAAAAGCCCTGACACCACGTGCAACCCTCACGGCTGGTTGTGAAATCTGTCACCTGTCCCCTTAGCACAGGTTACACCCAGCGGCATAGTCCAGCGCAGTGCAGGCAGAGGGAAAGTCCTCTTCTTAGAAAAGAATGGGATGGGGTGGGATGGGATAGGATTAGAATAGAACAGAACAGAACAGAACAGAACAGACTATTTCAGTTGGAAGGGAATAAAACAATCTAGTCCAACTGCCTGACCCCTTTAGGGCTGACCAAAAGTTAAAGCATGGTATTAAGGGCATTATCCAAATGCCTCCTAAACACTGACAGGCTTGGGGCATCGACTGCCTTTCTAGGAAGCCTGTTCCAGGGTTTGACCACCCCGTCCGTGAAGAAGTGCTTCCTAATATCCAGTCTAAACCTCCCCTGGCATAGCTCTGAGCCGTTCCCAGATGTCCTGTCCCCAGGAAGAAGAGCTCAGCATCTCCCCCTGCACATCCTCTCCTCAGGAAGATGCTGAGAGCGATAAGGTCGCCCCTCAGCAAAGTTCAGTATCTTCCTTTGGAACTGATAGCCAAAAAAATCATATAGGTAATCAAAAGGAGAATTAGATGACATAATCTAGGATTCTACTGCAAGTGCCGTTTACAGCCTTGAGGCCTGGCATAAGTGAAATCATGTTTTTAACCAGGTATCATAGATGTTTTATGTATTTTCTCTGAAGCAAGGCAGGGGCAAACTAACACGCTCAGACACCTGTTATACGACAGGAGGAACAGAAAATGGTCGCTGTCTGTTCTCCTGCAGGAGTCATTTTGTGTCTTTCTACTTCCAGTACCAATGCTTGCTTCCCTCTAAGCCTTATGCTGTGATAAGACAAAACTAGACTTTTGACTGAGTCCAGAAAAATGCTCTAAACCTCACAGTTGTGGATTCCATTGCCCATTCAAATGTAAACGTGAGAGCATCTGTCACTGTGACAGGCCTGAAAGTTGTACTCATAGTAAGTGAGCATAACTATTGCAAGGAGGCATCTAACTATTACAAGGAGGCATCTCCTAGAGATGCTGCTTCTGACAGTCCAATCATGTCCTAGTGTCTGAACTGGCATTTGAAGAATTCAAGGGGGGTTATTCCTCCTGTGCCTACGTCTTGCTCACAAGGTCTCCTCTAAAGGTACTGGCAAGAATAATTTGTTGCTGTTATCAAAGGATGGACGTGACAAAGATTTCTCTACCCAACATATTTTTAACAGTTGGTATCAGAATTTAAAGAACTGTAACCAAGATGTGAACCTGGGTGAAGCACATGAACTTGGGTAAATTCATGTGGCAGTCCTTTGTGTACAGAGTACTCAGTAAATAGACAGGATTCTGTTTTATGCAGCTGCAGACAGTAAAGTGTAGATCGCAGCCCAGCAAATAGATTTTGCAGCTTGTCTTTTCCATGACACTTTCTTAAATACATTATTGCTTCATCATCACTTATGGTTTATTCTGGCAAGCTCACAACATCACATTTCTCAAAGTCTTCTATACCTTAATAAATCTGAGCACATTTGGAACAGAGAAGGGAAGAAACTAGATGCATTGTGCACAACTGGTAACAGTTTCCTGCCACGCCTGATTAACAGAGTAAAAACAAAACTCAGTTCTGTTGGAAGAGGTCCCATCCAAGGTATAGGTTGTGTAAATTGCCCTTAAGGAAAAGAGGAAGAAGGACACTTGCTTTGGAGAATTGTGGTGGTTTTTTTTAAGGTTGGGTTTGGTTGGTTTTTTTTTTCAACAAACAGTTTGATTTTACTATCAGGGAGGAGAGGAGGGAGTCCTGCCAAGCAGGACTGGGACACTGGTTCTGCTACTACATTTCCTGCCAGCACAACTCTTCTTCCAGCAAACTGAATATCCTAGCGCATATGTCTTGTACATCCTTCTGTGCAGAGCCCATGAACTGCACAGGGTTCGCACTGATGTGGTTCAGTGGTACAAAGGATGGGTGGTAAGATGTGGTATTGAGAGATGGGGGAACTACCTCTTTATCAGTATAAACATGACTCCAGACAGGAAAATTCCCACCTCCTACCCACTTTCATTTCATCATGCTTGGTTAAATGAGGTCACGAAACCGAGTCACACAATTGTGCCCATCTATGTGCCAACCATTGCCTCTGCTCTACACGTGTATTTCAAAGAAAAACTATTTGAGCTAACATAGCCAGTTCTCTGTTTTTCCCTCTTTTTTTAGAATGAGGAAAAAACATTTTTTTCATGCAGCAGGTTACTTTCCATTCATTCTGGCAGCTACTCCTTACAACAATGCCCTTAAAATAGTACATTGGAAAGCACGTCTCCTGTGGAGACAGACCGAGAGAGTTGGGGTTGTTCAGTGTGGAGAAGAGAAGGCTCCAGGGAGACCTTAGAGCACCTTCCAGTACCTAAAGGGGCTACAGGAAAGCTGGAGAGGGACTGGTTACAAGGAGACAGGACAAGGGGAATGGCCTTAAGCTGGAGGAGGTGAGATTTAGATTAGATATTTGGGAGAAATTCTTCCCTGTGAGGGTGGTGCAGCCCTGGCACAGGTTGCCCAGAGAGGTTGTAGATGCCCCGGGCTCCCTGGCAGTGTTCAAGGCCAGGTTGGATGGGGCTTTGGGCAACCTGGGCTAGTGGAGGGTGTCCCTGCCCATGGCAGGGGGGTCGGAACTAGATGGGCTTTGAGGTCCTTTCCAACCCAAACCATTCTGTGATTCTATGATTCTATGATCTTTTAAGTCTTGCAGTGTATAGCTAGTGTTAATGATAGCAATTGGCAACTGTGTCATTTTGCACAACGTTGTCATCCTCTCTCATTAGTATCTCTAAATATTTCCTTGCCTACCAAGGCAGCTTCAATTTGCCACCACTATCAGAGCTGTACATTTGTGACTGTTCTTTTGAATCCAGTTGTAAGATGCACTTGAAAATCCAAGAAGTTAAGTGGCTTCCTACAGATTTCCTTTGCTATAGTCAATCTTCTGTGCCTGTAGCTCTTCATTCTTCATCACTGAACTGTTTTAAGATGCTCACAGAAATTGCTGCTGTGGTCATGGATGTGTAAGGTTTCTTCCTCCTGCGGTCATTCAGCAAGCAAACACTATGCCTATAAGATGTTCACCAGCACGGTTGTCCCATTTCAAGTACCACTGCCGACTGCAGCTAAACCTTGAGAAACTTGTGAAGTTGAATAGTTAGCGATGCATACAAATGTTCTACCAGGTCTTTGTTTTATTATCTTTATAGGAAATGTATAGGAATTTGGAGTTTCCTATAACTAGGTGCTAGATGCTTCCTGGACCCTGCTAGAAGACACGGTCAGCTCACTGCTAAAGGAGCTTGCTTGATGTTGTAGATGGGAAGGGATTGCAAACTGTATTCCAGAGGGGGAGATGCAGAACATGTAATGTTAATATACAAATAATGAAAGAAAAGAAGGAAAGGAGAGCCCTATTTTGTTTCTAGGCATGATGGACGTATGATAAGCTTATGCCATTTCCATAGCACTCTGACGGATTTCCTTATTGCCCTTCTCATGGCACATTTCAGAATATAGCTAGAATCCACAGGCCAGAGCAGTATGAAGCAGGACAGCTAGAGACATTCCCACAGATTGTTTCAGCTTGGGGAGATACTGCTTTGTGATCACAGCAGCTGGAAGTATCAGGAGCTGAACTGTGGCAGGGAGAAGAACAGTGTTGTAGTTACATGCATAAAGTATAAAGTTTTATAAAGTCTTCAATGTATGTGCCTTGTCAGAATTTACAATAATTTAATGTGCTTATTATTCCTCCAGGCATGGAACTCATAAATATTACTCAGTGCTATTTGTCATTGGCTTCTCTGTCATGCATAAAGTAAAATTAAATACTTATCTCTATATCGTTAACGTATTAAACATTAGGATTTATGGGGTTTGAGATCTTACTTGCTCTGAGAACATTAACTTCCTGATGAAAGATCTAAATGCAAATAGAAGGAACGCGAAAATACCCTGGAACATAATTAAGGATACTGAGGTGCGAAGAAGCCCCAGGCACAGGAATGTGCAGTTTTCTTATTTCCACTTTCACGGTGGGCTAGTTTTCTTTGTTCCACATTTCTATCCACTGCCCCAATGTGCCACTGTGTTTCTTTGTAACTAGTCATCAGATGAAGAAAATGTAAGTGCATTCTTATATGGACTATCAGAGAAAAAGTGTTCCTGGCTTAAAACATATCCTTGCTATTTGTACTGGGAAACAGCAATTCAGTTGTCTAGAAGATTAAAAAAAAGTCATAGATGACTCTTTCCATATGAAGAAAAATTCCCTTGGTAGCTTTACGTGATTTGTTGCTATTGTTGCTGCTCAAGGGTTCTTGCAAGCATGCATTGAATAGGGACAACTTTTAAACAAATCTGTATTTCTGCGGCATGATAGAAAACCTTTCTGTGCTGTTGTATAGCTCTAACTAAATCTCTGACAACATAAAAGGACACAGAAGTTCCCAATATTTTGGAAGACTAGGAGCTACTAAGCATCTTTCAGAAGTTGGGTGAAAAAATTCCAAGTGTTTCTACAAATGGTGCTCCAGTTTGCCGCAGTTCTCCCCTTAAGAATAACATTTTCCTGGTTTCATTGGTCATTCTGTTAAGAACAATGAAGGACACAGATTTCCAATTTGCTTCTCATCATATCTGCATCTTTTCTGAAGAAATCTGAATGTGATGAGCCGTTAAGAAATGTTTACAGCTCCTACTGTATATTTCCATTCTGTCACAACAAAATGTTCTCAGTGGAGTCTTTGAGCAAAATTTTGTTCTCAGCAACATCTGTTATTGTTACTAGAACAAGAAATGCTTCCACTGCTGGTGCCACGATGTTATAATATGGGATATGTTCCTGCATATCTAAATTTAAAAAGAATAATCAGGACAGTTTTGTTTCTTAAAAAATTGCCATTGTTACTGTGGTTTCAGTTTAATTTTTTTTTCTCTAGTGGTGACGTATGCGAGTGATAAAAAAATACAGTTTTCCCTTTCAGTGAACCATGCTAGAAGGCACGTAAGCACTTTACAGTTTTCATTTGCTCTCCCAATCCATTTTCTGTGAATAATGCTACCTAGCCAACAACCCTTTTTAAAATCCCCTTTTGTTAAAGATTTTTTACATCAAACTTGATTTAAATATCAAAGGCTCCCCACCTAAACACAGTCCTGTTACTTTTTTCCCTGTATCTGCTATTATTTTCTATATGCACACATACATAGAGGCAAACACACATCTGAATTTTGCAAGCATAGCCTTAAATGGTGCTGGAAGTCTTGCCCTGAAACCCATAAGGAGTTGCTAAAGGTAATTTTTAACTTTTTCCATTTCTCCACTTTCAAGAATTTGATTAAGTTAATGAATCTCTGTAAGCATTGATTTTGATCCTATCGTTTTAAACAAGGGTGGGAGGGGGTCAGATGATATTGTGCACATATATGATTTTATTCAGTGAATTAACCTCTTGTGAGACAAGGTCCTTAAAATGCATCTTGGTTTCCCATAGTGTCTGTCACTTTTCTGACAGAGGCCACAGGGTGAATTTAAGTCTATGCTATTGATGCTCACCAAAGGTGTCCCTGTATAGCATTGTGCAGTCATCTGCTAGAGGTTTTCATGGACTGGGACTAAGAGACTGGCCTCAGAAGGAGGCTGTGCACATAATGGTGACAGAAAATGGCATTTGACACAATGAAAGTGCCCACGTCCATCTTGAATAGCATGAGTACCACATAATGCAGGTGTGACTAATTCTTAACTAGAGATTTGCAGACGGATGCTGCATTGTGTCATGTCCCAGGCTAACTTCAGGCACCAGAAAAGACATGTTTCTTGGAAAAAGTTGAGGGTGGAGAACAGATCTGGCACTGCTCACATGCTCTCAGAGCAGGTAAACATTGCAGAAAGCTACAATGAGCTACAACACCCATAGGCATGACACCTGAGGATGCTACCCCTCAGGGCACTGCAGGCAGATCCAGCTGGTACCACTCCTTACCTTCCCCTCAAATCATGTACTTTCTTCTGTAAATGTCTCCCTGAAGGCCCTATTTAGATAGCAAAAAAAAAACTTTACACCTTGGTGATGCCTCTCTACACACACAAATTTGCTACTTCACCACAGGAGACCTTCACAGTCTCGTAGCAGGTTTCAGGAGCAGGCTTTGTCCTACCTTGCCTGCCTATGTCTGGCCGCCCTGAAGCCGCTCTTTTTGTCCTCTTTACAGCTGAGGCCAAGCTATGTCCCAATAGCACAGTTGTGGGCTTATTCTAAATCACAGATTGGCACTGTAACATCTTGTATCTCAGCCCGAAGGACTAAGATTTTTTTCAGAAGACGTTTTCTACTCTACCTTGTTCTAGTTGATTTAAATATCCGTAGCGATGTGCTCCACCCTTTGCTTATGAGACTTTCTCACAGCCCAACAGAATTCACTGCCAGCCCAAGGTTTGCCATTATTCATTCCTTCCATCATTTCTGCTTTTACGATCCTAAGTAATTCCTGTCCCACTTACGTGTAGGCTGTAATGTCTCATCTCTGAGGCCAACTAACTTCTGCCACTTTTCTCATCTCCCTCTTGGCCCATTTTTTTTACATTTTGATTCTTGCTAATATTTGTAACTCTTTCCATTTAAGTACAATTAAATAATTGCATTAATCACTCTTTGAAAAAATCAAGTTAATGAGTTCAAACTTCACACCAATCCTTGAAAAACCCGAGCTGATCCTCCCCACTGATAATGAGAGGCAGAGAACAGTAGTGAATGTACCACTGCCACTGTCACCTACTGTACTGCTTTTTCTTACGCCACAAGGGTGTTTCCACTTCTGTTCATCTACATTTACTTGTCAAAATTGCATTAAGTCAGCACTAAGTCTCTTTAACTAAAACACGCCAGGTCCTGGAGTTGCATCATGCCATTTGAACATCAGCTTCCTCCACGGCCCAGATACACCACTCAGGAAAAGTGGGCAGATGCTATCATTTGCTTTCTCTCAAGGCAGTTAGGAGAGAGGGCTTGCATCATTTCATGCTGAGATAAATACCAAAATAGTCTTGCTAGATCTGTGCAAAGGACTAGCAAAACTTTGTGCTGTCCTCCATGAGTGAGCAGCAACCAGCTATCACCCAGCATAAACCACTCGACAGATGGATACACTCCTCTCTGTTTGTCTTGACAAAAGTACCTTTCACAGGGGTTACTACATGGTGTCAGGAGCTGGTTTATCAGATTGTCAGAGGGACTCAAAAACTTTTCCCATGTATGGATTTAAAGTAGCACTGACTTCAAAATAGTGATTGTTCCCACATGGCTGATCTCTCTCAACTTTCTCCAGATTAGATTGCGTTTGGGACAATCTCTTTCATCAACCCAGTCTCTGCACTGAGGTGTCTCCATAGAGCACCATACATGCAGGACCACCAGACCATACTGTGCTGCCACTCCGTGTCTGACCTGTGGCAGGAGTTTGCAAAGGCTGCATTGACCTCCCTGTGATGAGCAAAATGCCTCTCTGAAAACCTCACTCTAATCTCTGGAGTTTATGCAGATCAATTTATTGACAAGTCAAATTGTCCTCCTGATCCAGGCTTTTGTTTTAGGTGCATGTGATGAGAACTGATTTTGTGAGGAAAACAGGACATAGCTGGCAGCAGACTTCAGCTCTGGTTGTCTCTGTCTTATTTTCTAGGTTTAGGGAAAACACCTATCTTTTCTGGTGATTTGTGCTGTGCACAGATTAAGGATTTTTATTATACATTAATAACTAAAAGAACAGTGGCATCTTCACATGACCAGAGTCACAGATCTTTTTTTTTTTTTGAAAACTAAAGAATCTTGAGAAATTAAAGAACCTGTTACTTGTTTGGACATTACTTTGCAAAAATCCAGAAAGAATACTAAAATGCCAGCAACATGATTTTCAGTATACCAGTCTTTTCTTTTAAGGAGATCTTTTTCTCATTCCGTGCATTACAGATGTTTAATTGAAAGGTTACGCATAGGGTCATCAACAAGGCTCACAATGCCTCTAGCTTTACAATACACTTCACTTCAAAAGGATTGGCTGCATTCCTGAGCCTTGTACCAATAAGCACTAATAACACTGAAAAATGAAAACTGAAACAGATGTCTCCAATAGCATTGATTCTTATTAGCTGTTCACAGCTATTCTTACACCTCTAGGCATAACGAAGCAAAGCCTGCGTGCTGGGTGTGTGGCTGCAGAGGGCCTTGGTAATGCCGTTGGAATGCTCCCCTTCGCTGCTGCTCGCTGCATTCTTGACAGACTGTCTCCATTATAATCTTAAGAAAACTTCTTTAAAATGTCATTTAAAAATATATCAAATATGTAAACTCTTACTTAATAAGGACAGGATTTGACAGTAACATGTATTTCTTAAAATTAACCGTGAAAAAAAATCAATCGAATGCACGTTAGAAAGACTGAACTGAACTGTACATTTATCTGTGCTTTGCTGCAGATCCTAGATCTGTTATGACCACCCAGAAAGAGCTTAGGGCAGATCTGTGGCAAGATAATGGAAGAATGGCAATCAATAGGTTAAAAAAAAAAAAAAGTGTTGTGCATACTACTATGCTGTAAATACCCCAAGCAGACAAGTAATAGACATCAATTCTTTATGCAATCTACTCAGTGAACAAGCATGAAACTGATTTGGTATAACCCACCAGTGCAATGAGTATCTGTACCCTGGCACACAAAAACGAAGCCTAAACTACATACTTATTTGGGTTTGCAAAGCTTCCTTGTCTGCCTGGTTTTCTAACACATTTTTGCTCTTGGACATCATCTTTCTACTTAGAAAGAAAGACAGCCATGACAGATGTGTAACAATCCAGAGGGAACAGATTTTAACCTCATTTACCACATGGACAACGGAAGCTGCTCCTTCTGAAGAAGGAGATAATATTTTTATTCTGAATGTTGGTAGCGCAAGAACAATGCTCAAAGACGACCAGCAATCTGTGTGACAACAGGAAAGGGAGAGCTAATGCAGAGATGCTAAGAGAGGGATGGTATGAGCAAAGCAGTGGACTAAGCCAAGGTTTGCAGTCCGGCTTGTGCACGCACCCGGCTGCCAGGAATTTGCACTTTTCCATCGTTGGCAGAGTTCTGTATATTCACCGCTGAGTTTAGGTCTGAAAAGTTGGGGTTGTAGTATGCTGCGTATCCACTTTCAGTGCAGAAGAGCCAATACGAGGGAAGACTGTATTTTGCTGTGGATCTCTTAGGAACTAGATCCACTGTCAAAGTGATCAGCAAAAAGATATTGCTTAATACTGTATGAAGCATCCTCCCTTTCCTGCATCTCTCTTCCCTGAAGACCTCCACGTATCTCTGGAAACTATTTTATACCTTTGAAATATTAAGTTTGACTTAAGCCTGCATCTGAAGGTAATCCTGAAAGTCACCCTCAGCCCTCAAAGTAACAGAGCAAAAGTGGGAAAGAAAGGAAACAATGTCTGTCCTGTGCAACTAAGAATGAAAACGCAGTGCTGTGCTAGAAGAATCATCCACGTAATGTTCTAGATTCTGTAGAAATTCTATGCATTAGTCACACTGTGGAAGAAAAGCAGGAATCTGGTGTGATATGCCTGTGGAAATTTCATCCGTATTGAGAAGGTTTCCAGACAAGGTGGAGCTCCTGACTGTCCGTCTCGGCCAACAACTGTCCATTTCAACCAGTGCATCATCTTAAGGTAAGTCTCTGCTCACTGTCCAGTTCAGCATGTTAATTTAGGGCACTGGACAGACCCAGCAGCTCTTCCCCATGCACGTTTTGACATTAGGGCATTCAGTGCAATCAGAGCAAGATGCTGTGGTCTGCCAGCGATGGTGACTTTTTCTATGCATGCGCTGTCTGACCACTCAGCAGTGCATTCTTCCCTCAGATGAAGAATGCTATCACACAACATACCATGTAACCAGACCAATTGTAAAAGTCACTTCTGGAATATTAAGAATGGGCCCATGATGCCTGCACAGGTCTGCAGGGATTGTTCAGCTTGCTCGAGGGGAGGCATTCACAGCATTTATTGTATGCTGCCCTACACAGAACACATAATTTGACTTTTCAGAGAATACCCCTGAAGGGAAACATCATTCAAATGGCAGAAAAGGGAGGGAACCTTTTCCATGGAGGTTGTGCACCAATCACAGGCTCAGATACATCAAAACAATCAAAAAACTGCTGCAAGAGTTTTCCTACTGCTTGATACTCAGTGTTGTGAGGATAAAGCAGCTACAAGTACATTGTAGCTGCCTTTCAACTGTGAAAATTTCTTCTTTATCTTCAGGGGGAAAACCAGGTTTTGTTTTGGTAAGTGTCCATAGATGTGAGCAGGTTTTACTAGTAGCTTCCAGTTCCATACACAGAAACATTTCTGCCTCCCAGGTGAGTCCAAGTGAGAATTCAGTGCTCAGAGATACAGAGACACAGCATTCTGCCAGGGGTCAGAATGGAACTCCAGCATCTTGCATGGCCACCAGCTCCCCTCTGCTTCGGATCAGCTTAGAACAGTCGTTAAGGTCAGTCCAACAGGCTCTGGAGCACAGTGAACACTACCAGCCGATTCTGTTTCCTTTTAGCTGCCAGCCCAAAATATTTTCTGTCAGTAAAGGCTACACAATGAGGTGGATCCAGATGCTTCATCCAGATGATGCATAAAATTCCGGAAATTCAAATACACATCTGGTTACTAAAAAAGCAGCAATAAAACCAGAACTTCTTAATAATAAATAAAGAATCATTTTTCCTTGGTTAATATAAAGGTTGCTGGTGCAGGTAGCATCAAGATCCTTGACATTAGAGTGACCTGCTCCTCACAGTAGACTGAAATCCGTGAGCCCCGGTCCTGCTATTGCTACTTCCAAAGTAATGCTGGGATAAAACTTAGATTAGCAGAGGAGAGCACCATGTCGGCTGAACTGACCAGGACTTTAGAGCTCTTGGCTGATTATCATGAATGCCAATAGAAACATTATCTTACATTTTGATAAAATAGATCCAGAGGAAAATGGCAGCTGCCTGTACCCACTAGTTAGTGAGAGAAGAGCCATACCCAGTTAATCCCGGTTAATCCTGCTCTTAGTCCTGTCCCCCACTGCCGCAGTGGTATCGGAAAGTCAAGCTGTGGTCCTGTGCTTCCTGAGTGCATCCCGCCATTGCACTACCCATTTAACTGGGCAGCATAAAGTTGTGCTTGTCATCTGTGGAAACAGCAAAAGGACGTAGCAGGCTGGTACACCCATGCCCAGGACACTTCTGGTGCAGAGGGCAAGGGGTAAGAGTTTGCCAATGCGTCAAAAACAGTTTAGGAAGAGCCAGGCAGAAATAGAGTTGCAGTGCAGAACGGACCTTTCCCTTTGGGGTGGAGGGAGGGGAGAGGCTGTCCCAGACGTGAGTCCCAGGTGGAGGCCACGTGCCCGCCGCCCTGCCGCTCCTCCCTGCAGAAAGCCGGGCTGGCCTCGCCGGGAACTGCTGCGCGCTGAGCTGCCTGAAATCAGCCGGCTTGGACCTGGCTTGGCAGATGGCTACACCAGCAACCACCCACCCACGTGCAGCTTGCCGGCTGTTCAGAAATGTGGCGGAGTACATGTGAAATACACTGTGAACATGGCGGTAAACTCTGGGTTATATCAACACACAGGAAAAGGCAGTGAATGCGTTTTGAATATTGAATACATATTGAATCAGCAGTATAGATGGTTTTGATCAGACTGCTAAAATAATTAGTACTGGAAATATATTCAACTGCTTCACAGCTATCTAGACATTTTAAGTACTGATAATTTAATGGCCTTCTGTTTGTGGCGTGGAATAGGTACATCATGGCCGCACCTCTCTGAGTTGTCATGCTGCTGCTTCTTACCTGCACAATGCAGCTCACACTAAAATTACCACAGGAAGAAGAATACCGTAAATCTTGCCTGCTGTTGAGCTCACCTACTTGCAGCCATTCTTGCATCTTGACAGCCCAGCCTGTTCAGGGGTAGAAAAGCTTAAGACATGGGCCATAGCCAGGGAACAAAGCTCACTCAGAAAGAGCTAACATCAAAAAATAAAGGCTGCAAATTATGCTGGAAGCAGAAAGGCTGACAACAAACTTTCACATATCCTGCTGGAGCTGATGGAGTGCATTAGTACTCAGGTAAAATAAAGAAGGACTTTAATGTTCTAAGTGATTATTAATGCAACAGAAACAAGTGCTACAGACTGGTGAATGTAGAGACCCTGGAGAAGGATCTCTTTGTAGTCACAGCTCCATAGCGGAATGCACCCAGGAAGTAGCACAGTCAGGGAACAGTTGTACCAGGATTTGCAAAAATCCAAGAAAACAGCCTGGAGAGAAGGCTTGAATGAGTGAGGGAATTGACTTTGATTCCACTGTGCTTAGAAAAAAAACAACTATGCACTAATTCTTAAATCAGAAGATTGAATGTAAGTATTTTTATTGACTCTGAATGTTTCCTTTTAGTAGATGTGACCTGCAAATTCCCAAATAGTGGCTCGGTGGGTCACAGTATGTTGAAGTTGCTTTCCACAGTGCTCATAAAGGTGGTCTGAACCAGGTCTTTACTTTAATCTCTGAAGACTCAAACTTTTCTTCTTTCTAGCTGTATTCCCTGGTACCATTAAAACTACCTAAATGTCACTCAGGAGGAGAGGTTCACAATTACACCATGACATTTGCCGTGTTCTGCCACCTGTGTATCAGACCCTGTTCCCCTCATCTTGAGGCGTGTGATTATTTCCCTCTGCTTAGCACTGGTGAGACCACGTCTGGAGTGCTGCGCTCAGTTTTGGGTTCCACAGTAGAAGAAAACATAAATGTACTGAAGCAAGTCCGGCAAAGGGCCATGAAGATAATTAAGGAACTGGAGCATCCGACACATGAGGAGGGGCTGAGAGAGATGGAATTGTTTAGCCTGAAAAGCAAAGTCTTGGTGGCTCTTACGCACATTTGTATAAACACATGGGAAGGTGGAATGAAGATGGAGCCAGATTCTTCTCGGTGGCATCCAGTGAAAGGACAAGAGACGACGGGCTCAAATTGAAATGCAGGAAATTCCACTTAAACGTAAGAAAAAACTTTTTTATGGTGAGGCTGGCTGAGCACTGGAGTAGGTGGCCCAGAGACGTTGCAGCCTCCATCCCTGGAGATCATCAAAATCCAATTAGACATAGTCCTGGACAACCTGCTCTAGCTGGTCTTTCTTGAGCAGGGGGATTGGACTAGCTGATCTCCAGAGGTGCCTTCTAACCTCAGTGTTGTGTGATTACGTGATTCCTGCTATTATTTTCTGTATTTAGACAGTAAACTCTTTGGGGACAGAGCCAAAGAAGTACCATGCAGGTTCTTTACCAGTTGACCATTAAGTATTCTCATAAGAAGTCTAAACCAAAAGAAGGAAAACAGACAATGCAATCAATACCACAGGAAAGACCAGACAAGCAAAGCAAAAAAGTTAAAAACTCGTTCATAGAGCAGTCATCCATGTGAAGAGCATGGGCAAAGGTGCGAGATCTTCTGCTCCAAGGGAAATTCATATGTTACTCCACTTTTACCTTTTCCTCTGCCAGCTAATGCCAGAGTTATTCTAAAGGCTCTGTGGTGATGAAAAGCACCATAAAGGAGGAAACAAAAATGATTGCATCCACCAAGGGAAGTTTCAGAGAACAGGTATTTTTTGGGTCCATTTGGATCCATTTGTAAGTAAGAAGTGGAGTATCACTCAACTAATTGGATGGAGTTCAAGGTAGACAGACAGATTTAGGACTTAACTAGACGTAAGAAAAGTTGCAATGACTTGTAAAACATATCTATTAGTTCTTGGCTTCAGCTATCCCCACTTCTGTCTGTAAAATCCATTCCATAAGCTCTGTATTGGGTTATATCCCAAATGAGATTATTTTACACACAACTATATTTAATTTGCAGTAAGGGGAACACCTTGGTTTGTTTTATGTCCACATGCCTGTTTAATTGGGCTTCTGATTATTTAATGTCACTGCTGCAGAGGTAGCTTTTATGAGGCACAAAAGAAAATTTAATGAAAATTATTCACAAGCCCAACTTCTGACTAGTAAAACCAAGAGTTTAATGTAAGAGGCAAAGTCCCCATCTGGTACTTCTCTTTGAAAAGAACAGCCCACATGAAGGATTTATTGTGACATTACAATGCTTGATGTCAAATAATCTAGCCAGAGGAACAATATTGCCCTAAAGAGAGCCATCAGGCCCTGTGTGACATGGGTATTTGAAAGGATTAACTACACTTAAATCAATATGGGCAATGAAAACAGAAATAACCAATCTCTTAGCCGCTCAATTATTTAAGAGTGTCTTTAGTCCCTACAGAATGGAATTAAACGCTTGTTTAAGAGGACTGACAATTAAATCTATTTCTTTAATGTCAAGATAAGGACGTGAGATCCTTGACTGCGGTATGGTGTGAAGGAGTCACATTTCACAGAGAGGAACACGTGGAAGGAGCCGTTAGGGTGCCGACAGGCGAAGGGCTTTCCCATGGGGGGACCCGGCCGCTCCCCAGCACCCTGCACACACCTCTGTGCCAAACAACACCACATCTGCTTCCCCAGGGGTGCCGGTGCTCCGCACTCACCAGCGCATCAGGCCGTGGCTGCCAGCCTGCGCCCTGGGTGACTGTTGCGGCAGCACCCACGCCGGGGCACGGCAGCAGGTCCTGTAGCAGCACCGGCCAGGATGGGACATTGGCAGCAGACAGCCACTGCCCCGTCTCCAAACCTGTCGTGCACACGCAGTGAGGTCTTCACGAAAGACTGCGTCCTGATACGGCTTTTCAGCTGTCCCTTTTCCTTCCTAGTGCTGTTTTAAGAGTATAAACTGCAGGCTTTAAAATTCACAGAATATTAATAACTAAGTGTTATTTCAGGTGATGATGTAAATGTAAGATCATTTAATTGAAGTGGGCTGACAATTTCCCAGTTATTTGAGTTTTGAAAAGTTTGTCTGACCTATCCCAATATTTTTTTAAGGTTTTTTTTAAAAGATGTTTTACAGAGCAACTACTCTGACCTTTCATGATGATACTATTTCTCCTGAGGTGTTTGTTCATCTCAAATGCAATGAAGAAATTCCTGGTGTGGAAAATTTTAATAAGAAGTTCTATTTTCAGATGATAAAAACTAGGTAACAGAAGCAGGATGTATGCAAAGCATTGAATGTTCATCCATCATATTGCAAATACCCTAGGCGACAGGAAAATATCAGATGCCTGCATGCCTTCAGTTAGAGATCCTGGCCAGAAAAGCTGAAAGATCTTCTTAAATCAGAGACAAACCAATGCACTAAGAATTCGTGAAAAAGAAGTGTGGCAGTCATCCATCAAGAATTTGAGTTTTCAAAGGCTTCTGTGAGTTGCAACACAGTTAAAAAGTCCAATTCTTGAATTTTAGGCTGCTTTACAACATGGCAAACAAATGCAGAAGCCCTTCTTCTCTGGTTCGTAACTAACATGTGAAAGTCTTCTCAATGTGTCATACTGACTTTTCATTGCAGACAAGATCTTCTTCCTAGATCTTCCATCCCTTTTTTGCATTTTATATCTGTCCATTAAAATATCATTGTGGTTTAATGTATTTGTTTCTTTCAGCTAGAAAAAAGTGCAGTCTAGAAAAGCTGATATTTTTCTAAGTTTTTTTTTTTAAAAACAATTTCTGAAAATGTATTGCAGAAAATCATTACTCATGGTTTTTGTCTTGACACTTACAAGCATAATAGCTTGGAGGTATTGTTGATTAATGATTTCTAGTTCCTCTGATGATCTTGTACTAACTTGTCCACATTTCAGAGTCATAGAGTAAGGTGCAAAAAAAAAAAAAAAAAAAGAAAAAGAAAAAAGACAATTGTCACTTTGTAACCAGAGACTAGATTTTATGGCTTATATGTGCCCTGACAGCTTTGCATGCAATTCTCAACTTCAACACTCTTACTATTGATCAAATGACTGTGATGCTGCTATGTTGAGCCTCACCCTCAGCACATGTCTGGTTTTGTGGTCACCCTGCTGGTTATTTTCATGCCATTATTTTGCTGCTCATCACCAAATGATTTATTTCCTCATCTCCTGCATCAGTATTACACAGCTGTTCATTCTTCTTTAGAGCATTTAAATCGTTTTCTTTGCCCTTCTTGCCCTATTACTCCTTATACACCTCACAACAGTTTCACCGTTGCTTTGGCACACATCTTTCAGCCACACATGAACCCATCCAAACTGCAGCTTTACTGATGTTGCCATCGTTATTATCTACCCCGAAGAGCTGACAGCCTAGGTATAAGATGATTCACAACAGGTAAAGATCACAAAGATCTGCAGAACATAAGGTAACAATGAGACGATGCTAGTCCACATGGGCAGATGTAGTCACAGCACATCTGCAGCCTAAGCACTGTCGATACTTTTATAGCTACAGATGCGTATTTGACATAGTAGTCTGTGCCTGTAATTGCACATGTGTAAGGGGGGAGAGTGCAAAGAGTTGCCCTGCAGAGAGTTGGACACACTCCTCAAACCATGGGGAGCGCACAGCGTTAGTGCTTCATGGGGTGAAGGGGGCCCCCACACCCAGCCTCAGCCCTCTTTTGCACTAGCAAGTGCAGGTGGCAGGGTGAGAGCTTCTGTGTCCCTTTTCTAACCCTTCGGAATGAAATTGTTAAACCCTATTATTTCACGGGCTGTTCTTTATCATGTAATTTCAAGGTACTGATTTTCATGCTCAGTAAAATTTGCATTAAACTGTATATATGTTTATACAGGTTAAAGACAGAAAAGGTAGATTGGACTTGTTCGCAGATTTCAGAACTAAGGTAGAATTCCATAGGAGAGGAAGTTTTATTCCAGCATGGAATTAATTCTATGAATCCAAATCTCGAGCATTCGTTCTTCACCAGCTTACTTCTGCAGCACCTGAAGGATATGGATCTTAAATAATTGTGACACTGCTGGCATGCTGTTAGAGTCTATGAAGCTGAGAACCAACTATTTCAGACAATAATCTTAATGTAATAAGCAGGATGAAGAAGTCCAGGTAGACAATCACTGAGCTGCCCAGAATCACAGGGACTTACAAGGGTCGGAGTAGCACAAGCCCTGTGGATAGTCAGCCTTTGTAGCACTCCCATGCTATCTGCTGTACTGACAGTTGTTAGCAGAACTCTTGGGAACTGAAAACTGAAAGGGAATCTCTCCTTCATTCCCTCGTCTTTTATTCTGGCTTCAGCTGCTGATGGACTTGAAGGCTGGATTTCAGGTACATCGACACTGTGCCACAGGCAAAGGGAGCTCTGTTTTTCTCATCATATTTTCCATCCTCTTTTACTCTACAAGAATTACTGTTACCGCCCATCATTGCATGTAAACACGGCTCCAAACTGGTGGCTGCAACCTAGGAAATACTTGTTCAAAGCTGGTGCCAACCTCCTCCCCTTCCCCCTTTTTGACCTGAAAGTGTTTTCTGATTCTCCTGGTAGGAAGACACAAGTCTCAGCAGGAGAGCTCCAACTAAGTCAAAGAGGAATCATCCCGTTTGCGTTCAGGACTGACTTCTGTCGGCTCTGCCCCAGTTGTTTTGACCCAGTCACCTGTGGCTGCTCTTTGACGGGGCTAGTTCATGCCTGCCTCTTGCCACTCAGTAAGTGGGAGAACTTGTCTCGCTCAGACTGCGCTGTCACTGTTTTTCACTTGACAGCGGACTGGTCTGACATGGTTCTTGTCACTCAAATGGTGTAGAGCACAGATCCCTTTAATCCATCTAACAAGAAGTTCTCTTGTCTTCTCTCAGCACCAACACTAATTACACAGCAAACCACAAGTGTGTGGTTTCATGCAGGGATATAAAGAAAGAAAAGACAGTATTTGCATGAGGGTATGCAGAATACCATCAGACATAAAGTCTGTCACATTTTGCTTCCTTTCAGCCCATTTCCCACACCAGTGAAGAGCCGGGGCACAGCTTAACTCAAGCTCAAGAGTGAGATCCTCAGCTGGCCTCATCTCTCCTTTGCTCTTTGTGGAAGCCGATGCTGCAACTCCTTCTGATACAGGTCTTCTTCCACTGGCTTTGTGGCAAGCTGCAGCAAATTATGCCCTTTGGCTCTGTGTCTACCTCATTCACAAAATGGTTCAAATCATGGACCGCTGTTCAGAGGAACTGCTGACAGTCACCTACAATCACAGCCGCAGACACGTCCCGCTATGACCATTATGTCTGTACTGAACTGAAGCCATGGTCTTCGGTTCTCCATACCAAGTTTCTGTTATTATTACTGTTATTTTTAAAGTTTCAATGGAAGAGAGGTTCAGTCTTTTCCAGATGAGAAAATAGGGATGTTTTCCCCATGTTAATTATTTTTACTGTTCTCTAGTGTCACAACACACCTGGAGCATTACACTTTAATCTACCTCTGTGCCCCATTGCTAACTGATGGACAGGAAAATAAAATTGCACAAGACAAGAATTCATCCAATGCTAGTGCTTGTTGCTTGTCATGGTAATTGAAGGTATATGTTAAACAAATGGAAATAGAGCCATGTCTACTTAAGTAGAAAGATGAGGAATGAGCAAGAAGTAAAATAAGAAGTCTAATCTCCCTAATAGGAAGACCATTAACATTCACAGCATGGGGTGCACTGAGGGAAATTTAGAGTAACTCATTAGAGTTCCCAGCCCAGGGAACAAGGGGTCACAGCAGCCGGGAAGGAAGGAGCTGTTAGAACAGTAAGGCTATTCTCTTATGAAGGAATCTGACTTGGTATGTTTTGGAAGGTGTGTGCTGGATCAGCTTGAAATCAGCATTTTAGTTTGTGACTGTACTCTTAGCATAAACTATTAGCATAGCTATAACTAGATGCACAAAAGCATGAAATTTGAATACTGCCTCTAGTCTTTGCAGCTATCTGCTACAAAAGAAATAATTTCTGTCTCGGCATTACAGAAATGGAAAGGAAAGGATGTCAGAGAACAAGCTCTAAAATGTGAGTCATAGACCTAAGCTCTATTTCAAAAAGTAGTAGGATCTTTCTGTCCTGTATTCCTCTTTTGTTAGGAAGTCAATCAACTAATCACAATGGTATTAATTGCCAGCTATTCTCCTATAAAGGAACTTCTGGACAGGATAACTATCAGCCATGGGAGTAATACAGATTTTTTTTGTGGTTGGTTCAGACCAGGTTTTTAATGCAGAGTCAGCAATGGTCATGAGGTATGAATTGTGCTTTCAAACCGGTTTAACTGCTTACCACTTGTGTACAGCAAAGTGATGTTTAACAGGGAATGGAAAGGTGTAACTTTCAAGAAAGCGCAGATTTAATATTTCTCTGCAGTCACGAAGGCCTGGACCAGGTGCATTGCAATGCAATTGCTTCTCAGGTGGATGAGCAGAACCAGGTCCTGTATAGCACTGTAGATCATCTTTAATGTACGTTTTCAAACATCTAAAATTAAGTACTTCAGGCCTTTCAGTGGTGCTTTAGTGAGGAATGCTTTTCACCAGCTGGCAGATAACGCTGCTGGTGCTGCCTGCACGGGCAGGGAGGCAGGGCAGCCTGTCCCTGTGCCGGTTGTGCCCGTAAGGAGTCTCTGGCCCCCGGTCACCTGCATTTTGGGGAAAAGGGGAGCCCCGTGGCCGGAAGGCTCTCAGGGGGCTGAACATTCCTCCTGCAAACCTTCAATTCACCTGTTTCTAAGCTGTGCCCCAGCTCCTCCCCCTAGCCAGCACACCCTTTAATCTTATGTATTAGGCAAAATGATGGGGATAGGTTTAATCAGTGGAGAGGTGGGATGCTGATCGCCCCGGGGCTGCCCCAGCTGTGAGATGGAGTCTGCGCTGCGGGGGGAGAGGATGGCTGATGAGCTTTTCAGCTTGAATCTCCACAGGCTTCGTGTTCACGTGGGGAAGCCCATCATATATCTGAGAGGTCGCTCAGCACAGGCCTGCTAGGCAGCTCTGCTGCTTACAAAATGCTTGTTATTTGATTAATTTGTTGGAACATAACACAGCCAGGAATACTTCAGAAATCTCCCCAGATGTCCCCCTCTGTGTCTCCTCTACTTTAATGTGAACAAAATCGATGGAGTCTGAAGCAAGATGCTCTTTATAAATAAAAGATACAGCATGTCAAAGCAGCAGTGACTTAGCACTTCTCAGTCTGTTTGAAAGCAGAGACAGTTTTTAACGTAGCAAAGCAGCAAAGTGTGTGCGTGTACCGCGCGAGAGAAAGAGACGTACTGGCCTGTTTTACTTGAAAGTAGTGGAAAGCACATACAGTGCATTGCAACGTACTTCTGAACGTATGCTGGGGGATGGGCAGCTTCAAACTAATTCTTATTAGTAGAAGTCAATAATTCTGCTTATTCCTATCTAAAACACAGGGAGTAACTTGAAATTTGATCCTTTTTCAAAATGCAGTTTAACTGTAATAAAGCAACATTTCTGAAGTAATGTTTCTTACATCTGTCACTATGGCAACCTGCTAGGTGCCAGTATGACAGGAAACCTGCATTATGAGGCTGCATCCCAAGTGGTTGTATCAGAAGGCGAAGGCAGTATCACATATGCCAAAGAAACAAACACAGTTTAAAAGCTTCTTTTATTGTTTTAAGGCAGTTCACAAAGGTGTTGAGCAGGACTTTTCAGCAAACTCAGAAAACAAACTGAAGATTGTCAAACAACTAACTCTAAAATTACCTTTTAGAAAGCCTTTCAGACTGTATTGCTTCCTCCAGCTATTCGTTACTGTGACACCAAAATGATGGCTAGCATCTGTGCTTTGATAACAAATTCTAAGAATTGCTTCTTGCATGTTTGTTCATAAAACCAGTAAGAACTTATTAATATTGAAATATTTAATATTAAATAGCAAATAAAGCAAAAAACATTTTCAAGAGAGAATTTCTCAGTTAAAAGACTTCAGTGATTACCAGAGCCACAGAAATGAGAAATCACGTTCTGCCTTTCTATTATATTTTTAAGGAAATAGAGGAGAACAATTACATAGTCTCAAGACAGATGTTGGTAAATATTTGCATAAGCAGTCCTGACTTGTTGGGAAAGCACCAGTTTTACTTTGCCACTTCTGACCAAAAAATATTTTTCTTAGAACATCTACATTGGAAAGTTTATTTCAAGTTGAGATAGGGAAAGAAAAAATACTTTTGAAAGAAGTCTTTTTTCTCATGTGATCTTTGAGGATATTTACAAATTATTAAATATTTTGCTTTTGTGTTACAGAAATTAAAATACTTTAAGAAACAAGTTCTGGCATTTTGCTGGAAAGAAATGTCCTGACCTGCAAATTAATGCCAGTTCTGTAGTCAGAGTTCTCAGAAGGATAAACATTTCTTGCATACTTATTGAGAAGGATCTGCCACTCATCCAGGACCTGCTCTGGAGCCTGCTGAAGCAGATAATAGTCTTTCCATTAACCCCCACAAGGTGAAGAGCTGACCTATATGCAGGCTACTGTAAAGACGGGTCCTGCAATTGCTAACATCGCTGCTAAAACTTTAATCACCTTCCAGCAGGATCAGGAGCAGAGCTGTACCACTCAGCATCCAGAATAGCACTCCGAGACCTCGACCCTGTGCCCTTTACTAAGCCAAGACTCCCACTCAGAGCCATTAATGACTAAGGTAGGCAAGATCTGATCTTCCCTGTAAACATGCGTACCTCTTCCCAGAACAGCGGACGTTTGGGAATATGCTGATTTTTATTTCCCCACTGGGTAGCACAGTTTTCACATAGTTGGGACACAGCATTTCTTTCCCTGGGGACTGAAAACATCAAAGGTAAAAACCCAAACCAATACACAACTGTGCTACAGTTACGGAGACAGGGAGTGTTCCATGTCTTTGGTGCAACATCGACCATATGTGGATGTTTCTCTGCTTTCCCGGGACAGGAGCTGTTGTATAATAAACACATCATGGAAAAATACCATGCAATTAAGGTACCAAAACAGAGGCTCTACACCTTCTGTGATACAGACAGGTAAAAGGAAGCAGTGCTGCTCCCAAATGAAAGCATATCATAGGTTTTTATTCCTTCTTACCCAAGAACAAGAGAATTGCTTTGGATATGGTTTCTTTTTACTAGTGATTTGAATTCCACTGGACAAGGTTTCAAAAAACAGGGTATCACTTTATTATTATAAGGGCACAATCAGCATCATATCTACTTTGCAGTTGGACAGTGAATGCAATATAAATCCAGAAGAATTGCATGTTCCTGGAGACTGCCTGGTAATTATACTCAGAATCACCAAACAATTCAGGAACTAATGCCATGAGTATTATATTCTTTTCATCTCATCATAACACATAGCACATTAAGCAGGTATTTAATGTTTTTTCATTGGCTTGAACTCCAATCAAGAAACCTTCTGGGCTTCTCCTGAGTAAGGGGTTATCACAAAGCTCATACTCTGCAGCAGCACAAAACATCATAATCTTTTAGCCAAGCAGTCACTGTTCTGGGCTGGAGCATCACCTGAGATGCCTTGTGAGGTTCTTGCTATCTCCAAGGTGAAAGGCTAGGGTTTGTGAGACTATGGGTTACTTATTTCCCCTGAGCTGGTAGGGAGAGTAAGAGACCAGGAAAGGGCAGTCTAAGCTCTCCTTACCTACTGAGGGCTACAGAAACTGCTTTAGCTTTTTGCCTGTTTGTTCCTTGGCATCCAAGTTATCTAATTTATAATCCTTGTAATACCAAAGCATAATCGACAGTGTCAGCAGAGGCCTGAATCAATCTCAGCCCTGCTATTCTGATCTGACAGTGCTGCAAGTGAGGTCAAATGCAGCGTTTTCTCTGCTGAGACTACCAATGGGGATCCAAAGACAATGAAAGGCATTATTGTTCTTTCTTATTGTTTTCAAGGTAAGAGCCCACCCTGCTAAACCGTGGCTTTTGTCAAGAATTTCAAGTTAAGAAGAAGACTAACTCTCCAATATATCAGAACCTGGCTTAGTCTTTGCCCTTTACAAGTTATCAATGAGGAGAAATGGCCAAGGATAGTAACGTTAACCATGCTAGGTACTGAAACAAGCTGCTTTCTGCAGGGTGATTTCCCCCAGTGCTCTGATCAGGTTTTTTTCCAGTAATTAGTGCATATTTAAGGCTCAAAAAACAAAAAGAAGAATTGAAGGGAAATCCAACCACTTCTACAATGCTGACTGCAGCTGGCAATGTTTTCTGAAGGAAGCGTTAGATAAACTCAGGGAGTTCCAAAATGAATGAGGTGTTGGTTAGATTGGCAAATCTGTTTGATCAATTTTGATAGCAGCCTCAGCTACTGAAGTCTGAATACTTTCATTGGTTCAGATTAGAACAAGATGCCCAATTAAAACAACATTTTATGAAGTTTTTGTTTTCAATTAGAAATGAAAGAGTCTTCATATCAGTAAGACAAATCTGTAACTATTAAATTCTCAGTTAGCTTTCGCATACAGGAGCCCATGTGAACTTTGCCAGTTCATCTAAGCATCCCTAATGTGCAGCCAGTAGGAAGGATATTTCAGTGACTCTCGCTTTGCTTATCAAAGTCACTGGGGTGTGGACCACAAGCATGAGGCAGTGAAGATAAGAGGACCTGTTACTCAAGAACTGCCAGTGAAATGTGTAGGTCTCCTATAAATATCCTGTAAGAAGTAGGACATCCGGAAATTCCTAGGAGTTTACTCACCACTACCATCTTTTCAGCAAAAACAGTGCTGTACTGTGGATATACAGGTATAGGTCAGGGTAATCACAAGGCAAAACACCTGGAAGAGGAACATGTCCTTGTCCCTTTTTGCTTGCAGGTAATTGACTTCGTGGCAATGCAGAAGGAAATTCCCATGGAAAAAGAGACTTCTATGAATAAATACGTTTAAAAACCTATAAAGACATACACAGAAAAAAAGACAGGCAGAAAAGTTCTTAGGGGATACCTTCCTTCTCCTGACATAGGGATGATACGGACTCTAATTCTGTATTGTACTTGTTGCGCCTCAGTTCCTGAACTGATGTTCCTGACAAGCCATCGTAGGTCTTTATTTCTTTTCTGTATCAACACGGTAAATCTGTAACACAAAATGGATCTGCTATATGTTTCTGATTGATCTGGCCTCAAAAGCCTCTTTCCTGAAAATAGAAGTGTAATTTGATTATG
Organism: Balearica regulorum gibbericeps; assembly: GCF_011004875.1. Taxonomy (NCBI): domain Eukaryota; kingdom Metazoa; phylum Chordata; class Aves; order Gruiformes; family Gruidae; genus Balearica; species Balearica regulorum. The sequence goes on from NC_046203.1 coordinate 5,414,022, forward strand.
CATGGTCATCCTCGGTTATGTCAGAGATATGAGCACAGCATCTGATGATGATGATGACGATAGTGTTATTAAATTTCTCAGGATAGAGTTCTTGGACGATGTGTTTATAAAGACTTTGGACCCAGTCCTGTGAGACCAGTGATCTTACTGAGGATCCTCACAAGACACACACCTTCAGTAGAGACTACAAATGTATCAGTGGGCTCCTTTCCTGTGCTCAATGGAGGTTACTTTTCTTTCTGTGGTCATTAGACACCTGCATAGGTAGCTGGATTGACCTCCCAACCCCAGCCACCACGGGAAGCTGGAAAATGCACCAGTGCAACACGACACTTGGATTTCCAGTCTACAAAAGGCTGGTGTAGAGGTGGTACATCCTACATGACAGGCTCAGTCCAAGGTTGAATCCTGGTTTAACTTTCTTTTTTTAACCATCTCAGAAAAGTCTCCATTTATTTTTAATGACAATTTTGGTCAACTTAATTTCCTGGGAAGAGGACTCTGTGTCTGCATAAGCAGCAATTTTTTGACAGTCTCTTAGAGAACTTTAATATTTTGGGTTTCATATGCTCACTTCTAGCTCTCCCTTCATATTCTTACATTCAGACTTCTTTTTTAAAGCGCAGAGGTATAAAAAATGCTGCACAATTATATACCTGTGTGTAAGGATTAACTCAGAAAATTTGCCTTAACTTATCAAAAGAGCAGAAATAAGTCCATGTCTCCCATAAGATACAGGAGACGAAGACATCCTGCTTTTCTCATTCAAGCACTCTTCAGAACTTGGAAAAGAAACATTAAAAGTAGAAAATAAATAATATTTAAGAATAATACCTACATATTGTTTTAAAGTTGCAGTTACTTGGTTTATGGCTGCAAGGAACTAACTAGCTATATGAACACAAGGGTTTTGGTCAGGCAATTTTCTCTCTGCCACCGCTGACTCAAAGACACCGGGTGCCCCAAAGCTTTGTTATCAGCCAAGGTTTGCTGCAGGCTTTGAAACGAGTGGGTAGTGCCAGTCCAGTTATCCAGAATAAGAGGCCATGTTGCAGACTCATGTGTCCCTTTGGATCACAATCTTTTCTCCTGGTGGAAACAGAGGCAAAAGTGATTTTCTGGAAAAAAGCACTTTGTTTGAGTTTTGGATGACCAACAGCAGGCCCAGTCCTAAGCCACATTCTGCCCTTTTCCCACAAATGAGGTTAAGCCTACTAGGTTTTGTGCTCAGGAATGTTCAGGCGCAGCAAACGTTGAAGTAGTCTTTGCAGCATTTTTGGAAACCCAGTTTTAAATTTATACTGGGAAAACATGTGCAGCAGTTATTTGGACAGGTTATTCTGTTTTCTGAGCGGAGAATACTGTGCCTAACCAATGCATTTCATTGTGATAATGGAGAAGGAGAAGAGAGTTGGGCAATTACATTTGAAAGTTTTTTAAACTCACAGAAGAAAACAATAATAGGGTTTCTAAAAAGTGGAATAAGATCGTAATTTGCTTGTGGGTATTCCACAAACAGGAAAGAGGCCAAATTCATTTAATAAATGATTCACCGTGAATTACACACCCGATATAGACAAAAATAAAGTTCATTCACACAGCCACGGCCCAGCCTTGATGGTTTCAGCTGTTGCTTTCTCTGTGAAGTGGTATTTCATTAACAAAAATCAATGAGAAGATATTAGGTGCTTTCTTATTTTCTGTATGACTTGAGCAATACCATCTGCTTAGAACAAGGACCAGGAGGTAAGAAAGAAGGACCTGAAATGTAGGCTAGGAAATTTCAGTGCACAGAGGTAAGCCAGGGATGCAAATAAACTAAAAATCATTCTTATACTGAAATTGTGTCTAATAATAATAATAATAGTGGACAAATACTGTCCTTTAGCCAATACTACAGAATGGGTAACAAGTTTACTATAGAATTATTGGGACTATGAATGGATTACTTTGTCTCCGAGATGCTCAATAGAGGCAAACAGATTATTAACGTTCCCATTTTAATAGCCACACTTCCTTTAAAAGCAGGTCATTCTAACCTCCCTTTGCTGATCACTCTTTAAGGCCAGTTGTGGAATAAACCAGGCTGTCAGTAGGGTGAATTTGTGGGGTAAATTACTTCCGAAAGAGCCCTGTGAAATAATTGAAACAGGAAGATATTAGCATCTGCAGATGCAGAGCTTGGGGCTTGCCCAGAATTCTTGCACAACTGATGGACGTTAACTTGCACAATTAAGGGTACAAGATCAGTTCCCGAAGCGTATCTGTGCTCTGGATTTATGGAGGATGCATTTTCATTAAAGATGGCTGAGTATTATGATGAAGACAAAGACAGTGATGGTGAACAAAAAGAACTGTGTATTTATCAAAAGGTTTGGCATAAATATGGTGCTGGTAGAAGGTTTCAGCTGTTTTATGTCTCAGCAACAGTTTAAACAATAACATTCATATCACAGAATGGTGTAGATAATATCTGCAATAAAACTGGGTCTTTTATGTTCAGAAGCAGACAAAGCCAGGAAAGCACATTGATAAATGAAGCTGAACCTTTGTATTTCGTTGTGGTGGAGCTCCCTCTAGCTTATGGCATTAACCCTGTATCTGTAAATCATATTTGCTTAAACTCATCCCTCCATTTACAGGTTAGAAAAGGCTTCCGATTCTATATTCTCGGAAACATTTATGACATTTATAATTCGTCTTAAAAAAAAAAAAAAGGAAGAGTATAGGGAAAAATTTTCTGGCATCTGGGGATGTGACTGTCATAAGCAGCACTTTCTGCCTCTTCCAGCTTTATTCTCTTTTATTTATTTATTTATATAAAATAAAAATATATCTTTACCCACTTGGTTGAGAGAATTAGCAGTTCCAAATGGCAACGAGCAAGTTAAGTAGATTCTGCAAGGTAAATTTATTTGCTAAATGAATAATACTGCATTAAATAAATTAGTCTGAGTAATCCAAATTCCTCCAAAAAATATCTAATCACCTTAATTTATTGAGAAGAACAAATAATAAAAAGTGATTAAGAAGTATCTTAGTCTGATTAAAGGTAGGAAGGTAATCACCGTGACTTCTCTTGTTCAGAATAAGAATATTCATTTGTTTTAGTTGTAGAATTCATACAGGTTCCCCTCTTTAGGATTCCTCTACTTTTCAAGGCTGAATTAATGGTTGTAAATACTAACTGTACCTTTAAAAAAAGTGGAATGAATGGTGCATTATGGAAACATTGTTTTGCTGAAATGCTAATTTGGGGAGATTAAGAAGACATTTCTGAAGAACAATATCCAAAATCTGATGTGAAGCTTAAATAACTACTGAAATGATAAGCAGGCAGAGCTACAGGAGAAGAGTTAATTAAAAATCTCCAAGGCAACTTATATTCCTTTGTCACAAAATAAATGCTATGCTACTGATACTGTACCTGTAAACTGAAAAACCGCCAGCTGCTGTAGCTAACCAGAGAATAGAAAAGGATTTACTGGTTAGCAATGTCCTAAATATTCTGCATTTTAAATGCATTTGGCCACATTTCTCTATAAATACTGCTCCCTGGGTTTTCTATTTAACTTCACAACTACTTATCATAATCTCCTTTGTACCCTGAAAAATTAAGTTCACCCATGTTAAAATTAACAACAAAGAATCAGCTTATTACAGACTTTGAAGAATCTGATTCAATAGGAATGAATATTAAATTCAGATTGAAGACTGAGAAACAAAATAGATGCTTTATATACCTTGTTTGAGAAACTAAAGCATAATGAAAAACATAGCTGTAAAAATCTTTAGGGCTGAAACTGTGTCTATATTATTGCTTCCCCCCAAATAAATTAATATATGAAATTCTTTTTATCTTTAGAAATTAAATATGCTATTTAGATGTTTTAGAATGCTGAGATTTTAGCAACTGAATGCTCTGAAAATTGCCAAATCAGAATGCTAATTTATCTGCTAAACTACAGCATTGATAAAGACATAAAATTTTAAAAATACATTATCATCTGCTGCGGTTTACTCTTTATTAGCTAATGGAAAGTAGTCTGCCACAGAATCTGCTTTAATTCAAATTACATTTGAATGTGTCTTAAAGAGATGACTGGAAAGAGAAAAAAATTATTTTGAAGAGAAGAATAGCATATTTAGTTCCATTATTTTTCTTTTTAACTATTACTGCTCTTCTCAAAGTGTTTTTGGTTTGTATAGTATTTCAGAGAACATAAATTTAATCAAATTCATCTTCTTAGAGCTTAAAATCTTCTCTGAGTAAATGCAGTGCAATTTAAGATGAGGCATATAGGTAGAAGCACACAATCACAGCTGATTATTGATGAAAAGTTAAAAGATTATTTAAAAAGCAATATATTGCACATATTCAGAATTCATTGTTTCTGTACCATGCACTGTGAGTGTTCCTGTTTGGAGTATCAGCATGACAAGAAACTGTGACAAACCCCCTTGATTTACTGCCCTAATTTTATATTAAGAGTTCTGGCTCTTGAATGACTAGGTGTCAAAATTGCACATCCAGTTTTGTAGGCTTTTTGAATTAATTTTCCCAGATGCATTCCTATTTCATGCTGAAATCAGCCTCTATCGTCTAAGTTTGGAGGGCAGTTAAGAGGGCAAGAGTCTGACACTTGCTGCCCCTAATAATTTGGGGGAATTGTCTAATTTAGGATCATTTAGTCTGCATTTGATCTAACAAGATTCTTGTCACCTTCTTGTTTTAAAATATATCATACAAATAAAACTGAGTGCAGCTTACTATGAAGATCAATAAATACAAATTCTTTTGAAAGGTGCATTAGACTTGAAAGTAAAATTTTAAGTGCAAATAGATTTGATAGTTGCTCACAGGAAGAATCTAGAGGCTCTTTTTATTAAACATGCTAATAATAGGATTATGTTCCTTAAATCACACTCAATACAATTAGTATGGATTAGATTTGTAGAAAATTCCTAACTGCTAGACTTTTTAAATTATCTGTATGATAACAGAAATTGCTCTTATGATTTAAAGAATGAAAATTAGTTATTTGAAGCCTTAATTTTTTTCTTAAAATATAAAGATCATCACAGACTGAAGTACTTTAAAAAGTCAAAAGCAGAACAGAGAAATCCAACCAAGATATGTGAAATTACACTGTGGCAGTGCTAACAATACTTTGCTTCCATGAAAAGACTTTATTTTTGAATTATCACTGCAATAACACTTTGCAGTTGATCTGATTAGGCAAAAAAAAAAGTATTTACTTTGCAGCCTATGTAGGGAGACAAAACTTTTTACACATATGCTCACAGTCAGCTTTAGTTTACTGTGAGCTTACGGTAATCAATACATCAGAAAATTAGAAAAAAAAAAAAACCCTCATGAAAACAACAGACAAAATGTTGCAGTTTAAAATCAAGTGACTTGGACTGGAACAATTTGGCACCGTTCAAGTCTGTTTATTTTTTAAGGTTTTTTCACTGAACATTTTCAGACTAGGTTCAAGAAAATATTTTTTTTCTTTAAAGACTTGATAACTATTTACATATGCAAGTGACTTTATGTACAAAACATAAGACATAATTGTGAAAGTCTTCCCAAATTTATATTTTAAAAGACAATTGTTCTTACACAAACCAATATTATAATTTTATTCTGTATGTTCATTATAAGGATTTCTTTCTATTTTCAAAATTCTTTTAACTCTAAACTTGCAACTTTCTGCTTATTGCTGTGTATTTCATCACTAAAACTATGGTGTTCCTGTGACTGAGAAAAATACAGAGAAATCCTCATTTTTTCTTATTTGATGTATTTCACTTACTTGCTACAATTATTTTGCAACTTCCACAATGACTTTCTAAGCTATCCATAACACTGAGATATTTGCCCCAGAAATGACACAAATCAAGGCACCATAGAGCCTCTGAGGAAAGAGAACACACACACATACATCCTATCAGCTATCTTATTCATGCATCAATCAAAGACACAGTAAACCTGTGTATAAACAAGAATGTGGAAACCTAGAGAGGGGAAAAAAAAAAAAAAAAAAAGGATAAAGTAAGAACCAGCAGAAAAGGCAGTCCCGCAGGTCCCTGGGCAGGGAAGGGCTCCGGGATTGTTAACCACAAGTTTCTTTCTATCATCTCTTGCAGGTAGGGGTGCTTTGTAACCGAAGAAGATAACTAATAGCTCCACAAATAATTTGCCTTACTATTGAGTTTTAAGGTGTTTGCCACAGGTAGATAAAAATGACCCGACAAAGCGGGACCTGCGGTTGCTCCCTTCAACGCTGGCCATCACAGCCAACGCTGTTCCCCAGAGAAGCCTCTTCCCAGCTCCCAGCAGAGTCTGGTACACGGCCCGAGGGAGGAGGTCTGTATCTCCTCTTGTGTTCCGGATGCCCTGGTTATCCACACACCTTTCAAATCTTCCTCAGACTCCTCAAACATCTCCAACCTCAGATCTTCCAGTGGCACTGAGTTCATGGGTTAACAATATGGCTTTTTAAAAGGGTTCAATTTTACTCAAATTTCTTGCCTTTAATTTCACTGAACCTGAACGTATGAGAAAGGTAAAGGCATTTCTCTCTCCTACAGGCTAAACAGCCCCAGTGATCCCTGCCTCTTCTCTTGCCTCTGAGCAGTCCCACTGCCCGCCCCTGGCTCCTGGCATTGCTGTTCTGCCTGCGTACAGCCGGGAGGAGGCTGCTGCAAAGCCTCTGCTTTCCTTTGCAGCTGCACAGAGACTTCACTCACGTATTTATCTGGGAAACGACAAGGTGAGAAGAATCACACTAAATATTTAACTCTCTGCACTTCCCCATGACCTTACCCACAGGTCAGACACAGCCATCGTGCTACAGATCCCACCAGCATCCCGGAGCTGAGCCCAGCAGGTAGAGCACTGCTGGCCCTCAACAGCACCGGGCAAACCCAATGTTCCTGCCATCCCGCCGCACACACCGGAGAGCGTTTCCCTTGTGATAGTGGGAATTACCTCCTTCCAAACAGCATCTCTTTTCAGGTTTTGTACAACAATTTTTTTTAATATAAATATTGAATGCCTGACACATCTGGGATGTCAAAACTTTCCTCATTAGACTAATCTGCACTCTTACTTGGTGAGTTTCTTCATGCTTGTTCGTGGTACTTTTTTTATTC